>NC_079198.1:70499077-70823914 GCF_029499605.1 Hyla sarda | reverse complement strand
TAGGACTTTAAACATAAACCCGCCTCTGGCAAATGTAGGTAAGTAAGGGTTAAATTACCTATCCTATGTTTGTTGTTGACATATAAGTAACATGTGTGCCAAGTTTCATGTTAATATCTTTAGCCGTTTGGAAGTTTTTGTGGAACATACATACACACACACGTTGAGTTTTATATATATAGATTACTATACAGAGATTTATATACAGTATACCGACTATATGACCACTGTGCCAATATATACCACTTCTAGTTCCACCACCTACCCCCCCCCCCATGAATTATTATTGTCTTTGTTCACTTTAGACCATAACCAGGGGTATGTGACCTATACCAGGACACTAGGGGCATCTCCAGCCTTTACCAATGGAGGTGCCCAATGTCCTTGACACCTTGAGCTTGTATCCCAAGGAACATAATTGATGCCTGAACCCATATAGTTCACCATTTGTTTCCTAACTGTGGACCTCCTGATATTGCAAAACTACAACTCCCAACAAGCCTTGCTGGGAGTTGTAATTTTGCAACATCTAGAGGTCCATAGTTTGGAGACCACTGTGGTCCATCATAAGGTCCCTTAAACTGCAGAGGGTACCAACCAAGCTAAGGCCAACTCTAGATGTCTTTTATGATGCTCACATCACATTGTATAAGGTAGAGCAAGTTTATAGGGCCACTGTCTGGCATGTGCCACCTGAGGTCCATGGCCGATGACATCACCTGCACACGGCCAACTGCTGTTTACTTTCTGCTGGCGACCGACGTGACTGGACCGAGGTCTACAGGCTGAAGGAGAACTGCGGAGATGGCGTCTACTGGACATGGAGAAGATGGCGAGGAGGTGAAGAGGAAGAGAGAAGACAAGAGGAAGGGGGAAGAGGAAGGTGAAGATGGAGTCAAGAGGAGGAGAGGAGATGACGATGGAGGATCAGAGGATGAGGAGCCAACACCTCGGATGGTGTCCACTGGACATGGAGAAGATGGCGAGGAGGAGAAGAGGAAGAGGGAAGAGGAAGGCGAGGATGGAGTCAAGAGAAGGAGAGGAGACGACAATGGAGGATCGGAGGATGAGGAGCCAACACCTGGGATGGCGTCCACTGGACATGGAGAAGATGGCAAGGAGGAGAAAAGGAAGAGCGGAGGCAAGAGGAAGAGGGAAGAGGAAGGCGAGGATGGAGTCAAGAGGAGGAGAGGAGACGGCGATGGAGGATCAGAGGATGAGGAGCCAACACCTGGGATGGCGTCCACTGGACATGGAGAAGATGGCGAGGAGAAGAGGAAGAGTGAAGGCAAGAGGAAGAGGGAAGAGGAAGGCGAGGATGGAGTCAAGAGGAGGAGAGGAGACGGCGATGGAGGATCAGAGGATGAGGAGCCAACACCTGGGAGCAGCCAAGGAACATTGGGCACCTACCCCAGACTAACGGTCAGCAGCTACCATCTCCACCAGCTCCTGGGTAGGGGCAACTTTGGCAAAGTAAGTTCTAGCTCTATCTTGTTTTCTGTTATTATCCATTTCAGGCTGGATATGTGTTGTAGGGGGAGATTGGGGGAGGGTGGTGGTGCAGTGTTGTTGTTAGGTGGTTTTGCTGGTACTTGTAGTCCCACAATGTATATTTTCCTGATGGCTTGAGTTTTTATGCAGACCCATATAAGACTCCCTGAAGGGCCTACACTTGGTACTAGGTGTGAACGGATCCCTTGGGGCGCGTCCATGTACTGTGTTCTGGTAGATGGTAGATGGAAGTCGGGGTGCCCAAGATGGTAGAAAACCAGATGCAGGGAGAAGAGGAGAAGATACAATGGGGTCTTTACTTCTGGAGCAGGGTGTAAACGGTACATACATGGGGAGATTTATTGAGACCTGTGCAGAGGAAGAGCAGTGTAGTTGCCCATAGCAACCACTTTCAAAAGGCCTCTGAAAAATGAAAGAAGCCATCTGGTTGCTATGGGAACTGCACTGCTCTTCCTCTACACAGGTCTTTATAATGGGCACGGGAATAAATAATAATATAAAGTTGATTTATAAAAGTGCATATGTGCTAATATTATATCGCTTGTAATGAATAATAAAATCTCTTCACATGTAATGTCTATAGGACTCATATAAACACAATAATAAAGTGCAAGTGCAACAAAAGAGTTCCCCTATGGCAGGGGTCTGCAACCTTTAAGACAAAAAGAGCCACTTGGACCCGTTTCCGAAGGGAAAAAAAAACTGGGAGCCGCAAAACCCCCCTCCCCTCTGATGCCCTGGTTGGGATACACTGGCATACACACACAAAAGGGACTACAACTCCCAGCATGTGTTATTCAGGAGTCTTCAGTCTGTGGTATAACACCAGCATGCTGCCTCTGTAGTCTACTGGGAGTTGTAGTTCACCAACACCTCTATTGTATCTGAGTAGTCTCCTGGGAGTTGTAGTTCACCAACACCTCTATTGTATCTTAGTAGTCTCCTGGGAGTTGTAGTTCACCAACACCTCTATTGTATCTCTGTAGCCTCCTGGGAGTTGTAGTTCACCAACACCTCTATTGTATCTCTGTAGCCTCCTGGGAGTTGTAGTTCACCAACACCTCTATTTTATCTCTGTAGCCTCCTGGGAGTTGTAGTTCACCAACACCTCTATTGTATCTTAGTAGTCTCCTGGGAGTTGTAGTTCACCAACACCTCTATTGTATCTCTGTAGCCTCCTGGGAGTTGTAGTTCACCAACACCTCTATTGTATCTCTGTAGCATCCTGGGAGTTGTAGTTCACCAACACCTCTATTGTATCTGAGTAGTCTCCTGGGAGTTGTAGTTCACCAACACCTCTATTGTATCTCAGTAGCCTCCTGGGAGTTGTAGTTCACCAACACCTCTAATGTACCTCAGTAGCCTCCTGGGAGTTGTAGTTCACCAACACATCTATTGTATCTTAGTAGTCTCCTGGGGGTTTTAGTTCACCAACACCTCTATTGTATCTTAGTAGTCTCCTGGGAGTTGTAGTTCACCAACACCTCTATTGTATCTTAGTAGTCTCCTGGGAGTTGTAGTTCACCAACACCTCTATTGTATCTTAGTATTTTCCTGGGAGTTATAGTTCACCAACACCTCTATTGTATCTCAGTAGTCTCCTGGGAGTTGTAGTTCACCAACACCTCTATTGTATCTTAGTAGTCTCCTGGGAGTTGTAGTTCACCAACACCTCTATTGTATCTCAGTAGCCTCCTGGGAGTTGTAGTTCACCAACACCTCTATTGTATCTTAGTAGTCTCCTGGGAGTTGTAGTTCACCAACACATCTATTGTATCTCAGTAGTCTCCTGGGAGTTGTAGTTCCCCAACACCTCTATTGTATCTCAGTAGCCTCCTGGGAGTTGTAGTTCATCAACACCTCTATTGTATCTGAGTAGTCTCCTGGGAGTTGTAGTTCACCAACACCTCTATTGTATCAGTATTCTTCTGGGAGTTGTAGTTCACCAACACCTCTATTGTATTTCAGTAGTGTCCTGGGAGTTGTAGTTCACCAACACCTCTATTGTATCTTAGTAGTCTCCTGGGAGTTGTAGTTCACCATCACCTCTATTGTATCTCTGTAGCCTCCTGGGAGTTGTAGTTCACCAACACCTCTATTGTATCTCTGTAGCCTCCTGGGAGTTGTAGTTCACCAACACCTCTATTGTATCTCAGTAGTGTCCTGGGAGTTGTAGTTCACCAACACCTCTATTGTATCTTAGTAGTCTCCTGGGGGTTTTAGTTCACCAACACCTCTATTGTATCTTAGTAGTCTCCTGGGAGTTGTAGTTCACCAACACCTCTATTGTATCTTAGTAGTCTCCTGGGAGTTGTAGTTCACCAACACCTCTATTGTATCTCAGTAGTCTCCTGGGAGTTGTAGTTCACCAACACCTCTATTGTATCTCAGTAGTCTCCTGGGAGTTGTAGTTCACCAACACCTCTATTGTATCTTAGTAGTCTCCTGGGAGTTGTAGTTCACCAACACCTCTATTATATCAGTAATCTCCAGGGAGTTGCAGTTCATACACCAGTGTTTCCCAACCAGGGTGCCTCCAGATGTTGCAAAACTACTACTACCACCAGCATTCCCTGGTTGGGAAACACTGGCATACACACACATAAGAGGGACTACAACTCCCAGCATGTGTTATTCAGCAGTCGCCGTCCCCCCATCATTCCCAGTATGATATTTATTCCCCTGCAGTCTTTACATCCCCAGCCTGTGTAATATGTCTCCTCACACATAGAAATCTTCCCCAGCCCCTGCAGTGCAGTATGTCTCCTCTCCCCTCACCCGCTCTGTGTTTCCCCTGTGCAAACATGAAACCTCCCCGTGAAAAATTAGGTCCTGTCTGTACAGAGCTGGGGGAGGAGCTTTTCCCCCGTGAAAACATGAAACCTCCCCGTGAAAAATGAGGTCCTGTGTGTACAGAGAAGGGGGAGGGAGGAGCTGTGTCCGTCCCCACTCTCCCACTGTCTCCTTGTATTATGCAGAGCTGCGCTCTCGCGCTCTCCATCCTCCGTGAGGGGGCGTGGCTTCATTATCTGCAGACGTGCGGTGAAAAAATCAAACCTATGGCTCTGCCCTCGATCCTCCCCACTGTAGCTTCGGAAAACTTGCCCCTCCCTTTTTCACCTCACACCGGGTTGCCGACCCCTGCCCTATGGGATTACGGTTCTCTATTCATTATTGTCTATTTTTGCCGTGTATCACTGTATGCTCTGTTGTATTTGCTTTTTTTTGCACATTTTCTTTCTTTTCTGCATTACTTGGAGGTCAGATGGTACTTATTACATATATTTTGCCTTTGTTTTCCCTGCCCCTGGTTGAACCCTTTTGTAGTCCAATGAAATTGAGCTAACTGGCCTGGATATTCCTGGCGGTGGACTGAGGAAAACCTGTAGGATCCCAACACCATTTACTTTGTATGGCCCCTCCCCACACCACTTACTTTATATGGCCCCTCCCCACACCACTTACTTTATATGGCCCCTCCCCACACCACTTACTTTATATGGCCCCTCCCCACACCACTTACTTTATATGGCCCATCCCCACACCACTTACTTTACATGGCCCATCCCCACACCACATACTTTATATGGCCCCTCCCCACACCCCTTACTTTATATGACCTATCCCCACACCACTTACTTTATATGGCCCAAAAATAGAACTGGGACCAAAAATAGGCCCGGGCATTTTAAAATAAGCAGCCCATTTTTATGGTGGACGTCAGACTGCTGGGACCCCAACCAATCCCCTCGGTTCAAGTGGCTCTCCAGCTGTTGCTAAGCTGTAACTCCCATCATGTCTGAAGAGACTCAGGAATTAAGGAAGTTGCTGTTTTGATACAGCTGGAGAGCCACATAATGGTGTACAGTGTCACCCATCATCACTGCGGAACTTACAAGTGACTTCAGCTGATGGGACAGTCAGAAGAATACATAATGATATCAGTGACCTGAGTGATGTCTTCTCTGTTGTCTTTCCTTTCCTTCTTTATCTGGTCCAGATGCCAGGAATTCCTCCAGCTCCATCTTCTCTGCAGAGTCTGACGCCCGGACATCATTGGCTCCTCACATTGTCAGCAGATCTCTGTATAAAGACAATGGGGGAGATTTATCAAAACCTGTGCAGAGGAAGAGTGGTGCAGTTGCCCATGGCAACCAATCAGCTTGCTTCTTTCATTTTTAAAGAGTCCTGTGAAAAATGAAAGAAGTGATTTGATTGGTTGCTATGGGCAACTGCACGACTTTTCCTCTACACAGGTTTTGATAAATCTCCCCAATATTCATTATAACACATTATAATTCTGCCAAATACCGTGCAACCTGAATATAATACTGCCACGCACTGTACCCTCTAAAGATATTATTGCCACACACTGTACCCCCTGAATATAATACTGCTTACCACTGTACCCTCTAAATATATTATTGGAACACACTGTACCCCCTGAATATAATACTGCCACACACTGTACCCCCTGAATATAATACTGCCTACCACTGTACCCTCTAAATATATTATTGCAACACACTGTACCCCTGAATATAATACTGCTTACTACTGTACCCTCTAAATATATTATTGCAACACACTGTACCCCCTGAATATAATACTGCCACACACTGTACCTCCTGAATATAATACTGCCGCACACTGTACCCTGTGAATATAATACTGCCACACACTGTACCCTCTGAATATAATACTGCCACACACTGTACCTCCTGAATATAATACTGCCGCACACTGTACCCTCTGAAAATAATACTGCCCCACACTTTACCCCCCGAATATAATACTGCCATACTCCGCAAACCCTTCATCAACCCCCCCCCACCCCATGCTTGGTTAGCTAATCACCCCAATGCCCCCTCCGCCACATCCTCGCTATTTCTCATCACCCCATACACCCCACCCATCCTTGGCTCTTCACCCCCGCACTCCATATTATTCCCTCCCATCCTCAGTCTCATCATTGCAACCCCCCCCCCCGCACCCTCATCCTCAGACTCCTCATCATCATTATTGCACCCCCCCCACACCCAATCCTCAGTCTCCTCATCATTCCACCCTCCTCATCATCATCATTTCACCCCCCCACACCCCATCCTCAGTCTCCTCATCATTCTACCCTCCTCCTCCTCATCATCATCATTGCACCCCCCACACCCCATCCTCAGTCTTCTCATCATTCCACCCTCCTCCTCCTCATCATTGCCCCCCCACACCCCATCCTCAGTCTCCTCATCATTCCACCCTCCTCCTCATCATCATCATTGCACCCCCCCAGCATCCCCTCCTCCTCCTCATCGCATTCCCCCCACCCCATCCTCAGTTTCCTCATCATTGCACTCCCCCCAGCTTCCCCTCCTCCTCCTCATTATCATTGCATCCCCCCAAACACCCCATCCTCAGTCTCCTCATCATTGCCACCCCCCCAACACCCCATCCTCAGTCTCCTCATCATTGCAACCCCCCAAACACCCCATCCTCAGTCTCCTCATCATTGCAACCCCCCAATACCCCATCCTCAGTCTCCTTATCATTCCACCCTCCTCCTCCTCATCATCATTGCACCCCCCAGCATCCCCTCCTCCTCATCATCGCATTCCCCCCACCCCATCTTCAGTCTCCTCATCATTGCACGCCCCCCATCTTCCTCTCCTCCTCCTCATTATCATTGCATCCCCCCCAACACCCCATCCTCAGTCTCCTCATCATTGCAACCGTCCCCCCCAGCACACCCCTCCACCTCATCATCATTGCAAACCCCCCTCCCCCTGGGTCCCGGTCCTCATTCTCCTGCTCATCAATATTACATCACCCCAGCATCCGAACCTCGATCTCCATACCTTCCTAGAGATTCGCAATGCTGCAGTGTGAGGATGCGGGGAAGGCTGCTGCTCATGTCACGCATTGCAGGGGTCAGAGGCTGTGACGCGTCAGAGGCTTGGTGCAGACGTGCGTGCCTACGCGGTGCTCGTCTACTCCCATAAGCCCCTGTCCTTTTCATGCAACCCAGAAATTATTTTTAAAGAGCCCGCGCCTTTGCAGGTGATAGTGCTGGCAGCGTTGGGCCCAGGCCGCGCCTGAGGTCCCGGCCTGTTGCTGCAGCATGTAGCATAGTGTAGTGGCAGGGGGACCGCTCCTCAGTGGCCTTTTTGGCGGCCAGCTGGGCCTATTTTACTGTAGGGGCCTGGAGCTGCAGCTCCATCAGTCCCTATGTTATTCCGGCCCTGCCCCACACCACTTACTTTATATGACCGATCCCCACACCACTTACTTTATATGGCCCATCCCCACACCACTTACTTGATATGACCGAGGTCCACACCACTTACTTACATGGCCCACATGTGATACATCAAGGTGCATCCAGATGAAGTATCCTCATTGAATTTTGTTCCCTTCAATGCTGCTCTTTTACTCTTTTAGGTATCCATACATGGACCTCTATAGCTTCATTACAATCTTACAGAAACCTACTTGGATCAGGAGATGAGAACCACACTGATCCCAACCAACTCAAAGACATGTCTATTCATTTTTCAAATTATTAATAGAGTTGGGAGATAAAGTAAGTGAACCCCCTGGAATTCCCTCTATTTGTGCATTAAAGGGGTACTCCGCTACTAGACGTCTTATCCCCTATCCAAAGGATAGGGGATAAGATATCTGATCGCGGGAGTCCCGCTGCTGAGGCCCCCTGCAATCTTCTCGCAGCAGTGGTCTTGACGTCACGCTATGCCCCCTCCATTCATGTCTATGGGGGGGGGATTGTCGACTGACACGCCCCCTCCCATAGACATGAATTGAGGGGGGGATAACGTGACATCACAAGGGGACATGGCAGTGACGTCACGATCACGGGCTCCGGCTCTGAGCGGTCTGAACAAAATGTCCCTTTAACTACTAGTAAGATTTGTTCCCCAAAAATGTAAGTGAATTCTTCTGATTCAGAACAAATTACTTGTTATACCTCCGGGATGTTGTCCTGTGACTGACCATGTCCGGCTCTCCTCCTTTTGGACCATCTGTGAACAGATGTTGGAATTCTGTGTTCATATGGATCCATATGTCCTGATCCTGGCACAAGTATCTTTACTTGGAGAACTTGACCCACTGTATTTGTAGGGATACATCCCCCATTGGTGCCTCTGGATGACCCATTCTCATCCTCTTTCTCAATGAGGATACTATCTTTCTTTCTGGATCCATCATTTCTGTAGGGATTTCTGCCCATTTTTGAGACTATTTATCATGTTGGACCCAAGAATTCCATGATAATAATTTCATACATTTTTTGGACCATTGTTTATATTGATGGGATCCCCTTCTTTTGCCTTTTCTACTTTCCCTATTTCACAGGGACTGTAACACTAATCTGGTAATCTTTGTCCCTTGAAGAAAACTGCAGTACCACAAAGTGGACTATTCTGCACAGGAATATTCATATATTGAGTGAATTTTTGAAAAATTTGATTTGGTTGATTTGCCGAATTTACTTGCAGCGAATCTGTATAAAAAATGGCTATTTCTGGCCTACAGAGAGCCTCAATAGGGGTGTAGAACACTTTGCCTTACTGTAACACGCATAGGGTGTGTGCTGGGTTAGTGAAATAATACTGTTATTCAGTATGACATGCAGATTAGAGGTGTCACTATTAGAATCACTGTCACATCAATAGCCTGAGAGTGTGGAGATGGAAGTGGTGTGACCTGTCCAAGTTGCTGTTGTCGCCCATCTTCTCTTCCACAAAATTGTGCAAGGCTGGTACTACCTTCTTCGCAAAGAAATGACTGCTTGGGACTCTTCACCTCGGCTCAGCACAAGCCATCAGTTTTTTGAAAGGTGCCGAGTCCACCTCTTGAAAAGGGAGGGACTGCAGCACCAGCAACTTGAACAGGAGCACATTCAGCTTCTGTGCCATTGGATTGGAGTGGGAGCATAATGTTGTCTCTTGGACATGGCTTCGCCAATGGATTGCTGGCGGAATGACTGACTTGAAGTAGGAAGAGCAGGAGCATCTGGAGCGACATAAGGTAGGTATGACACACAGCTCCCTTTGGCTGAGGTGGTGGAGCCTTGGCTGGCTGAAACAAGGAGCGGCGTGCCACTCGATGATGCAGCAGGCTGGACTACCACATCGGAGCCACCGTTCTCCATGGCCGCTTTATGGTGGCACAGCATATGTGTACGCAGGGCCGTGGTGCCAACATTGGGACCCTGGCCTTGCTTCACCTTCTGCCGACACATCTTGCATATGGCCATGTTAACCTCCTCCGGATGCTTGATGAAAAACTGCCACACCGTCGAGTAGCTGATTTTCACACCAACAGTCCCCACTGATTGACTGGTGCTGCCGCCGACTCCAGGAACCCCTGTTCCACTACCTCCCGAGAAGGTAGGCTGTCGCCTCTGTTCCATTTTACAAGCCTCAATTCATAGATTGTTTATCTTATGTAATAAATATAAAATCTACTGTTATATATCTGCATTATAGACAGGTGCAGAGGGAATATACCTGATATTCATTTGGTCGCTTCCCCCTTTACGCATGCGCACGGGTCTTTTTCTGCCAATTAAATTGGTAAATGTTCATATCAATAGGGATGTACGTTTAGTTGGCAAACGCCAACCTATTGCCTTCATATATTACATATCCTTATTTTTATTTATTTTCCCTATGTAAGGAAGCCTGAACATGTGCACCAATACATACCACTTTTGTACTTATTGTGCCCCAGCCAATTATTGCGCAAACGCATAAATGATTCCAAGTGCTGTCTGAACGTGCGTGTAATATCTTTGTAACTTTCGTATCTACTGCTTCTGTACGCCTGAATGGCAGGTTAGATACTACATCTCCACTATTAGCTGAATTGCTTTTGATTTCATCACATCGGCATCACCATTACGCACTGAATGCCCCTTGATATCATCACACTGACCGGCGCCATCTTGCGAAGTGGATTCCGTCAGGGTTCCGCCACCAAACCTTCCAGGTATCTTATTGGCGAGCAATATGTGGAATATCACTTTATTTAATCTCCATAGAGCATCCAATAGCAGATATATAAAGACGGTAGCTTAGTTGTCCTAAGCTGATGGTCTCTGGGTGCTATACAGCAGATCCAACACTTAGCCCCCCCCCCCCCCCCCCCCTTCCGTCTATATCAGTTTTTCTCAAGCACGGTCCTCAAGACCCCACCAACAGGTCATGTATTCCTGATTTCTTTAGTCTTTCACTGGTGATATGACTGTGGTGATGTCTGATTCACTGACCATAATTATATCACCTGTGAAAGACTAAGGAAATCCTGAAAACTTGACCTGTTGGGGGGTCTTGAGGACCGCGCTTGAGAGACACTGATCAATATCAACTTTATGATGTCTTCTAATGAGCCTCCTCTGTTTGTTTTCCTTTAGGTGGTCCTGGCATCAGTCCCTGGTCAAGACACCTACATGGCCATAAAAATCATCAACAAAAAAGAGGACAACGAGGATACCATCAAGAGAGAGCTGCGGATACTCCTGGCGGCCCGAGACTGTCCGTTTCTATGCCACATCTACGCCGCACATCAGTCTTTGGAGCGTGCCTACTTCATCACAGAATATCTGTCTGGCGG
Organism: Hyla sarda; assembly: GCF_029499605.1. Classification (NCBI taxonomy): domain Eukaryota; kingdom Metazoa; phylum Chordata; class Amphibia; order Anura; family Hylidae; genus Hyla; species Hyla sarda. The sequence goes on along the minus strand of NC_079198.1, from coordinate 70,812,775 downwards.
CAGTCTGGAGGATTTGATCAGGGTGTGCGGCTATCTGGACATCGACAACATAAGGTTCTACGCAGCAGAGATGGTATGTGGGCTCCAGTTCCTCCATGGACAGAACATCGTCCACAGAGACCTCAAGCCGGAGAACATCATGTTGGATGCAGAAGGCCACATCCGCATCATTGACCTGGGCCTGGCACAAGATGGAGTCACCGCCTCCAGTAGGATCGATGGAGTGACAGGAACATTCTACTACATGGCCCCGGAGGTGCTTCTCGGGAAGGAGTATTGTACAGCAGTTGACTGGTGGAGCCTCGGGATTGTGTTGTGCAGGATGGCAACAGGACGCTTCCCATTTTACATCGGCCACAGCAAGCAGAAGGTTTTCAGAGCCATCACCAGAAAGGAGCCGAAATTTCCACCCGGGCTGGATGCTGCTATTGAACATCTCATCACTCAACTGCTACGCAAGAATCCGGACAAGCGCCTGGGGGTGCGAAGAAACATCCGGACGCATCCATTCTTTTCCACCATTGGCTGGGAGGAGCTGGAGGAGAAGAGAGCAGAGCCACCATGGAAGCCGTATAAGACAGTTCTGCAAAATCACCATCTGCAGTGGCCAGAGGACACAGAGACTCCCCATCATGTGATCGGATTCAATTATACGTCACCAAGCTGGGCCCAGTAAGATCCTCCTACTATAAACAGGCCTTAAAGGGGTATTCCAGGCAAAAACATCTTATCCCCTATCGAAAGGATAGGGGATAAGATGTCTGATCGTGGGGGTGCTTGCCGCTGGGACCCCCCACGATCTCCCTGCAGCAGCCCGCATTAAATACGTAGCTGCGCCCGCATTCTATACGTAGCTTCCGAGACCGGGACGTGACACCACACCCCCTCCATTCATTTCTATGGGAGTGGACGCAAGGACCACAAGGCCCCCTCCCATAGACATGAATGGAGGGGGCATGGCGTGACGTCACGTCCCCGTCTTGGAAGCGGTTTCCAAAACTGCAGACGCAGCTACGCATAGAATGCGGGCTGCTGCAGGGAGATCGCGGGGGGTCCCAGCGGCGGCCCCCCCGCAATCAGACATCTTATCCCCTATCCTTTGGATAGGGGATAAGATGTTTTGGCCCGGAATACCCCTTTAAGAACACATGTAGAGGTGCCAAAACCACACAACAATTTAACCCCCCCGGGTTAACAAAACCTATTTTAATCCATGTGTTCACTATAAAACATAACTTTTATTAAATTTAACTAATATTATGAACCAGTGAGAAAACACACACACTTAAAAACACAACCCTATTTGCATTTGTAACTGCATAGTCCACACGTGTTGCACTGGGAACCACATTTAGGAACCTGAGGAATAGGTAATAGGTAAGTATTTCACCCTAAATTTGTAGTAACCAGTGGAGAAAGAAATATACCACTACTATTGTGCCACTCTCAAAAGGAGGATATATATTTGGGGTTAGCAACCCTGGATATACATCCTCCTTTTGAGAGTGGCACAAAAGTAGTGGTATATTTCTCTCTCCACTGGTTACCACAAATTTAGCGGGCGAAATACTTACCTGTTACCCATTCCTCAGGTTCCTAACTGTGGTTCCCAGTGCAACACATGTGGACTATGCAGTTACAGTCGTAAATAGGGTTGTGTTTTTAAGTGCGTGTTTTTTCACCGGTTCATAATATTAGTTAAATTTAATAAAAGTTATGTTTTATAATGAACACATGGATTAAAAGAGGTTTTGTTAACCCCGGTGGAGTTAAATTGTTGTGCGGTAAGATCCTCCTCACATGTTCTTCATTCCTCCATATGTGGATGAGAAGATCTGGACTCTGAGGACCCCGCGGCTACTGCCCAGAACCTCCGGTCTCTTGACCCCATGCCTCATGTCTCTGCTGCTGTTACCTTGGCTGTCCTAGAACATCATCTCCCGCCTCAACATTGACTTGGCATCCTTCAATCCTGGGCTGGCATCCAACATCACTGCAGCCCGAAGATCCTCTATGCCCCAGGAGCGGCCTGTGCTTAGATTCCATCTGGTGCGTTCAGGAACAATAGTCGCATGTTGTGGTCCTGGGATGCTGAGTGATGTCTATTATCCCTGAACTCACCCAAGCACAGGCCGGGTAAGTACCACACTCACCACAACCCACACACACCACACACACTACACGATAGGGATAGGTGCACACACATAGACACATACCACAGATAGGGGACATATATCGGCTCGATCTAGGGATTTATTCTGACCGCCATGTTTGGGGTCGGGAAGGAATTTTTTCCCCTGATTTGAGGACAATTGGCTCATTCCTTACAGGGGGTTTTCGCCTTCCCCTGGATCAACATAGCCGTAAATAGGTTTAGCAAATTAATATCATGAATTACCCTATTAGTAACAAAACAAATTCAAAAAAACATAATAATAAAAAAAATAATAATAAAAAATAATATATAGATATATATATATATATATATACATATATATATATATATATATATATATATATAAATAAATATTAATATATTTTTTATATTATCTTAAAATTGTATTTTTCCCAACCATAAACATTAGACTAGCACACACATGAATATTTAAATAAAATAATAATTTAAATTAATTTACCCCCCTACCTATCACTCAGGTTTGGTACCAGCCTTTGATCCTGGGATTTATTCTGACCGCCATATTTGGGGTCGGGAAGGAATTTTCCCCCCTGAAAATAAGGACAATTGGCTCATTCCTTACAGGAGGTTTTCGCCTTCTCCTGGATCAACATAACTGTAAATAGGTATAATATTTAGTGTATGTGTGTACATATATATATATATTTTAATAACATAAAAATTCCCTTTTACAAACAAAAGATATATATTAAAAATATCTATATTTGCCCTAAACATATACTTTAGACTAGTACACAATTATAATAAAAAATAATTTAAAACTAACCTACACCCCTACCACACACATAGATTAGGTATCGGCCTTTGATCCTGGGATTTATTCTGACCGCCATATTTGGGGTCGGGAAGGAATTTTCCCCCCTGGTAATAAGGACAATTGGCTCATTCCTCACAGGGGGTTTTCGCCTTCCTCTGGATCAACACGGTTCAGTACAACAGACCACAGACTTACACATACACATATATATTAGTATAAAGCAAATTTGTTCATCACTGTCCCCCCATCCCTATAAATAAACTCTTTCTTTTACCCCCTACATGGTTGTACTTGTCTTTATTTCCATTGGACGTCCATCTAATAAATGTTGTGTTCACCCTGCTAGTAGCCTCCAGGGCCGTCGTCAGGGGAGGGGGGGGGGGGGGGGTACAGCCAGTACTCCAGTAAGGGGCCCGAGCTCTTAGGGAGGTCCAGCCCCCCACTGCAGCAGCCTCAGTAAAGAATTAGCAGACCAGTTCATGCTCCCGGGGGCGGTCAGGCACTCAGGCACTGACCAAGCCTGAGAAGGGGCCCGCCACTGCCAGCATCATTTTTATTTTTTAACATTGCGGGCCCTTTAAATACTGCTCAGGGGCCGCGGCCATGCCGGGAAATGTGCACGGACGTTCAGGCCCCTCATGCTCCCCTGCCCTCGTGCAGCCCTAGTGGAGCAGACATTTGCTTTATTTCCTGCTCCAGTACATAACCTGACACCCACCAGCGCAGCTGGGAAACTTCCCCTGCCCATCGCTGGTGCCTCCCATCTGGGTAAGTAACTTTCTGGGGTGGGGTGGTGGTGGGGTGTTAGAGGTTGGTGGCCAATTCCAGTGTTTCTCCAGCAGGGTGCCCACAGCTGTTGCAAAACTACCACTACCAGCATGCCTTTGGCTGTGTGGGCTGCTGTTGTAGTTTTGCAACAGCTGGAGGCACCATGCTGGAGAAACACTGATCTATCATCTATCTCTTATCTATCTATTTCATATTTATCTATCTATCCAATATTTATCTATCTATCTATCTCATATCTATCTATCTCATATCTATCTATCTATCTATCTCATATCTATCTATCTCATATCTATCTATCTATCTATTGCATATCTATCTATATATCTCATACCTATCTATCTATCTCATATCTATCTATCTATCTCATATCTATCTATCTATCTCTCTATCTCATATCTATCTATTTATCTATCTATCTCATATCTATCTATCTCATATCTATCTATCTCATATCTATCTATCTCATATCTATCTATCTATCTCATATCTATCTCTATTTATCTATCTATAAACAGGAGAACACTGCTAGCACAAAGATACAGATAAAACATGAAATGCTATATTGCTACATGTATACCAGGTCCATGCATTAGTTTGTTATCAGTATGTGCTGGCCAACTTATCCTTTTTTGTGTTATACATATGGGGGTGGGGGGGTGGGGTTGCTACCTCCATGTTGGTTCTTGCACCCCACCCATCTTATAAGGTGCTGGATGTTCCAGACTTTACAAGCCATGTAACTGATTGTACAGGGGCACATTCACAGTGTAGGGTCCGTCTCAATGAGGTCACCTTATCACGGTGGAATGGTCCAAACTATTTGGCCGCCAAATTGGGAGTGAAGAACCTCAAAATTTTTTTTTGCATTGTAGCAATTTAGCATTTCATGTTTTATCTGTATCTTTGTGCTAGCAGTGTGCTGCTGTATTCTCCTGTTTATGTATATTCAGCCTAGGATCGTGCACCTCTATGCCAGGTCCATGCATTAGTTTGGTATCAGTGGGGGACATGTATCAAAGAATTGACACAGTTTTTGTGTGCAAATTCTTGCACAAAATTTAGCGCAAGCGGTTTTTTGCGTCTTTTTTTGCATACATTCTGATAGAGTATTTCCTCCTGTTTTCGTGATTTGGGGTACCTTGGAGTGACATCTATAGTAGGCACGGATTTATTAACAGCGTACTTTTCCTTTACACCTCAAAATTTTCCGCAAGTACCTTTTTTTTTTTAATGCAAATATAAGCCGTCTTGGACTGCACTTAGCGAGATGCTCTAAATCATCGATGTAATTTTTCAGAGCAGATTGCGGCGATTACTCTGCTTCTGCGTCTAGTCAGATTATCTCTGTTATACTTAAAATCTTTGCATGTACCTTTTAAAAACAATGTAATGATTATGGACACTTGTGATCACCCGGCTGCGGGAGTTTATAGGACTACAACTCCCGTCATGGACAGACTCTGCCCATGATGGGAGTTGTAGTCCGGGGGCTGAGGTGCAGATCGCACCGGGTCATTCTGCAGAGACCCGCTGAGAACCGCATTTATTAACTTAAAAAGCCGGCGGCATATGCGGCTCCACTGCGCTGCCCATGGCTCCTGTATACACTGTCATAATTCATAATCCCCACCGAGGGCGTGTGCAGTAGCGCACGTCAGAGCCGATGCCTAATCACTTAGCGGCACGGAGCGCTGATGAGGACAGATGGCTAAGACCTACCTGTCAAATACCTTAATATCTGTCCATATCAGTGCTCCGTGCCGCTAAGTGATTAGGCATTGGCTCTGAAATTAAAGGTTACGTTTTATAGCACATCCTGAGAAATATACTCTCTATTTTGTTGTTTTCAATAACTATCCAAAAATCAGAGCTCCCCTCTCCCGGCGGGGATTATGAATTATAAGAACTGTATATAGGAGCTGGCGGGCAGTGCAGTGTAGACGCATGTACCGCTGGCTTGTATAGTTAATAAATGCGGATCGCAGCTGGTCTCTGGAGAATGATTTGCTGCGATCTGCCCCTCTGCCCTTGGACTACTACTCCTATCATGAGTCTGTCCCATGATGGGAGTAGTTGTAGTACCGCAGCACTGCTGAGGGATGGCACTTGCACATCCCCTGGCTGCGGGACTTTATAGGACTACTACTCCCATCATGGACAGACTCTGTCCATGATAGGAGTTGTAGTCCAGGGGCTGAGGTGCAGATCGCACCGGGTCATTCTGCAGAGACCCGCTGCGATCCGCATTTAAGTTAGGAAGCCGGGCGGTACATGCGTCTACATCGCGCTGCCCCGCGGCTTCTATATACACTGACATAATTCAGAATCCCCGCCGCCGGGAGAGGGGTGCCCTGATTGGTCAATAGCTGTTCTCCAATCAGAGCTCCCGTGTTCCGGTGGCGATTATGAATTATGACAGTGTATATAGAAGCCGCAATCTAGACGCATGTACCGCCGCTGTGTATAGCTAATAAATGAGGATCGCAGTGGATCTCCAGAGAACGATCTGCTCCGATCCACATTTAAGTTAACAAGCCGGGCGGTACATGCGTCTATATACACTGACATAATTCATAATCCCCGCTGCCGGAACATGGGAGCTCTGATTGGAGAATACCTATTGACCAATCAGAGCTCCCCTCTCTTGGTGGGGATTATGAATTATGTCAGTGTATATAGAAGCCGTGGGCAGCGCAGTGTAGACGCATGTACCGCCCGGCTTGTTAACTTAAATGCGGATCTCAGCAGGTCTCTGCAGAATGACCCGGTGCGATCTGCACCTCAGCCCCTGGACTACAACTCCCATCATGAACAGAGTCTGTCCATGATGGGAGTAGTAGTCCTAAAAGTCCCGCAGCCGGGGGATGTGCAAGTGCCATCCCTCAGCAGCGCTGCAGTACTACAACTACTCCCATCATGGGACAGACTGTGTCCCATGATAGGAGTATTAGTCCAAGGGCAGAGGGACAGATTATGCGTTTTGCATAATGGGAACAGAGCAGTGTATTCCCAAACAGGGAGACTTCAGCTGTTGCTTAACTACTGCCCCCCATGATGGGAGTTGTAGTTTAGAAAAAAACTGGAGGCTCCCTGTTTAGGAACACGCTGCATTATGTGCGCTCTTCCCAGGGGAGAACGCAAAAAATGTACTAACCCATATTTACTGTTTTACTTTTCTTATCATTTCAGGGGGAGGACTACGTCACATTCGGTGGACTGCGACGATGAACAGTGTTTTTTTTTATTTCAATAAAATGGTTAACAAGGGCTGTGGGGGAGTGATTTTTTTTTATTAATATGTCGTGTTTTTTATAATTGAATTTTCAGGCTTAGTAGTGGAAGCCATCTTATAGACGGAATCCATTACTAAGCCAGGGCTTAGTGTTAGCCCCAAAATCAGCTAGCGCTAAGAGCCGATACCAACATGCCCGGAGCGTCAACAATGGCGCTCCTCGGTCTAGGCGGTAACAGGCTGGCGTTATTTAGGCTTGGGAGGGCCAGTAACAATGGTCCTTGGCCAACCTGGTAACGTCAGGCTGTTGCTGCTTGGTTGGTATCTGGCTGATACTAAACATAAACATTTTTTTTTCATAAATAAATAAATTTAAAAAAAGTGTGGTTCCCTAATTTTTTCAGCATCTGCCAGATACCAACCAAGCAGCAACAGTCTGATGTTACCAGAGTGGGCGAGGACCATTGTTACTGGCCCTCACCAGCCTAAATAACGCCGGCCTGTTACCACCTAGACCAAGGAGCTCCATTTTGACGCTCCAGGCCTGTTGGTACCGGCTCTTCCCGGCACCCCTGTGGCGATGGGTACCGAGGTAATAATTGGAGGTTAGCGCTAGCTGTTTTGGGGGCTAATGCTAAGCCCCGGCTTAGTAATGGATTCTGTCTACAAGATGGCTTCCACTACTAAGCCTGAAAATTCAATTATAAAAAACACAACACATTGAAAAAAAATGTTATTTAAAAAAAAACACTCCCCCACAGCCCTCGTTAACCCTTTTATTGACATTTAAAAAAAAGAAAACACTGTTCATCATCGCAATCCACCAAATCTGACATAGCCCTCCGCATTCACATATAAAAAAAATATTTGGAAAAGAAAAAAACAACAAAAAGTTTTGTAAATTTTTTTGTTTCCACACACCAGCAAAAACACAAGTAAAAAACGCAACAAAAACTGACAAAACACAGTTTTGTAAAGGGGTAGAACTGTGTCTACAATAGACAAATAATGATACATGTCCCCCAGTATGTTCTGGCCTATTTATCTATCTATCTATCTCATATCTATCTATTTATCTAAATCCCAAACAAATTGCTCCAATTGCACTCCAAGTAATTAAAGCAAAAGATAGTGTTTATTGATCCATGGTCAGCAGTGAATGCGACGTTTCAGCAGCATCTCGCCGTCTTTCTCAAGCTTGACAAAGGTGGTGAGATGCCGCTGAAACGTCGCATCCACTGCTGACCAGTGGTCAATAAACACTATCTTTTGCTTTAATTACTTGGAGTGTCATTGGAGCAATTTGTTTGGGATTTGCATGTCTACATGTTAGAACACAATGAGTCAAAGCACCAAAAAAGGAAAGGAGATATGCTCATAGATGTATAGGGTCCTGTGGTAAACACTCTAAATATGGAACCAAAAAGAAAAGAAACCACTTGAAAACGGACCATGTATAAACTAAAATAAATTTTATTTAGAATAATATAAAGACATAAAATAATTACACACACAGCGTGGACAAACAGAAGTGGGAACCAGGGAGCAGGGGGAGATAAAAAGAAGATAACAATAATATATATAGTGTCCAAGTGTGCTAAACAATTTAAAGTGCCAGCAGCGTGCCAAATAAATAGATAGAACCAATATGTTTAAAAACGCACACAAAACGGATCACAGAGAAAACCAGATGTAGTAGTGGCATAGAACAGTAACACTCCCTCCGCTCCCCAGTTACCCACCAGACCTCCAACGCGTTTCACCCAACGGGGCTTTATCCAGGAGTCTTCTGTTTGTCCACGCTGTGTGTGTAATTATTTTATGTCTTTATATTATTCTAAATAAAATTTATTTTAGTTTATACATGGTCCGTTTTCAAGAGGTTAGAACACAAGGGAACCTTTTAAAACTCATCTTTTATTGTATTACTTGCACGATATTAAATATTTGTGAAGAAAAACCGCCATAGTTCATAGTATAGTCTCTTATTGTGCACCATATATCTCTTGTCTCCTTTTATGTGCGTTTTTTGACCATAAATGGATGTGCAAATGTGCGTTTTAGTTGTCCAAGTGTTTCCTCAAAGAGGATACTGATGTCCATATATTTGTAATTGTCACCATCGGGCATGAAAATGTGCTACTATTTCTGGTCACAAATGTGCTTGTATGTCCAGACTTAATTATTGCACATAGTCCCCGCATATTATGTGCAATAGTGCTGTGCCTGGTATATATTGCTGCTGACTTTATACATGCGTAAATCAAACAATGTTCCTGTTCGCATTTCTCATAGTCCCCTCAGCATATGAAATCCATTCTATATTTCAATTCATTTGTATTCCATATAGATAACCCATAAATTAATATTGCACTTTGGTTTTTTGCACTTATATTATTGCACTTTAAACATATATTGCACTTCCTCTATTGCACAAATTCAGGTATTGCACATGCTCCACATTTCATTTATTGCACATTTTGCACTCAGCTTTCCAAATCAAGGTGCTTATGTTTAGTAGTGGTCGGTTTTCACATGGTGCGCTCCCGTCCTACGCGTTTCCTCCATTTAGAATTCTTCAGGGACTTGTGTGAGCGGACTTGTCAATCCATCTGGTGCGTGTGGCTCTGATGGCGGCCATACTCATATTGAAATTTGCGCCTTCTTTTATATCTAAAGACTCCTCCTCCTATCTGTTACGTAACATTACTTATCCTATTGGCAACTACCATCATCGCCGTCAGGACTTTATTTCACAGGTACGTACAGGGAGGGGTATGCGGTCCAACTCAGGAGACTCCACGCCTCGTTCTGAGCTCCGTGTCTGTGCACCAATCATCGCGGCTGTGTCCTTACCAGGTAGGTGTTCTCCGTGTTTGTTAACTCTTAGCTTCCCAGTCTTTTTCGTTCGTTATTGTTACTTTGTATATTTTCATTATTTTTTCTTCACAGTTTGGTTAATCGTTATATCTTACTTTGATGTTTTATTCAATGTAACTTGCATAAGATATATAATCATTCAGTCCTCCTGGTTTGAGGGCTTCCAATCTAAAAGTCCAATAGGCTTCCCTCTGTAGGAGGGTTTTGTCCCAATCCCCTCCTCTTTTTGGTGGGGGGACCACCTCAATGATCCGTGCTTTCAGGTTTATTACCTCACTTCGATGATGACTGGCAAAATGTATGCCCACCGGTGTCTCTCTTTCATTGGCAATGTCTCCAATATGTTCTTGCAGTCTCTTGTGGAATGTTCTAAAAGTTTTCCCAACATAGTTTTTGGGGCATGGGCAAGTTAATAGGTATGTCACCCCTTTAGTTTCACAGTTCGCAAAGTGATGAATGTCATATTCAGTTTTTGTAACTGCACTGGAGATTTTTTTTCCTTTCTGAACATATTTGCAGACACTGTATTTTCCGCATGAGAACATTCCTTGAGGTTTCGTGAGCCAATTTTTTCCAGTCTTTTCAGGTTCAAAAGAGCTTTTAATTAGTTGGTCCTTCAAATTCTTTCCTCGCCTATAGGTTATTAGAGGTTGTTCTGATATAATTTGTGACAGTGTAGTGTCCAACTTTAGTATATCCCAGTATTTTTGAAAAATGTATTTTATATTTGGGGCTTGTTCATCAAACGTGTCTATGATTCTAGAGACATTATCCCCCACTGTTTGCTGTTTGCGGGATTAGTAACTGTGACCTCTGTGATCTCATTGCTCTATGATAGGCTGTTTTTAATACTTTGTTGGGATAACCTCTGCTCCTCAACCTCATACGTAACTCATTGGCTTGAATTTGGAACTCACCTATACTGGAACAATTCCTGCGCAAGCGCAGGTATTGACCAGCGGGAATCCCCTGCTTCAGTGGGCGCGAATGGCAGCTCTCCCACCGAAGCAGGGAATTTGTGGCAGTTTCTTTACGATGCGTCCTTGTCTGAATACTACCTTCCTCAGTGAGCGTAATCTCTAGATCCAAGAACATCAATGTGTTCTTGCTAATTGTGCTAGTAAATTTCAGACCCAAGTTATTACAATTGAGGAAGTCTACAAAGCTGTTAAATGCCTTTTGTGTGGATGTCCATACGATCAGGACGTTGTCTATGTACCTGAGCCACAATTGTATGTGGTCAGTCCAAGACGATGCCTGATCGGAGAACACCACCTGGTCCTCCCAAGAGCCGAGGTATAGATTAGCGACTTGGATGTCTATACCTAATCTGCGACTGGGACCAAGTTACTATCCACGGGCACCCACCATCTTTACTTATTGCAAGGTTGTGCTGCTTCCACCACTTGTTCCTATCTATTTATCTATCTATCTATCTATCTATCTATCTATCTCATATCTATCTATCTATTTATCTATCTATCTATTTATCTATCTATCTATCTATCTCATATCTATCTATCTATTTATCTATCGCATATCTATCCAGCTATCTCATTTCTATCTATCTATCTCATATCTATCTATCTAATATCTATCTATCTATCTCATATCTATCTATATATCTATCTCATATCTGTCTATTTATCTATCTATCTCATATCCAGGGCCACCATCAGGGGGGTACAACCAGCACGCCAGTATGGGGCACGGACCCCCTGGGAGGCCCGGCTAGGCCCGACACTTTTTTTTTTAATGTCTTGGGAGTCAGTGTCACCCACACTGAGCGCTTGTGGGGGGTCCTCACTATACCCTGACTGACCGTACTATTTACAGTCAGTCAGTCAAACAGTCCCGCTGCGCTGCTCCACATACCTCCGGGCCGGCGGCCTCTGCCTGGTGGCTGCCGGGAGGTACTAGCGCAGCACGTCCGCTGAGCTATGATATAGCACGTTGGCCCTGACGTCAGAAGAGAGTGGCGCCAAGAAGAAAAGCCTGAACGGGGGAGCAGCTAGGAAGAGGCGTGGCTGGCTAGCCGGGAAGGTAGCTACAGCAGGCTGCCTTTAGTTCTTCAATTACTGCTCCGCTGTAGGCAGTGGTCCGGGGTTTACAACAAAATATGGGGGCCCAGGGGCCTATATATATATATATATATATATATATATATATATCTATAACAACTAATGGGGGCACAGGGGCCTATAACAACTAATGGGGGCATAGGGGCCTATAACTACTTATGGGGGAACAGGGGCCTATAACTACTTATGGGGGCACAGGGGCCTATAACTACTTATGGGGGCACAGGGGCCTATAATTTCTTATGGGGGCACAGGGGCCTATAACTATTTATGGAAGCACAGGGGCTTATAACTACTAATGGGGCACAGAGGCCCATAACTAATAATGGGGACACAGGGGCCTATAACTACTAATGGGGGCGCTGAGGCCCATAACTACTGATGGGGACACAGGGGTTGATAACTGCTTATGGGGGCACAGGGGCCTATAACTGCTTATGGGGACACAGGGGCCTATAACTACTAATGGGGGCACAGAGGGCCATAAATACTAATGGGGACACAGGGGCCTATAACAACTTATGTGGGCACAGGGGCCTATAACTGCCTCTGGGGGCACAGAGGCCCATAACTAGTAATGGGAGCACAGGAGCCTATATATATATATATATATATATATATATATATATATATACATATGTGGTGTCCCGGTACCGTACCTTGTACCGTACCTTGTGTGCTAAGTCCCCAAAGTCAGAGTTCCTATGTACCGGTGGGATCACCTCATGTCACCTCTTTCTTCTTTAATTTTATTATGTTTGATGTGAATAAATTGTATATATTTTATTGTATGTATAGTACTTCCAGGACCTTAGGTCACATGACTAATAAGTCTAATGTTAAGTTAAGCTTAAGGCCCTTCAGGGCACGTGATGTGGTCACATGATATACCATAATGCTTTGTGAAAGGACTGACAGCTGGTGGGAACCAATAAGCTCTAAGCCTGCCCCTCTCCATATAGGTGCGCTGTAACCAATCTCTCGCTCTCTTTCCCTCGCACAAATCTAAAGACAGAACTAGGCCTGAAGCCTATCACTGCTGCAACTTACTAACCATGAGTTTACCAAATCCAAATCCCGTTAATCCTGCGTGACTGCTGGACCTAAACAATTCCCCTAAATCCAGCGGAACAGCGTAATTCCAGACTCATATCTTATATACTACAAGGTCCCAACCCACTGTGAGGAACTTACAGACTACTCTTCTGTATAGACTGTTTGCCGTTATCAACCTGCATAAAAGCTGCAGTAAAGTTATCTACAGTTTACTAAACCTCCTGTTGTGGACAATCCTTTATTCCTCTCTATCGTTCCTGGAACGGGTGGCGGTAGGAAATATATATACTGAGGAAGAACCCGCACCCTGGCGTCACATTAAGGGTTAATCCAACACCCTTTCATCACTGCACAGCTACACCACCTACACCCTACACCCCCAAGCTACCACATAGCGCAAACACAAAGGACACACTTCATAGGTATGGGCAGGAATTCACCAGCGCTGATCAAAACCACCATGTAAGTTGAAGGAGTAGCTTTATTGGACCATCATGCCACACATTTCACTGCACAATGGCAGCTTCATCAGGCATAGCAGGTGTAACAAGGTAGACTACCTTCCTACACCTGCTATGCCTGATGAAGCTGCCAGTGAAACGCATTGCATGATGGTCCAATAAAGCTACTCCTTCAACTTACATGGTGGTTTTGATCAGTGCTGGTGAATTCCTGCCCATACCTATGAAGTGTACCGCACTCTGCTATATAGAGTAATTAGAAATATATAATTACAAATTAAAATTGGTTTGGGGGTGGGCCCTGGGGGCGGACTCAGGCAGGCCACTGGTAGTTGTGGTGGGGGGCAGGGCCCCAAGCAAAATGGACATGGAGGCCCCCCCCCCCCCTGATGTTCACGCACGTCACGCTCTAGGGCCGGCATCAGGACCTAGTAATGCCGGCCCTTGAATTCTGTGAGCACGATGTGAGCGAACGTCAATACGAGGCCCCCACTTTAGGTGCAGCACAGTTCCCCCTACATTAGGTGCAGCACAGTTCCCCCCACGTTAGGTGCAGCAGAGTTCCCCCCACGTCAGGTGCAGCAGAGTTCCCCCCACGTTAGGTGCAGCAGAGTTCCCCCACGTTAGGTGCAGCAGAGTTCCCTCCACGTTACGTGCAGCAGAGTTCCCCCCACTTTAGGTGCAGCAGAGTTCCCTCCACATTAGGTGCAGCAGAGTTCCCCCCCACAGTAGGTGCAGCAGAGTTCCCCCCACATTAGGTGCAGCAGAGTTCCCCCCACATTAGATGCAGCTGAGTTCTCCCCGCATAAGGTGCAGTATAGCGCCCCCAAATTAGGTGCAGTTCCCCCACATTAGGTGCAGTATATAGTTCCCCCACAATTAGGTGCAGTATAGTTCCCCCACATTAGGTGCAGTATATAGTTCCCCACATTAGGTGCAGTATATAATTCCCCACATTAGGTGCAGTTTATAGTTCCACACATTAGGTGCAGTATATAGTTCCCCACATTAGGTGCAGTATATAGTTCCCCACATTAGGTGCAATATATATTTCCCCACATTAGGTGAAGAATAGTTCCCCCACATTAGGTGCAGAATAGCTCACGCACATTATGTGCAGTATAGCTCCCCCACATTAGGTGCAGTATAGCTCCCCCACATTAGGTGCAGTATAGCTCCCCCACATTAGGTGCAGTATAGCTATCCCACATTAAGTGCAGTATAGTTCCCCACAATAGATGCAGTATAGCTCCCCCACATTATGTGCAGTATAGCTTCCCCACATTACGTGCAGTATAGTCCTCCACATTAGGTGCAGTATAGTTCCCCCCACATTAGGTGCAGTATAGTTCCCCCACATTAGGTGCAGTATAGATCACCCCACATTAGGTGCAGTATAGTCCCCCACATTAGGTGCAGTATAGTCCCCCACATTATGTGCAGTACAGTTCCCCACATTAGGTGCAGTATATAGTCTCCCACATTAGGTGCAGTATATAGTCCCCCACATTAGGCGCAGTATAGTTCCCCACATTAGGTGCAGTACAGTTCCCCACATTAGGTTCAGTATAGTCCCCCCACATTAGGTGCAGAATAGCTCACGCACATTATGTGCAGTATAGCTCCCCCACATTAGGTGCAGTATAGCTCCCCCACATTAGGTGCAGTATAGCTCCCCCACATTAGGTGCAGTATAGCTATCCCACATTAAGTGCAGTATAGTTCCCCACAATAGATGCAGTATAGCTCCCCCACATTATGTGCAGTATAGCTTCCCCACATTACGTGCAGTATAGTCCTCCACATTAGGTGCAGTATAGTTCCCCCCACATTAGGTGCAGTATAGTTCCCCCACATTAGGTGCAGTATAGATCACCCCACATTAGGTGCAGTATAGTCCCCCACATTAGGTGCAGTATAGTCCCCCACATTATGTGCAGTACAGTTCCCCACATTAGGTGCAGTATATAGTCTCCCACATTAGGTGCAGTATATAGTCCCCCACATTAGGCGCAGTATAGTTCCCCACATTAGGTGCAGTACAGTTCCCCACATTAGGTTCAGTATAGTCCCCCCACATTAGGTGCAGTATAGTTCCCCCACATTAGGTGCAGTACATAGTCCCCCCACATTAGGTGCAGTACATAGTCCCCCACATTAGGTGCAGTATATAGTCCCCCACATTAGGTGCAGTATATAGTTCCCCCACATTAGGTGCAGTATATAGTTCCCACACATTAGGTGCAGTATACAGTCCCCCATATTAGGTGCAGTACAGTTTCCCCACATTAGGTGCAGTATAGTTCCCCCACATTAGGTGCAGTATATAGTCCCCCACATTAGGTGCAGTATAGTTCCCCCAAAGTAGGTGCAGTATAGCTCCCCCACATTAGATGCAGTATGTTCCCCCCACAGACATACAGTCTTTAGCCATATACAGTGTATGGCTGGAGGCTGTATGCCTGTTTTACTGCCCCACTTCAGTATTCCGACCACCACTCCGGGGTCACGATCTACTGCTATGGCCCATAGCCTATGATCATGACCCCGGAGCGGTGGTCGGAATACTGAAGATGACTTACCGCTGCCCGCTGGTCACTTACCTACCATGCGCGCGCGTCCTCCTCATTGCTCCACTCTGTTGCCATGGGCGCATGCACGGGACGTCAGTGACGTCCCTGCGTGCGCTACTTCCCATCAGCCGCTGTGTTTTTAAAGTTGACGCGGGGCCGGCGGCCGCACAGCGGTAACCGGGGCATCCTTGTGTCCCGAAAAGATTTTTCGTGACACAGGGATGTCCTTAATAGTGATGGGGGGAATTGCCCCGTCACTACAGGACGGCCAAGCATTGCTTGGTTCGCCTGTCCTGTAGCAACAGCTTTTATGGTAATACAACAAGTGAGGGTTTGTTACAATGTATCAGTGCAAGTCAGAGCTAAGACTGAATGGAGGATTGCCTAGACTGAATACACAGTGGAGGACACTTCATGGAGTAATAGATCTTCAGGTGCTTCATGGACGCTCCTGTTATGAGATCATCCACAACAGAAGAGCATCAGAGCAGTATACGTGAAGAAGGAAAATTCCTGGTAGAGTAGTGTCCAGTCTACTGGACAAGCAGGATGACAACCAATATGGCCGCCATTACAGTCCCCACCCCAGAAGTGGTCTCCCAGCTCTAACACACTCCTAGAAAGTGAATCTTTCTATGGTCTATTCACACGGCAGAATTTCTGCTTGCGGAATTCCACCTCAAATTAAAGCCCATAGACTTCTATGGGATTCCGCACTCCCATTCACACTTCTGAATTTCCGTTTGCGCAAGTGGAAATTCCGCCATGTGAACAGACCCTATCTGTGTAAAGACACAATGATATCTAAGAATGGTCTCACGTATTGGAGCGGTGGTTACATGTGTACTAGGAGCTGCCAAAGATAGCCAAGCTTTTCCAATGGGAGATTCAGCACCTCATTCTTGAGAGGCAGGAGGGGGCAGCATTAGGACCCCTGTGATTATAAACTTCTGCTCCATCCTGTATAAGTGTTGTGGGCTGGAATACCCCTTTAGGGTAGGGTCACATGTACAGGGGCGGATCCAGAGTCGAGTCTCGGGAGGGGCACTATTAGAGTATTTTGTGTTGGCGGACAGAAAACAAGGTGTTGCTTACGAAACTTACAATATTATTAAATGTATCATACAGTCCTAACCTTGTTTAAGACTCTTAGGCCATGTTCACATGTCAGAATAATTATCAAATATACCAATTGCCACAGAATGGGAAAGTGCTAAAGAAGTTTTTACCATTTAAAACTACAGCTCCCAGTATGACCTAAGTAGTGGTAAGGGGATGCTGGGAGTTGTTGTTTCACCCATCATTACTGCAGAACTTCTTCAGTGACTACAGCTCTGATGTGACACACACAGGAGGATACAGTATGATATCAGTGACTACAGGTGGCGTCTTCTCTATAGTCTTTCCTTATCTAATTCAGATGAACTTACCACGGTACTTGTTCCAGCTAAATGCTCTCTCTGCAGAACTTGATGCCCAGACGTCTCCTCACTATGTCAGCGGATTCTGATCCTCTATATGAAAACAATAATTATTATAATACTGCCAAACACTGTATTCTTTGAATATAATACTGGCACATACCTTCTGAATATAATTCTGACACACTGTACCTCCTGAATATACAACACACTGTACCCTCTGAATATAATACCGCCACACACCGTACCCTCTGAATATAATACTACCACACACTGCACCATCTAAATATAATACTACCACACACTGTGCCCTCTGAATATAACACTACCACACACTGTGCCCTCTAAATTTAATACTAGCAAACACTGCACTCTCTGAATATAATACTACCACACACTGCACTCTCTGAATATAATACTACCACACTGTGCCCTCTAAATTTAATACTACCACACACTGCACTCTCTGAATAGAATACTACCACACACTGCACTCTCTGAATATAATACTACCACACACTGTGCCCTCTAAATTTAATACTACCACACACTGCACTCTCTGAATAGAATACTACCACGCACTGCACTCTCTGAATATAATACTACCAAACACTGCACTCTCTGAATAAAATACTACCACGCACTGCACTCTCTGAATATAATACTACCACGCACTGCACTCTCTGAATATAATACTACCACACACTGTGCCCTCTAAATTTAATACTACCACACACTGCACCCTCAGTATATAATACTACTGTCACGATGCCGGCTGGCAGGTAGTGGACCCTCTGTGCCAGAGAGGGATTGGCGTGGACCGTGCTAGTGGACCGGTTCTAAGCCACTACTGGTTTTCACCAGAGCCCGCCGCAAAGCGGGATGGTCTTGCTGCGGCGGTAGTGACCAGGTCGTATCCACTAGCAACGGCTCACCTCTCTGGCTGCTGAAGATAGGCGCGGTACAAGGGAGTAGGCAGAAGCAAGGTCGGACGTAGCAGAAGGTCGGGGCAGGCAGCAAGGATCGTAGTCAGGGGCAACGGCAGAAGGTCTGGAAACACTGGCAAGGGACACACAAGGAACGCTTTCACTGGCACTAAGGCAACAAGATCCGGCAAGGGAGTGCAAGGGAAGTGAGGTAATATAGGGAGTGCACAGGTGATAACTCTAATTGGAACCACTGCGCCAATCAGCGGCGCAGTGGCCCTTTAAATCGCAGAGACCCGGCGCGCGCGCGCCCTAGGGAGCGGGGCCGCGCGCGCCGGGACAGAACAGACGGGGAGCGAGTCAGGTAGGAGAGCCGGGGTGCGCATCGCGAGCGGGCGCTACCCGCATCGCGAATCGCATCCCGGCTAGCAGCAGGATCGCAGCGCCCCGGGTCAGAGGACGTGACCGGGGCGCTGCAGCGGAGGAGGTGAAGCGAGCGCTCCGGGGAGGAGCGGGAACCCGGAGCGCTCGGCGTAACAGTACCCCCCCCCTTGGGTCTCCCCCTCTTCTTGGAGCCTGAGAACCTGAGGAGCAGACTTTTGTCAAGGATGTTGTCCTCAGGTTCCCAGGATCTCTCTTCAGGACCACAACCCTCCCAGTCTACTAAAAAAAAATTTTTTCCTCTGACCTTTTTGGCAGCCAAAATCTCCTTGACCGAGAAGACGTCCGAGGAGCCGGAAACAGGAGTGGGAGGAACAGATTTGGGAGAAAAACGGTTGAGGATGAGTGGTTTGAGAAGAGAGACGTGAAAGGCATTAGGGATACGAAGAGAAGGAGGAAGAAGAAGTTTATAAGAGACAGGATTAATTTGACACAGAATTTTGAAAGGACCAAGATAGCGTGGTCCCAACTTGTAGCTAGGGACACGGAAGCGGACATATTTAGCGGAGAGCCATACCTTGTCTCCAGGGGAAAAAACGGGGGGAGCTCTTCTTTTCTTATCCGCGAACCTCTTCATGCGTGAAGAAGCCTGTAAGAGAGAATTTTGGGTCTCTCTCCATATAATGGAAAGGTCACGAGAAATTTCATCCACAGCGGGCAGACCAGAGGGCAAGGGGGTAGGGAGGGGGGGAAGAGGGTGACGGCCGTACACCACGAAAAATGGGGATTTGGAGGAAGATTCAGAGACCCTGAAGTTATACGAGAATTCGGCCCATGGAAGGAGATCTGCCCAGTCATCCTGGCGGGAGGAAACAAAATGTCGCAAATAATCACCCAGGATCTGGTTAATTCTTTCTACTTGTCCATTGGACTGGGGATGATATGCAGAGGAAAAATTTAATTTAATCTTGAGTTGTTTACAGAGAGCTCTCCAGAATTTAGACACGAATTGGACCCCTCTATCCGAGACAATCTGCGTAGGCAACCCGTGAAGACGAAAAATGTGTACAAAAAATTGTTTAGCCAACTGAGGCGCAGAAGGAAGACCAGGAAGAGGAATGAAATGTGCCATTTTGGAGAATCGATCAACGACCACCCAAATAACGGTGTTGCCACGGGAAGGGGGTAAATCAGTAATAAAATCCATACCAATCAGAGACCAAGGCTGTTCGGGGACAGGCAGAGGATGAAGAAAACCAGCGGGCTTCTGGCGAGGAGTCTTATCCCGGGCACAGATAGTGCAGGCTCGCACAAAGTCCCCAACATCCGTCTCCAGAGTTGGCCACCAATAGAAGCGGGAGATGAGTTGCACAGATTTCTTGATGCCCGCATGACCTGCGAGATGGGAGGAGTGACCCCATTTGAGGATTCCGAGGCGTTGGCGTGGAGAAACAAAGGTCTTTCCTGGAGGAGTCTGTCTGATGGAGGCAGGAGAAGTGGAGATCAGGCAGTCAGGTGGAATGATGTGTTGCGGAGGGAGATCAACTTCTGAGGCATCCGAGGAACGAGAGAGAGCATCGGCTCTAATGTTCTTATCGGCAGGACGAAAGTGAATCTCAAAATTAAATCGGGCAAAGAACAGAGACCACCGGGCCTGGCGAGGATTCAGCCGTTGGGCCGACTGGAGGTAGGAGAGGTTCTTGTGGTCGGTGTAGATAATAACAGGAAATCTTGATCCCTCCAGCAGATGCCTCCATTCCTCAAGTGCTAATTTAATGGCTAGAAGTTCTCGATCCCCGATGGAGTAGTTCCTCTCCGCTGGAGAGAAGGTCCTAGAGAAAAAACCACAAGTGACAGCATGCCCGGAAGGATTTTTTTGTAGAAGAACAGCTCCAGCTCCTACTGAGGAGGCATCAACCTCCAATAGGAAGGGTTTGGAAGGGTCAGGTCTGGAGAGCACGGGAGCCGAAGAAAAGGCAGACTTGAGTTGTTTAAAGGAGTCTTCTGCTTGAGGAGGCCAGGACTTGGGATCAGCATTTTTCTTGGTTAAAGCCACGATAGGAGCCACCATGGTAGAAAAATGTGGAATAAATTGCCTGTAATAATTGGCGAACCCCAAAAAGCGTTGGATAGCACGGAGTCCGGAGGGGCGTGGCCAATTTAAGACGGCAGAGAGTTTGTCTGGATCCATCTGTAGTCCCTGGCCAGAGACCAAATATCCTAGAAAAGGAAGAGATTGGCATTCAAACAGACATTTCTCAATTTTGGCATAGAGTTGGTTGTCACGAAGTCTCTGAAGAACCATACGGACATGCCGGCGGTGTTCCTCTAGATTGGCAGAAAAAATTAGGATATCGTCCAGATATACCACAACACAGGAGTATAATAGATCACGAAAAATTTCATTGACAAAGTCTTGGAAGACGGCAGGGGCATTGCACAGTCCAAAGGGCATGACCAGATACTCAAAGTGTCCATCTCTGGTGTTAAATGCCGTTTTCCACTCGTCCCCCTCTCTGATGCGGATGAGGTTATAGGCGCCTCTTAAGTCCAATTTAGTGAAGATGTGGGCACCTTGGAGGCGATCAAAGAGTTCAGAGATGAGGGGTAAGGGGTAGCGGTTCTTAACCGTGATTTTATTAAGACCGCGGTAGTCAATGCAAGGACGTAGGGAGCCATCTTTTTTGGAGACAAAGAAAAATCCGGCTCCGGCAGGAGAGGAGGATTTACGGATAAAGCCCCTTTTTAGATTCTCCTGGACGTATTCGGACATGGCAAGAGTCTCTGGGGCAGAGAGAGGATAAATTCTGCCCCGGGGTGGAGTAGTACCCGGGAGGAGGTCGATAGGGCAATCATAAGGCCTGTGAGGAGGTAGAGTCTCAGCTTGTTTTTTGCAGAAAACATCCGCGAAGTCCATATAGGCCTTGGGGAGACCGGTTACTGGAGGAACCACAGAGTTACGGCAAGGGTTACTGGGAACCGGTTTTAGACAGTTCTTGGAACAAGAGGACCCCCAACTCTTGATCTCCCCAGTGGACCAATCCAGGGTTGGGGAATGAAGTTGAAGCCAGGGAAGTCCAAGGAGAATCTCCGAGGTGCAATTGGGGAGGACCAAAAGTTCAATCCTCTCATGATGAGATCCGATGCTCATAAGAAGGGGCTCCGTGCGGAAACGTATGGTACAGTCCAATCTTTCATTATTTACACAATTGATGTAGAGGGGTCTGGCGAGACTGGTCACAGGGATGTTGAACCTGTTGACGAGAGAGGCCAAAATAAAATTTCCTGCAGAACCAGAGTCCAAGAAGGCCACTGTAGAGAAGGAGAAGGCAGAAGCAGACATCCGCACAGGCACAGTAAGACGTGGAGAAGCAGAGTAGACATCAAGGACTGTCTCACCTTTGTGCGGAGTCAGCGTACGTCTTTCCAGGCGGGGAGGACGGATAGGACAATCCCTCAGGAAGTGTTCGGTACTAGCACAGTACAGGCAGAGGTTCTCCATACGGCGTCGTGTCCTCTCTTGAGGTGTCAGGCGAGACCGGTCGACCTGCATAGCCTCCACGGCGGGAGGCACAGGAACAGATTGCAGGGGACCAGAGGAGAGAGGAGCCGAGGAGACGAAACGCCTCGTGCGAACAGAGTCCATATCTTGGCGGAGTTCCTGACGCCTTTCAGAAAAACGCATGTCAATGCGAGTGGCTAGGTGAATAAGTTCATGTAGATTAGCAGGAATTTCTCGTGCGGCCAGAACATCTTTAATGTTGCTGGATAGGCCTTTTTTGAAGGTCGCGCAGAGGGCCTCATTATTCCAGGACAATTCTGAAGCAAGTGTACGGAATTGTACGGCATACTCGCCAACGGAAGAATTACCCTGGACCAGGTTCAACAGGGCAGTCTCAGCAGAAGAGGCTCGGGCAGGTTCCTCAAAGACACTTCGGATTTCCGAGAAGAAGGAGTGTACTGAGGCAGTGACGGGGTCATTGCGGTCCCAGAGCGGTGTGGCCCATGACAGGGCTTTTCCGGACAGAAGACTGACTACGAAAGCCACCTTAGACCTTTCAGTGGGAAACAGGTCCGACATCATCTCCAGATGCAGGGAACATTGGGAAAGGAAGCCACGGCAAAACTTAGAGTCCCCATCAAACTTATCCGGCAAGGATAAGCGTATCCCAGGAGCGGCCACTCGCTGCGGAGGAGGTGCAGGAGCTGGCGGAGGAGATGACTGCTGAAGCTGTGGTAGCAACTGTTGTAGCATAACGGTCAGTTGAGACAGCTGTTGGCCTTGTTGCGCAATCTGTTGTGACTGCTGGGCGACCACCGTGGTGAGGTCAGCGACAACTGGCAGAGGAACTTCAGCGGGATCCATGGCCGGATCTACTGTCACGATGCCGGCTGGCAGGTAGTGGACCCTCTGTGCCAGAGAGGGATTGGCGTGGACCGTGCTAGTGGACCGGTTCTAAGCCACTACTGGTTTTCACCAGAGCCCGCCGCAAAGCGGGATGGTCTTGCTGCGGCGGTAGTGACCAGGTCGTATCCACTAGCAACGGCTCACCTCTCTGGCTGCTGAAGATAGGCGCGGTACAAGGGAGTAGGCAGAAGCAAGGTCGGACGTAGCAGAAGGTCGGGGCAGGCAGCAAGGATCGTAGTCAGGGGCAACGGCAGAAGGTCTGGAAACACTGGCAAGGGACACACAAGGAACGCTTTCACTGGCACTAAGGCAACAAGATCCGGCAAGGGAGTGCAAGGGAAGTGAGGTAATATAGGGAGTGCACAGGTGATAACTCTAATTGGAACCACTGCGCCAATCAGCGGCGCAGTGGCCCTTTAAATCGCAGAGACCCGGCGCGCGCGCGCCCTAGGGAGCGGGGCCGCGCGCGCCGGGACAGAACAGACGGGGAGCGAGTCAGGTAGGAGAGCCGGGGTGCGCATCGCGAGCGGGCGCTACCCGCATCGCGAATCGCATCCCGGCTAGCAGCAGGATCGCAGCGCCCCGGGTCAGAGGACGTGACCGGGGCGCTGCAGCGGAGGAGGTGAAGCGAGCGCTCCGGGGAGGAGCGGGAACCCGGAGCGCTCGGCGTAACAACTACCACACACTGCACTCTCTGAATATAATACTACCACACACTGTACCCTCTAAATTTAATACTACCACACACTGCACTCTCTGAATATAACTTGCTGTGCAGTGCACCCTCTGAATAAAATACCCAAATGTATTGTGGCCCATAAAAAAACGTACCACCCCAGAAATTCCTCATAATCTACAATATACTTCTGAAATGCAGAACACTCTGTGCCTTCACATATAGTAATAATGCCCCATCTTGTGCCCCTACATGTAATAATTATGACCCGTCCTGTTCCCCCCACATAATAATGCCCTGTGCCCCTAACATATATTGCCCCCTGTGCTGTGCCCTTCACATATAATTCCCCGTTCTTTGCCCCTCACATATAATGCCCCATCATGCGTCCCTCACATATAATGCCCCCTGTGCTGTGCCCCTCACATATAATGCCCCCTGTGCTGTGCCCCTCACATATAATGCCCCCCATGCTGTGCCCCTCACATATAATGCTCCTGTCATATGCCCCACACATATAATGCCCACTGTGCTGTGCCCTTCACATATAATGCCCCCGTTCTTTGCCCCTCACATATAATGCCCCCATCATGCACCCCTCACATATAATGCCCCGTGCTGTGCCCTTCACATATAATGTCCCCGTTCTTTGCCCCTCACATATAATGCCCCCATCATGCGCCCCTCACATATAATGCCCCCTGTCCTGTCCAGTCAGGGGGAATTATATGTGAGGGGCACAGGACAGGGGGCATTATATGTTTGGGGCACATGACAGGAGCATTATATGTGAGGGGCACAGGACAGGGGGCATTATATGTGAGGGGCGCAGGATGGCGCATTATATATGAGGGGCACAGGATGGGGGCATTATATATGAGGGGCGCATGATGGGGGCATTATTTGTGAGGAGCACAGGGGGCATTATATGTGTAGGGCACAGCACAGGGGGCATTATATGTGATGGGCACAGAACAAGGGGCATTATATGTGTGGGGCACAGCACGGGCATTATATGTGAGGGGAACAGCACAGGGGACATTATGTGTGGGGCACAGCACAGGGGGCATTATATGTGTGGGAAACTGCACAGGGGGCATTATCTGTGTGGGGCACAGCACAGGGGGAATTATGTGCGGGGCACAGCACAGGGGGCATTATATTATATAATGCCCCCTGTGCTGTGCCCCACACATATAATACCCCCTGTGCTGTGCCCCACACATATAATACCCGCTGTGTTGTGCCCCCCACACATATAATTTATATGTGTAAGCACAGCACAGGGGGCATTATATGTGTGGGGCACAGCACAGGGGGCATTATATGTGTGGGGCACAGCACAGGGGGCATTATATGTGTGGGGCACAGCACAGGGGGAATTATGTGTGGGGCACAGCACAGGGGGCATTATATCATATAATGCCCCCTGTGCTGTGCCCCACACATATAATACACCCTGTGCTGTGCCCCACACATATAATACCCCCTGTGCTGTACCCCCCACACATATCATTTATATGTGTGGGCACAGCACAGGGGACATTATATGTGTGGGGCACAGCACAGGGGGCATTATATGTGTGGGGCACAGCACAGGGGGCATTATATGTGTGGGGCACAGCACAGGGGGAATTATGTGTGGGGCACAGCACAGGGGGCATTATATCATATAATGCCCCCTGTGCTGTGCCCCACACATATAATACCCCCTGTGCAGTGCCCCACACATATAATACCCTCTGTGCTGTGCCCCCCACACATATAATTTATATGTGTGGGCCCAGCACAGGGAGCATTATATGTGTGGGGCACAGCACAGGGGGCATTATATGTGTGGGGCACAGCACAGGGGGCATTATATGTGTGGGGCACAGCACAGGGGGAATTATGTGTGGGGCACAGCACAGGGGGCATTATATCATATAATGCCCCCGGTGCTGTGCCCCACACATAAAATACCCCCTGTGCTGTGCCTCACACATATAATTCCCCCTGTGCTGTGCCCCACACATATAATTTATATGTGTGGGCACAGCACAGGGGGCATTATATGTGAGGCGCACAGCACAGGGGGCCCCCCTGTCATGTGCTCTTAACATATAGTGCCCCCAGTGCTTTGCCCTGCAGCACCTCACATTAAGAATTCCCCTTTCTCTTCCCCCCCCCTAAGTTTTTAAATCCCCCTCCCCCTCCGATACAGTGACCTTAACAGTGGCACATATTCGGTACCCCAAATCCCCTGGGCCCTGAGCATACTCTAAGTACTTACAGTATGCCGGCCACGGGGACGGGATTTCCGGGCGCCGGCACGATGATGTGACGTCATCGCGCCGGCCTGCAGAGGATCGCGTCCTCGCAGCTCACACGCTGTGTACTCACAGCGTGTGACAGCCAGGGTTAGTGAATGGTGGAGCGGAAGCTTACAGCTTCGGCTCCACAATTCTAGGGGGCGGGGTGCAGCAATTGCCCCGTTGCCCCCCCCCTGGATCCGCCACTGCACATGTAGCACATTGCCAGCATATTTGATGCTGCGGATGTGCTACTTAGTGTGCCTCCTGCTGTGCCCGTGTGTCCTGCTTTGTCTGCTCATAGGAGTAATCCACCGTTATGAACAGACACAGGGATCTGAAAATCAGAGATCCGCCATGTCCGCAAGTACACGCGCAGTGTACTCACAGACATTGCGGCCACTCTCAGCCTTGCTCATGGAACAAGGGGAGTGATCGCAATGTCTATGAGTAAACTGCGCATGCGCGTGACTCACAGATCACTGGGTGTCTGCTCGCATTGGCGTATCGCTGCTATGAGCAGACAAAGCAGGGTACATGGGCACAGCAGGAGGCGCACTCATTAGCGCATCCACAGCGTCAAATAACCTGCAGATGCGCTACGTGTGACCAGGGCCGGCCTTAGGTGTTCAGGCGCCCTGTGCGAGCTAACCTTTTTTTGCGTCTTTTTTTGCGCAAATTTTGATATAATTTTTCATCCCCTTGTCTACAGTTAAGTTTACCATAGAGTACTTTCTACTGCACTTTCTACTTTCTTGCGCAAATATACACCACCTCAGAGGACACATACCAAAAGTATCTATTTTGACACAGTAAGGACTGCTACAGCCCATGATGGGAGTTGTAGTCCAGGGGCTGAGATGCAGATCGCACCGGGTCATTCTGCAGAGACCCGCTGCAATTTATTAACTATACAAGCCAGCGGTACATGCGGCTCCACTGTGCGGCCTGCCGCTCCTGTATACACTGTCATAATTCATAATCCCCGCCAACGGGAGAGGGGAGCTCTGATTGGTCAATAGCTATTCACCAATCAGAGCTCCCCTCTCCCGGCGGGGATTATGAATTATAAGAGCTGTATATAGGAGCCGGCAGCAGCGCAGTGTAGATGCCTGTACCATTGGCTTGTATAGTTAATAAATGCATGTGATCGGCCCCCCTGCCCTTGGACTACTACTCCTACTACTATTCCCCGCTGCCGGGAGAGGGGAGCTCTGATTGGTCAATAGCTATCCACCAATCCGAGCTCCCGTCTCCCGGCGGTGATTATAAATTATTACAGTGCATATAGAAGCCGGCGGCAGCGCAGTGTAGCTGCATGTACCGCCGACTTTTTAACTTAAATGTGGATCGCAGCAGATCATTCTCTGGAGATCTGTTGCGTTCCGCATTTATTAACTATACAAACCGGACTTACATGTGTCTACACTGCGCTGCTGCTGGCTTCTATATACACTGTAATAATTTATAATCCCCGCCGGAACACGGGAGCTCTGATTGGTGGATAGCTATTGACCAATCAGAGCTCCCCTCTCCTGGCGGCAATTATGAATTATTACAGTGTATATAATATAGAAGCCGGCGGCAGCGCAGTGTAGACACATGTAAGGCCGGTTTGTATAGTAAATAAATGCGGATCGCAACAGATCTCCAGAGAATGATCTGCTGCGATCCACATTTAAGTTAAAAAGTCGGCAGTACATGCAGCTACACTGCACTGTCGCCGGCTTCTATATACTCTGTAATAATTCATAATCGCCGCCAGGAGAGGGGAGCTCTCTCCCACCAATCAGAGCTCCCGTGTTCCGGTGGCGGGGATTATGAATTATGTCAGTGTATATAGGAGCACAAGCGCACAGTGTAGCCGCATGTACTGCCGGCTGTTTAACTTAAATGTGGATCGCAGCAGATTATTCTCATGCGATCCGCATTTATTAATTATACAAGCCGGCCTTAAATGCCTCTACATCGCCCTGGCCGCCAGCTTGTATATACACTGTCACAATTCATAATCCCCGCCGGAACACGGGAGCTCTGATTGGTGGATAGCTATTGATCAATCAGAGCTCCCCTCTCCCGGTGGCGGGGATTATGAATTATGACTGTATATACAAGCTGGCGGGCAGCACGATGTAGGCGCATGTACCGCCGTCTTGTTATCTTAATAAATGTGGATGGCAGCGGGTCTCTGCAGAATGACCCAGTGCGATCTGCACCTAAGCCCCTGGACTACAACTCCCATCATGGGCAGAGTCTGTCCAAGATGGGAGTAGTAGTCCTAAAAGTCCCGCAACTGGGGGATGTGCAAGTGCCATCCCTCAGCAGCGCTGCGGTACTTCAACTAATCCCATCATGGGACAGACTCTGTCCCATGATAGGAGTAGTAGTCCAAGGGCAGAGGGACAGATCTCTGTTCACATTATGCGTTTTGCATAATGGGAACAGAGCCTTTCTGGCAGTGTGTTCCCAAACAGGGAGACTTCAGCTGTTGCTTAACTACTGCCCCCCATAATGGAAGTTGTAGTTTAGCAACAATTGGAGGCTCCCTGTTTAGGAACACACTGCATTATGTGCACTCTTCCCAGGGGAGAGCAAGATAAATGTACTAACCCATATTTCTTGTTTTTATTTTCTTCTCATTTCAGATACGTGAATGCGGAGGACTACATCAGATTCGGTGGACTGCGACGACCAGCGTTTTTTTTTATTTCAATAAAATGGTTAACGAGGGCTGTGGGGGAGAATGTTTTGCTAAATAAATTTTTTTTTGCTGCTTGGTTGGAATCTGGCTGATACTAAAAATAGGGGAACCCTACGCGTTTTTTTTTTTTTTAATAAATAAATAAAAAAAAGTGAGTGGTTCCCCCATTTTTTCAGTATCAGCCAGATGCCAACCAAGCAGCAACAGCCTGACACTACCAGGGTGGGCGAGCACCATTGTTACTGGCCCTCCCCAGCCTAAATAATGCCAGGCTGTTACCGCCTAGGCACAGAAGCGCCATTTTTGACACTCGGGGCCTGTTGGTACTAGCTCTTCCCGGTACCCCTGTGGCGGTGGGTATTGGGGCAATAATTGGGTGTTAGCACTAGCTTATTTGGGGGCTAACGCTAAGCCCCAGATTAGTAATGGATTCTGTCTACAAGACACATTCCACTACTAAAAACACAACACAATGGAAAAAAAACTTTTAATAAAAAAAACACTCCCCCCCCAAAGCCGTCGTTAACCTTTTTATTGACATTTAAAAACATAAAGCTGTTCATCGTCGCAATCCACAAAATCTGACATAGTATTCCACATTCACGTATCTAAATTTCGAAGAAAAAAAACAACAAAAAGTTTAGTACATTTTTTTGTTTCCACACACCAGCAAAAACGCAAGAAAAACTGACAAAACGCAGGGCTGTGGGGGAGTATGTTTTTTTAAATACATTTTTTTTTCAATGTGTCTTTTTTTTTTTATAATTGAATTTTCAGGCTTAGTAGTGGAATCTGTCTTATAGACCTAATGCATTGATAAGCCGGGGCTTAGCATTAGCCCCAAAATCAGCTAGCGCTAACCTCCAATTATTACCACGGAACCCACCGCCACAGGGGTGCTTGGAAGAGCCGGTACCCCAGGCCCGGAGCGTCAAAAATGGCGCTCCTGGGCCCAGGCAGTAACAAGCTGGTGTTATTTAGGCTGGGGAGGGCCAGTAACAATGGTCCTAGCCCACCCTGGTAACATCAGGCTTTTGCTGCTTGGTTGGAATCTGGCTGATAATAAAAATAGGGGAACCCTATGCGTTTTTTTTTTTTTAATAAATAAATAAAAAAAAGTGAGTGGTTCCCCCATTTTTTCAGTATCAGCCAGATGCCAACCAAGCAGCAACAGCCTGACACTACCAGGGTGGGCGAGCACCATTGTTACTGGCCCTCCCCAGCCTAAATAACGCCAGGCTGTTACCGCCTAGGCCCAGAAGCGCCATTTTTGACACTCCGGGCCTGTTGGTACTAGCTCTTCCAGGAACCCCTGTGGCGGTGGGTACCGGGGTAATAATTGGGGGTTAGCGCTAGCTGATTTGGGGGCTAACGCTAAGCCCCAGCTTAGTAATGGATTCTGTCTACAAGACACATTCCACTACTAAAAACACAACACATTGAAAAAAAAAAATTTATAAAAAAAAACACTCCCCCCACAGCCGTCGTTAACCCTTTTATTGACATTTAAAAAAAAAACGCTGTTCATCATCGCAATCCACAGAATCTGACATAGTCCTCCGCATTCACGTATCTAAATTTCGAAGAGAAAAAACAACAAAAAGTTTAGTACATTTTTTTGTTTCCACACAACAGCAAAAATGCAAGAAAAACTGACAAAACGCAGGGCTGTGGGGAGTATGTTTTTTTAAATAAAATTTTTTTTTCAATGTGTCTTTTTTTATAATTGAATTTTCAGGCTTAGTAGTGGAAGCTGTCTTATAGACCTAACCATTACTAAGCCGAGGCTTAGCATTAACCCCAAAATCTGCTAGCGCTAACCTCCAATTATTACCCCGGAACCCACCACCACAGGGGTGCTGGGAAGAGCCGGTACCCCAGGCCTGGAGTGTCAAAAGTGGCGCTCCTGGGCCCAGGCAGT
Source organism: Hyla sarda (assembly GCF_029499605.1). Taxonomy (NCBI): domain Eukaryota; kingdom Metazoa; phylum Chordata; class Amphibia; order Anura; family Hylidae; genus Hyla; species Hyla sarda. Next base: position 70,782,024 of record NC_079198.1, on the reverse strand, counting down.
AACAGGCTGGCGTTATTTAGGCTAAGACACATTCCACTACTAAAAACACAACACATTGAAAAAAAAACTTTTATAAAAAAAAAACACTCCCCCCCCACAGCCGTCGTTAACCCTTTTATTGACATAAAAAAAAAAAGCTGTTCATCTTCGCAATCCACAAAATCTGATATAGTCCTCCGCATTCACGTATCTAAATTTCGAGGAAAAAAAACTTTGTTAAATTTTGTTAATTTTTTTTGTTTCCACAAAGCAGCAAAAACGCAAGAAAAACTGACAAAATGCAGGAAAAAGCTGGGACAGTTTTTCTGGCATTTTTTATGATGGACAAAAATCCTCAATGGAATCCTGGCCTCAAAGCAATAGAACAAAATCCCTATGTCCACTTTTCCTGTGAGGTAGCGAAGGAGTGTACGGTAGAGCGAGAAGGGCGTTTCTATATGCGCACAATATTTATCAAAGGAGTGCACAGCCTTAGTAAATTCCGAGAAAAAGTGTACAATAGACAAGCAGTGTAAAGGGATAGAACTGTGTCTACAATAGACAAATAATGATAAATCTCCCCCTTAGTGTCCATGGCTGAGGAAAAAAAAAATTATCTGAAAAATATATATAAAATAAATAATCAATAGCTGTTATCAATAAAGCTACTAAACTAAAACATTAGGGTAACTAACTAACTAGAGAATCCATAGAAAGATGGTCGTGCTAGCGTACACTATAATAATAATAATAGTAACAATTATATAACCAATAAATTACACAAGTTATTACAAATTGATGATTTAAAAATGAAAAAAATAACTTCTAGCAGATATTGGTTGCCGTAAGCCGTTCTGGGAGAGTGGGATACTGAGAGCAATGCCGATGGTATTGCACAGTAACCACCTGGCCGTTCCACCCTTGCGTTGCCGTGACCCCGCCTCCGCGTGACGTCACAAAACGTTCTGCGCATGCTACAGGAGAGGTTTGGAGGAGGAGCATGTCCGTCCAACACTGTGCAGCGATATCGCTCACATCAGGGCCGGTTTTAGGCTTAGCGTGGCCCTGGGCAAAATCAAAAGTGGGGCCACAAAAGTCGTAATAGTGCACTAACCAGATTTGCTAATTTTTTGTCACTTCAAATACCATAAAAAAATATCTAAAAAGCAATTGAAAAGTCCCATCAAAACAAAAACGTACCGATAAAAACTACAAATCACAGCGCAAAAAATTACCCTCATACATCCCCATATAAAGAAAAATAAAAGTTATAGGTATCAGAATAGTAATTTATTTTTATTTTTGTATAGTTCCCCCACATTAGGTTGGCAGCATAGTTCCCCCACTTTCGGATGGCAGCATAGTTCCCCCACATTAGGTTGAAGTTCCCCCACGTTAGGTTGGCAGTATAGGCCCCCCCACATTAGGTTGGCAGTATAGTTCCCCCCCATTAGGTAGGCAGTATAGTTCCCCCCCATTAGGTTGTACTTCCCCCACATTAGGTAGGCAGTATAGTTCCCCCACATTAAGTTGTAGTTTCCCCACATTAGGTAGGCAGAATAGTTCCCCCACATTAGGTAGGAAGTATAGTTCCCCCACATTAGGATGTAGTTCCCCCACATTAGGTAGGCAGTATAGTTCCCCCACATAAGGTTGTACTTCCCCCACATTAGATAGGCAGCATAGTTCCCCCATATTAAGTTGTAGTTTCCCCACATTAGGTTGTAGTTCCCCCAAATTAGGTAGGCAGTTTAGTTCCCCACATTAGGTTGTAGTTCCCCCACATTAGGCTGGCAGTATAGTTCCCCCACATTAGGTTGTAGTCCCCCCCCCCATTAGGGTGGCAGTATAGTTTCCCCACATTAGGTGCAGTACAATTCCCCCAAACTATGTGCAGTAAAGCTCCCCCACAGAAATACAGCCTTCAGTCATATACAGTGTATGGCTGGAGGCCGAATGCCTGTGTACTACCCCACATCAGTGCTCCGACCACCACTCCTCCGGTCAGGGGTCACGATCTACTGCCTATAGGCCATAGCAGTAGGTCCCGGGACCGGAGGAGCCGTGGTTGGAGCACTGAAGATGACTTGCAGGTAACTTACCATGCGCGCGCGTCCTATGGGCGGATGCACGGGACGTCACTGACGTCCCAGCGTGCACTACCTCCCGTGGCTCCTGCATTTTAAAAGTTAACGCAGGGCTGCAGAAAGGTAACCGGTGCATCCTTGTGTCCCGTAAAGATCTTTTGGGACACAGGGATGTTTCGAATGTGACGGGGCCCCCTGCAGGCTGCTCAGTGTCGGATCTCCCCCCCTGGATCCGCCACTGAGCAGCCCGTAGGGGGCCTTCTGGAGGATGGGGCACAGAGGTGATAGAGCCTCAAGTTTGAGGCTCGATTAGGGTGTGCCCAGGCACACTAGGCACACCCCGTGCGCACGCCTATGCTCATATACTGTATATATATATAGATATATATATATATATATATATATATATACATACTGCATACATTTATATACCTTATTTATCGGCGTATAACACACACTTTTTAGGCTAAAATTTTTAGCCTAAAGTCTATCTACGTGTTATACGCCGATAAGCCGCTGCACTTCAATGATTTTAAGCGGGCGGTTTAAATCAATGAACTGCAGCGGCTTTGCAGGTGCAGAGACCTGCCGTCGCTGCCGGCTTCTCTGCCCCTGCCTGTCCTGGGGTCTAGAGCCCGGCTGCCGGCCCTTCTCTTCCCCTGGCTATCGGTGCCGCTGCCCATTCTCTCTAGACCCCAGGAGAGGCAGGGGGAGAGAAGCGGGCCGCGACGGCCTCTTTCCCCCTGCCTTTCCTGGGGGCTTCTGCGGGGTCAGAAACAGTGTATCGGGGTATACACATGCACACACACGCACCCTCATTTTACCAAGGATATTTGGGTAAAAAACTTTTTTTACCCAAATATCCTTGGTAAAATGAGGGTGCGTGTTATAGGCCGGTGATTGGTATACCCCATTAAATACGGTATGTATTTATTATAGATAAAAATATTTTAATAAAAAATAAGCAGCTTGGTTTACTTTATTTTTATTTGTTTTTGAACATTACTGTTACAGCGTGCGCTCCGGTCCCCGTCCCCGGAGCGTCCGCCCCCTCGGCCTTCTGCCCCTCGGGTTCTCTTGTGTCGGGGATGCGGCTGCCTTGACGGCTGGCTCCCGTTCACGCGCCGCGTCCTAGTTCCACTTATCTGCCTCCCGGCACGCGCAGCCCCGCTCTCTAGGGCGAGTGCGCACCGCCTTCAGTAAATTTAAAGGGCCAGCGCACCGGTAATTGGTGTGCTGGTTCCTCACTTCCCCTGCCTTCCCAATAAAAGGCACATGCCCCTTCCTGCCCTTGCCGGATCTTTGAGCCCTAGTGCCTCTGAGAAAGCGTTCCTATTGTGTGTATTGCCTTGCCTGTTGCCGAACCCGTTGCTACCACCTACTCGCCTGTGAACCCTTGTCGCCTGCCCTGACCTCTGCTACGTCTGACTACGCTCCTGCCTGCTCCCTGTGTACCAAACCATATCAGCTGCCAGAGAGGTTGAGTTGCTACTGGAGGATACGACCTTGTGGTTATTGCCGCAGCAAGACCATCCCACCTTGCGGCGGGCTCTGGTGAAAACCAGTAACCACTTAGAATCGGTCCAGTTTATCAAACTGTCAAAAAGAAATGGTCAGCTAATGAACAATCGAGTGAACATTTTCTGGCTGATTGCTCACCCTATTAGGCTTTGTTCGCACGGTGGGATATCCGCAATTTTGCACTAATTTTGTTTCTGTCAGAATTATGGTGGAATTTTGTCGGAAATCTGTGTTGTCAATTCTGCTTATTAAAGATTATTAGAATTGAGGTTACAGTGGTCCCTCAACATATGATGGTAATCCATTCCAAATGAACCATCGTTTGTTGAAACCATTGTATGTTGAGGGATCCGTGCAATGTAAAGTATAGCAAGCTGTACTCACCTGTCCCCGCCGCTCTGGACTCGTCACCGCTGCCCTGGATGTCGCCCTCCATCGCTGTCGCCGCGTTACGTGGTGTCCCCGACGCTCTGGACGTCTCTGCTTCCCCGGGTTCCTCGCTCTCCGCTCTCCATCGCCGTCATCACGTCACTACGCACGCACGCCACTTGTATTGGATAACGGGACAGCGTGCGCGTGAAGTGATGACGACGATGGAGAGCGCCGGCGATGGAGGGGATAGTGAAGATGACGCTCCGGAGCCCCGAGGATAGGTAGGAGACCATCACCGGAGCACACGGGGCACCGTAAACGGCTATCCGGCAGCAGATGAAGCAGTCAGCGCTGCCGGATAGCCGTTTATGCGATGTTCCCGACATACAAAAGCATCGTATGTTGATGCTGCCTTCAACATGCGATGGCCTCTGAGAGGCCATCGCATGTTGAAATTATCGTATCTCGGGGCCATCGTAGGTCGGGGGGGTCACTGTATTTAGTTTAGAAAAAAGAAGGCTTAGGGGCGACCTAATAACTATGTATAAATATATCAGGGGACCGTACAGAGATCTCTCCCATGATCTATTTGTACCCAGGACTGTATCTATAACAAGGGGGCATCTGCTACGTTTAGAGGAAAGAAGGTTTCTACACCAGCACAGACGGGGGTTCTTTACTGTAAGAGCAGCGAGACTGTGGAATTCTCTCCTGGAGGAGGTGGTCATAGTGAACTCAGTAAAAGAGTTCAAAAGGGGTCTAGATGCATTTTTGGAAAGTAATAACATTACAGGTTATGGATACTAGATTTATAGGGACAGAACGTTGATCCAGATATTTATTCTGATGCCATATCTGGAGTCGGGAAGGAATTTTTACCTCTAGTACGAGGGTTTTTTTTTCCTTCCTCTGGGTCAACTCAGTAGGGACTCATTAGGATTATAGATTGAACTTGATGGACTCAGGTATTTTTTCAACCTTATGAACTATGTTACTATGCTGAAATTCAAAGCCCCATTGAGTTCAATGGGATTCTGCCATGGAATTCTGCAAAATGGGACAGCAGAAGTAAATGGGCAGTAAATTTCTGCTGAATTTACAGTGGAATTCTTCAGCAGAATTCCGAAAGGAAATTTCACCATGCGAACATAGCCTCACACAGATCAATATAGGCCTGTTTGGCCAATTATAGCCCTATGTAATTAGGTCCCTACCCTGGGCTTTGTTCTGTATTCTACCTAGTCTCTGTCATTGCTTCTCTGTATATGGTGCAATCAAGTTTGGATCATGATAGGGGTTGCAGACTGGGTAACAAAAAAATAAAAAAAAGCAGTACTCATCTCACTGATCCACTGCAGTTTCAACAATCTCTGAGTGTCCGCTGATCTGATCAAGTTTCAACACAAGTAAATGCACGCTCACCCCACTAGTGACTGAGGTGGGCCCCTGTAGCCAGTAAGTGACTGAGTGGGTATTACTTTCAGCAACAATTGGGGATTTTGAGGTAAGTGCTTTTATTTTTATTTTAAAGGGGTACTCCACTGAAGGTTTTTTTTTTTTATCAATTGGTGCCAGAAAGTTAAACAGATTTGTAAATTACTTCTGTTTAAAAATCTTGAAGCTTTCAGTACTTATCGCCTGTTGTATGCTCCACAGGAAGTTCTTTTCTTTTTGAATTTCTTTTCTGTCTGGCCACAGTGCTCTCTGCTGACACCTCTATCCATGTCAGGTACTGTCCAGAGCAGGAGATGTTTGCTATGTGGATTTGTTCCTACTCTGGACAGTTCCTAAAATGGACAGAGGTGTCATCAGAGAGCACTGATAAAACTGTAAAGTAATCTGCGGGCGCACTACAGGGCTCAGGAGTTAGAGCGCACCATGTAAATTTGAGGCCTAAACTAGTGATTTGCACAGGGGTGGCTGCTGGTTACAGTGTTTCTGACATAAACGTAAAAAAAAAGAAAAAAAAAGAAAAGAAACACCCACATGTGACTCCATTTTAAACTACACCCCTCATGGATCATGACAAGGGGTATAGTGAGCCTTAACACCCCACAGGTGTTTGAAAAATATTCATTAAAGTTGGACGTGAAAATTAAAAAAAAAATGTCACTAAAATGCCGGTGTTACCCCAAAGCTTTCATTTTCACAAGGGGTGATAGTAAAAAAGCCCCCCAAAATTTGTAAAACCATACAAATTTTGGGGGGCTTTTTTACTATCACCCCTTGTGAAAATGAAAGCTTTGGGGTAACACCGGCATTTTAGTGACATTTTTTTTTTAATTTTCATGTCCAACTTTAATGAATATTTTTCAAACACCTGTGGGGTGTTAAGGCTCACTATACCCCTTGTCATGATCCATGAGGGGTGTAGTTTAAAATGGAGTCACATGTGGGTGTTTCTTTTCTTTTTTTTTCTTTTTTTTAACGGAAGGGAAGGAGAGCAATTGAACTTTAGGAGAGAGAATTTGGCTGGAATTGAAGGCTACGTGCGTTTACAAAGCCCCATGGTGCTAGAACTGTGCCCCCCCCACATGTGACCCCCATTTCGGAAACTACACCCCTCACATAAATTAATAAGGGGTGCAGTGAGTATTTACACCCCACTGGTGTCTGACAGATTTTTGGAACAGTGGTCCGTGAAAATAAAACGCCAGTGGGGTGTAAAAGCTCACTGCCACCTTGTTACGTCCTTGAGGGGTGTAGTTTTTGCCCCATGTACTGTGCCACTATGTCCCCACCAGATATGCCATTGTTCTCCCATAAACTGTACCATTATGTCCCATGTACTGTGCCACTTTGTCCCCATAAACTGTGCCACTTTGCCTCCATGTATTGTGCCACTATGCCCCATGTACTGTGCCACTATGCCCCCATGTACTGTGCCACTATGCCCCTATGAACTGCACCACTATGCCTCCATGAACTGTGCCACTATGCCCCCATGTACTGTGCCACTATGCCCCCATGTACTGTGCCACTATGCCCCTATGAACTGCACCACTATGCCCCATGAACTGCACCACTATGCCCCTTGAACTGTGCCACTTTGCCCCCATGTATTGTGCCACTATGCCCCCATGTACTGTGCCACTATGCCCCATGTACTGTGCCACTATTCCCCCATAATAGGTGCCACTATGACCCCCCCCTAAAACTGTGCCACTATGCCCCCATAAGATGTGCCATTGTGCCCCTATGAACTGTACCACTATGTCCCCATGTACTGTGCCACTATGCCCCTATGAACTGTGCCCCTATGCCCGCATGTACTGTGCCACTATATCCCCATATATTGTGCCACTATTCCCCATGAACTGTGCCACCATGGCCCCATGAAATATGCAACTATGCCTCTATGACCTGTACCACAATGCCCCCTATGACCTGTGCCCCTATGCCCTATGTACTGTGCCACTATGCCTCTATGAACTGTGCAGTTAAATCATCATGCCGCCTGTATAACAAAAGAAGCGCTGGGCCGCCGGGCAGGGAACAGAGTGTCTTGAAGACACCGATACAAATGAATGAGGGGAGAGCTGGCTAGTGGTCTTGGTGTCTGGCAGTAGCAGTCTGGATCTGGACCACGATCCACCAGTTGGGTACCACTGCTATACATTATATCTGGTGCTGAGTGTGCAGCAGATTTACAGGAATAGTTGTAATAGGAACACATTGCTAATTAAACTTACATAGAAAACTGTGAGTGTTTTATCTACTATATATAGTACTAGCTGAATACCCGGCGTTGCCCGGTTTTTCCTTCCTAATCCTTGTTGGGGAGGAAAATAAACAAAGGAGGAAGCTTTTGACTTCATATTCTGTCCTCATATATTGTTGTCATATCCCAACCCCATATCCTGTCCTCATATCCTGACCTCCTATCCCGTCATCATATCCCAACCTCATATCTCGTCCTCATATCCCGACCTCCTATCCCAAACTCTTATCCCAACCTCCTATCCCATCCTCCTATCCCGACCTCCTATCCCGACCTCCTAACTCAACCTCCTATTCTGACCTCCTATCCCGTCCTCCTATCCCAACCTCCTTTCTCAACCTCCTATCGTGACCTCCTATCCCGACCTCCTATCCTGTCCTCCTATCCCGTCCTCCTATCTTGACCTCCTATCTCGACCTCCTATCCCATCCTCCTACCTCGACCTCCTATCCCGACCTCCTATCCTGACCTCCTATCTCGACCTCCTATCTCGACCTCCTATCCCGAACTCCTATCTCGACCTCCTATCCTGTCCTCCTATCCCGACCTCCTATCCCATCCTCCTATCTCAACCCCCTATCCCGTCCTCCTATCTCCACCTCTTATCCCGACCTCCTATCCCGACCTCCTATCTCAACCTCCTATCCTGTCCTCCTATCTAGACCTCCTATCCCGACCTCCTATCTCGACCTCTTATCCCGTCCTCCTATCCCGCCCTCCTATCTCCACCTCAAATCCGGTCCTCATATCCCGAACTCCTAACTCGTCCTCCTATCCCGTCCTCCTATCTTGACCTCCTATCTTGACCTCCTATCTCGACCTCCCATCCGTCCTCATATTCCGACCTGTAATATGTGTACCAGGTATTGAAATATCTCCAACCGTACAGAAGTTATGAGAGAACATACATTTCCCATTGATTTGACTGGGACTTTAAACAAAACCCCTGACCCTCACAAATGGGGGTAGTTAAGGGTTAAATTAACTATCCTATATTTTAAGTGGACATATAAGTAACATGTGACCAAGTATTATCAAAATATCTCCAGCCGTTTGGAAGTTATGCAGTAACATATATTTCCCATAGACTTGTATAGGACTTTAAACATAAACCCCGCCCCTGGCAAATGTAGGTAAGTAAGGGTTAAATTACCTATCCTATGTTTGTTGTTGACATATAAGTAACATGTGTGCCAAGTTTCATGTTAATATCTTTAGCCGTTTGGAAGTTTTTGTGGAACATACATACACACACTCATGTTGAGTTTTATATATATAGATTACTATACAGAGATTTATATACAGTATACCGACTATATGACCACTGTGCCAATATATACCACTTCTAGTTCCACCACCTACCCCCCCCCCCCCATGAATTATTATTGTCTTTGTTCACTTTAGACCATAACCAGGGGTATGTGACCTATACCAGGACACTAGGGGCATCTCCAGCCTTTACCAATGGAGGTGCCCAATGTCCTTGACACCTTGAGCTTGTATCCCAAGGAACATAATTGATGCCTGAACCCATATAGTTCACCATTTGTTTCCTAACTGTGGACCTCCTGATATTGCAAAACTACAACTCCCAACAAGCCTTGCTGGGAGTTGTAATTTTGCAACATCTAGAGGTCCATAGTTTGGAGACCACTGTGGTCCATCATAAGGTCCCTTAAACTGCAGAGGGTACCAACCAAGCTAAGGCCAACTCTAGATGTCTTTTATGATGCTCACATCACATTGTATAAGGTAGAGCAAGTTTATAGGGCCACTGTCTGGCATGTGCCACCTGAGGTCCATGGCCGATGACATCACCTGCACACGGCCAACTGCTGTTTACTTTCTGCTGGCGACCGACGTGACTGGACCGAGGTCTACAGGCTGAAGGAGAACTGCGGAGATGGCGTCTACTGGACATGGAGAAGATGGCGAGGAGGTGAAGAGGAAGAGAGAAGACAAGAGGAAGGGGGAAGAGGAAGGTGAAGATGGAGTCAAGAGGAGGAGAGGAGATGACGATGGAGGATCAGAGGATGAGGAGCCAACACCTCGGATGGTGTCCACTGGACATGGAGAAGATGGCGAGGAGGAGAAGAGGAAGAGGGAAGAGGAAGGCGAGGATGGAGTCAAGAGAAGGAGAGGAGACGACAATGGAGGATCGGAGGATGAGGAGCCAACACCTGGGATGGCGTCCACTGGACATGGAGAAGATGGCAAGGAGGAGAAAAGGAAGAGCGGAGGCAAGAGGAAGAGGGAAGAGGAAGGCGAGGATGGAGTCAAGAGGAGGAGAGGAGACGGCGATGGAGGATCAGAGGATGAGGAGCCAACACCTGGGATGGCGTCCACTGGACATGGAGAAGATGGCGAGGAGAAGAGGAAGAGTGAAGGCAAGAGGAAGAGGGAAGAGGAAGGCGAGGATGGAGTCAAGAGGAGGAGAGGAGACGGCGATGGAGGATCAGAGGATGAGGAGCCAACACCTGGGAGCAGCCAAGGAACATTGGGCACCTACCCCAGACTAACGGTCAGCAGCTACCATCTCCACCAGCTCCTGGGTAGGGGCAACTTTGGCAAAGTAAGTTCTAGCTCTATCTTGTTTTCTGTTATTATCCATTTCAGGCTGGATATGTGTTGTAGGGGGAGATTGGGGGAGGGTGGTGGTGCAGTGTTGTTGTTAGGTGGTTTTGCTGGTACTTGTAGTCCCACAATGTATATTTTCCTGATGGCTTGAGTTTTTATGCAGACCCATATAAGACTCCCTGAAGGGCCTACACTTGGTACTAGGTGTGAACGGATCCCTTGGGGCGCGTCCATGTACTGTGTTCTGGTAGATGGTAGATGGAAGTCGGGGTGCCCAAGATGGTAGAAAACCAGATGCAGGGAGAAGAGGAGAAGATACAATGGGGTCTTTACTTCTGGAGCAGGGTGTAAACGGTACATACATGGGGAGATTTATTAAGACCTGTGCAGAGGAAGAGCAGTGTAGTTGCCCATAGCAACCACTTTCAAAAGGCCTCTGAAAAATGAAAGAAGCCATCTGGTTGCTATGGGAACTGCACTGCTCTTCCTCTACACAGGTCTTTATAATGGGCACGGGAATAAGCAATAATATAAAGTTGATTTATAAAAGTGCATATGTGCTAATATTATATCGCTTGTAATGAATAATAAAATCTCTTCACATGTAATGTCTATAGGACTCATATAAACACAATAATAAAGTGCAAGTGCAACAAAAGAGTTCCCCTATGGCAGGGGTCTGCAACCTTTAAGACAAAAAGAGCCACTTGGACCCGTTTCCGAAGGGAAAAAAAAACTGGGAGCCGCAAAACCCCCCTCCCCTCTGATGCCCTGGTTGGGATACACTGGCATACACACACAAAAGGGACTACAACTCCCAGCATGTGTTATTCAGGAGTCTTCAGTCTGTGGTATAACACCAGCATGCTGCCTCTGTAGTCTACTGGGAGTTGTAGTTCACCAACACCTCTATTGTATCTGAGTAGTCTCCTGGGAGTTGTAGTTCACCAACACCTCTATTGTATCTCAGTAGCCTCCTGGGAGTTGTAGTTCACCAACACCTCTATTGTATCTTAGTATTCTCCTGGGAGTTGTAGTTCACCAACACCTCTATTGTATCTCAGTAGTCTCCTGGGAGTTGTAGTTCACCAACACCTCTATTGTATCTTAGTAGTCTCCTGGGAGTTGTAGTTCACCAACACCTCTATTGTATCTTAGTAGTCTCCTGGGAGTTGTAGTTCACCAACACCTCTATTGTATCTTAGTAGTCTCCTGGGAGTTGTAGTTCACCAACACCTCTATTGTATCTCAGTAGTCTCCTGGGAGTTGTAGTTCACCAACACCTCTATTGTATCTCAGTAGCCTCCTGGGAGTTGTAGTTCACCAACACCTCTATTGTATCTGAGTAGTCTCCTGGGAGTTGTAGTTCACCAACATCTCTATTGTATCTTAGTAGTCTCCTGGGAGTTGTAGTTCACCAACACCTCTATTGTATCTTAGTATTCTCCTGGGAGTTGTAGTTCACCATCACCTCTATTGTATCTCTGTAGCCTCCTGGGAGTTGTAGTTCACCAACACCTCTATTGTATCTCTGTAGCCTCCTGGGAGTTGTAGTTCACCAACACCTCTATTGTATCTCAGTAGTGTCCTGGGAGTTGTAGTTCACCAACACCTCTATTGTATCTCAGTAGCCTCCTGGGAGTTGTAGTTCACCAACACCTCTAATGTATCTCAGTAGCCTCCTGGGAGTTGTAGTTCACCAACACCTCTATTGTATCTTAGTAGTCTCCTGGGGGTTTTAGTTCACCAACACCTCTATTGTATCTTAGTAGTCTCCTGGGAGTTGTAGTTCACCAACACCTCTATTGTATCTTAGTAGTCTCCTGGGAGTTGTAGTTCACCAACACCTCTATTGTATCTCAGTAGTCTCCTGGGAGTTGTAGTTCACCAACACCTCTATTGTATCTGAGTAGTCTCCTGGGAGTTGTAGTTCACCAACATCTCTATTGTATCTTAGTAGTCTCCTGGGAGTTGTAGTTCACCAACACCTCTATTGTATCTTAGTATTCTCCTGGGAGTTGTAGTTCACCAACACCTCTATTGTATCTCAGTAGTCTCCTGGGAGTTGTAGTTCACCAACACCTCTATTGTATCTTAGTAGTCTCCTGGGAGTTGTAGTTCACCAACACCTCTATTATATCAGTAATCTCCAGGGAGTTGCAGTTCATACACCAGTGTTTCCCAACCAGGGTGCCACCAGATGTTGCAAAACTACTACTACCACCAGCATTTCCTGGTTGGGAAACACTGGCATACACACACATAAGAGGGACTACAACTCCCAGCATGTGTTATTCAGCAGTCCCCGTCCCCCCATCATTCCCAGTATGATATTTATTCCCCTGCAGTCTTTACATCCCCAGCCTGTGTAATATGTCTCCTCACACATAGAAATCTTCCCCAGCCCCTGCAGTGCAGTATGTCTCCTCTCCCCTCACCCGCTCTGTGTTTCCCCTGTGCAAACATGAAACCTCCCCGTGAAAAATTAGGTCCTGTCTGTACAGAGCTGGGGGAGGAGCTTTTCCCCCGTGAAAACATGAAACCTCCCCGTGAAAAATGAGGTCCTGTGTGTACAGAGAAGGGGGAGGGAGGAGCTGTGTCCGTCCCCACTCTCCCACTGTCTCCTTGTATTATGCAGAGCTGCGCTCTCGCGCTCTCCATCCTCCGTGAGGGGGCGTGGCTTCATTATCTGCAGACGTGCGGTGAAAAAATCAAACCTATGGCTCTGCCCTCGATCCTCCCCACTGTAGCTTCGGAAAACTTGCCCCTCCCTTTTTCACCTCACATCGGGTTGCCGACCCCTGCCCTATGGGATTACGGTTCTCTATTCATTATTGTCTATTTTTGCCGTATATCACTGTATGCTCTGTTGTATTTGCTTTTTTTTTGCACATTTTCTTTCTTTTCTGCATTACTTGGAGGTCAGATGGTACTTATTACATATATTTTGCCTTTGTTTTCCCTGCCCCTGGTTGAACCCTTTTGTAGTCCAATGAAATTGAGCTAACTGGCCTGGATATTCCTGGCGGTGGACTGAGGAAAACCTGTAGGATCCCAACACCATTTACTTTGTATGGCCCCTCCCCACACCACTTACTTTATATGGCCCCTCCCCACACCACTTACTTTATATGGCCCCTCCCCACACCACTTACTTTATATGGCCCATCCCCACACCACTTACTTTACATGGCCCATCCCCACACCACTTACTTTACATGGCCCATCCCCACACCACATACTTTATATGGCCCCTCCCCACACCCCTTACTTTATATGACCTATCCCCACACCACTTACTTTATATGGCCCCTCCCCACACCACTTACTTTATATGGCCCCTCCCCACACCACTTACTTTATATGGCCCCTCCCCACACCACTTACTTTATATGGCGCATCCCCACACCACTTACTTTACATGGCCCATCCCCACACCACATACTTTATATGGCCCCTCCCCACACCCCTTACTTTATATGACCTATCCCCACACCACTTACTTTATATGGCCCAAAAATAGGACTGGGACCAAAAATAGGCCCGGGCATTTTAAAATAAGCAGCCCATTTTTATGGTGGACGTCAGACTGCTGGGACCCCAACCAATCCCCTCGGTTCAAGTGGCTCTCCAGCTGTTGCTAAGCTGTAACTCCCATCATGTCTGAAGAGACTCAGGAATTAAGGAAGTTGCTGTTTTGATACAGCTGGAGAGCCACATAATGGTGTACAGTGTCACCCATCATCACTGCGGAACTTACAAGTGACTTCAGCTGATGGGACAGTCAGAAGAATACATAATGATATCAGTGACCTGAGTGATGTCTTCTCTGTTGTCTTTCCTTTCCTTCTTTATCTGGTCCAGACGCCAGGAATTCCTCCAGCTCCATCTTCTCTGCAGAGTCTGACGCCCGGACATCATTGGCTCCTCACATTGTCAGCAGATCTCTGTATAAAGACAATGGGGGAGATTTATCAAAACCTGTGCAGAGGAAGAGTGGTGCAGTTGCCCATGGCAACCAATCAGCTTGCTTCTTTCATTTTTAAAGAGGCCTGTGAAAAATGAAAGAAGTTATTTGATTGGTTGCTATGGGCAACTGCACGACTTTTCCTCTACACAGGTTTTGATAAATCTCCCCAATATTCATTATAACACATTATAATTCTGCCAAATACCGTGCAACCTGAATATAATACTGCCACGCACTGTACCCTCTAAAGATATTATTGCCACACACTGTACCCCCTGAATATAATACTGCTTACCACTGTACCCTCTAAATATATTATTGGAACACACTGTACCCCCTGAATATAATACTGCCACACACTGTACCCCCTGAATATAATACTGCCTACCACTGTACCCTCTAAATATATTATTGCAACACACTGTACCCCTGAATATAATACTGCTTACCACTGTATCCTCTAAATATATTATTGCAACACACTGTACCCCCTGAATATAATACTGCCACACACTGTACCTCCTGAATATAATACTGCCGCACACTGTACCCTGTGAATATAATACTGCCACACACTGTACCCTCTGAATATAATACTGCCACACACTGTACCTCCTGAATATAATACTGCCGCACACTGTACCCTCTGAAAATAATACTGCCCCACACTTTACCCCCCGAATATAATACTGCCATACTCCGCAAACCCTTCATCAACCCCCCCCCCACCCCATGCTTGGTTATTTAATCACCCCAATGCCCCCTCCGCCACATCCTCGCTATTCTCATCACCCCATACATCCCACCCATCCTTGGCTCTTCACCCCCGCACTCCATATTATTCCCCCCCATCCTCAGTCTCATCATTGCAACCCCCCCCCCACGCACCCTTATCCTCAGACTCCTCATCATCATCATTGCACACCCCCCACACCCAATCCTCAGTCTCCTCATCATTCCACCCTCCTCCTCATCATCATCATCATTTCACCCCCCCCCACACCCCATCCTCAGTCTCCTCATCATTCTACCCTCCTCCTCCTCATCATCATCATTGCACCCCCCACACCCCATCCTCAGTCTTCTCATCATTCCACCCTCCTCCTCCTCATCATTGCCCCCCCACACCCCATCCTCAGTCTCCTCATCATTCCACCCTCCTCCTCATCATCATCATTGCACCCCCCCCAGCATCCACTCCTCCTCCTCATCGCATTCCCCCCACCCCATCCTCAGTTTCCTCATCATTGCACTCCCCCCAGCTTCCCCTCCTCCTCCTCATTATCATTGCATCCCCCCAAACACCCCATCCTCAGTCTCCTCATCATTGCCACCCCCCCCAACACCCCATCCTCAGTCTCCTCATCATTGCAACCCCCCAAACACCCCATCCTCAGTTTCCTCATCATTGCAACCCCCCAACACCCCATCCTCAGTCTCCTTATCATTCCACCCTCCTCCTCCTCATCATCATTGCACCCCCCAGCATCCCCTCCTCCTCATCATCGCATTCCCCCCACCCCATCTTCAGTCTCCTCATCATTGCACGCCCCCCAGCTTCCCCTCCTCCTCCTCATTATCATTGCATCCCCCCAACACCCCATCCTCAGTCTCCTCATCATTGCAACCGTCCCCCCCAGCACACCCCTCCACCTCATCATCATTGCAAACCCCCCTCCCCCTGGGTCCCGGTCCTCATTCTCCTGCTCATCAATATTACATCACCCCAGCATCCGAACCTCGATCTCCATACCTTCCTAGAGATTCGCGATGCTGCAGTGTGAGGATGCGGGGAAGGCTGCTGCTCATGTCACGCATTGCAGGGGTCAGAGGCTGTGACGCGTCAGAGGCTTGGTGCAGACGTGCGTGCCTACGCGGTGCTCGTCTACTCCCATAAGCCCCTGTCCTTTCCATGCAACCCAGAAATTATTTTTAAAGAGCCCGCGCCTTTGCAGGTGATAGTGCTGGCAGCGGTGGGCCCAGGCCGCGCCTGAGGTCCCGGCCTGTTGCTGCAGCATGTAGCATAGTGTAGTGGCAGGGGGACCGCTCCTCAGTGGCCTTTTTGGCGGCCAGCTGGGCCTATTTTACTGTAGGGGCCTGGAGCTGCAGCTCCATCAGTCCCTATGTTATTCCGGCCCTGCCCCACACCACTTACTTCATATGACCGATCCCCACACCACTTACTTTATATGGCCCATCCCCACACCACTTACTTTATATGACCGAGGTCCACACCACTTACTTACATGGCCCACATGTGATACATCAAGGTGCATCCAGATGAAGTATCCTCATTGAATTTTGTTTCCTTCAATGCTGCTCTTTTACTCTTTTAGGTATCCATACATGGACCTCTATAGCTTCATTACAATCTTACAGAAACCTACTTGGATCAGGAGATGAGAACCACACTGATCCCAACCAACTCAAAGACATGTCTATTCATTTTTCAAATTATTAATAGAGTTGGGAGATAAAGTAAGTTAACCCCCTGGAATTCCCTCTATTTGTGCATTAAAGGGGTACTCCGCTACTAGACGTCTTATCCCCTATCCAAAGGATAGGGGATAAGATATCTGATCGCGGGAGTCCCGCTGCTGAGGCCCCCTGCAATCTTCTCGCAGCAGTGGTCTTGACGTCACGCTATGCCCCCTCCATTCATGTCTATGGGGGGGGGGGGGGATTGTCGACTGACACGCCCCCTCCCATAGACATGAATTGAGGGGGGCATAACGTGACATCACAAGGGGACATGGCAGTGACGTCACGATCACGGGCTCCGGCTCTGAGCGGTCTGAACAAAATGTCCCTTTAACTACTAGTAAGATTTGTTCCCCAAAAATGTAAGTGAATTCTTCTGATTCAGAACAAATTACTTGTTATACCTCCGGGATGTTGTCCTGTGACTGACCATGTCCGGCTCTCCTCCTTTTGGACCATCTGTGAACAGATGTTGGAATTCTGTGTTCATATGGATCCATATGTCCTGATCCTGGCACAAGTATCTTTACTTGGAGAACTTGACCCACTGTATTTGTAGGGATACATCCCCCATTGGTGCCTCTGGATGACCCATTCTCATCCTCTTTCTCAATGAGGATACTATTTTTCTTTCTGGATCCATCATTTCTGTAGGGATTTCTGCCCATTTTTGAGACTATTTATCATGTTGGACCCAAGAATTCCATGGTAATAATTTCATACATTTTTTGGACCATTGTTTATATTGATGGGATCCCCTTCTTTTGCCTTTTCTACTTTCCCTATTTCACAGGGACTGTAACACTAATCTGGTAATCTTTGTCCCTTGAAGAAAACTGCAGTACCACAAAGTGGACTATTCTGCACAGGAATATTAATATATTGAGTGAATTTTTGAAAAATTTGATTTGGTTGATTTGCCGAATTTACTTGCAGCGAATCTGTATAAAAAATGGCTATTTCTGGCCTACAGAGAGCCTCAATAGGGGTGTAGAACACTTTGCCTTACTGTAACACGCATAGGGTGTGTGCTGGGTTAGTGAAATAATACTGTTATTCAGTATGACATGCAGATTAGAAGCGTCACTATTAGAATCACTGTCACATCAATAGCCTGAGAGTGTGGAGATGGAAGTGGTGTGACCTGTCCAAGTTGCTGTTGTGGCCCATCTTCTCTTCCACAAAATTGTGCAAGGCTGGTACTACCTTCTTCGCAAAGAAATGACTGCTTGGGACTCTTCACCTCGGCTCAGCACAAGCCATCAGTTTTTTGAAAGGTGCCGAGTCCACCTCTTGAAAAGGGAGGGACTGCAGCACCAGCAACTTGAACAGGAGCACATTCAGCTTCTGTGCCATTGGATTGGAGTGGGAGCATAATGTTGTCTCTTGGACATGGCTTCGCCAATGGATTGCTGGCGGAATGACTGACTTGAAGTAGGAAGAGCAGGAGCATCTGGAGCGACATAAGGTAGGTATGACACACAGCTCCCTTTGGCTGAGGTGGTGGAGCCTTGGCTGGCTGAAACAAGGAGCGGCGTGCCACTCGATGATGCAGCAGGCTGGACCACAACATCGGAGCCACCGTTCTCCATGGCCGCTTTATGGTGACGCAGCATATGTGTACGCAGGGCCGTGGTGCCAACATTGGGACCCTGGCCTTGCTTCACCTTCTGCCGACACATCTTGCATATAGCCATGTTAACCTCCTCCGGATGCTTGATGAAAAACTGCCACACCGTCGAGTAGATGATTTTCACACCAACAGTCCCCACTGATTGACTGGTGCTGCCGCCGACTCCAGGAACCCCTGTTCCACTACCTCCCGAGAAGGTAGGCTGTCGCCTCTGTTCCATTTTCCAAGCCTCAATTCATAGATTGTTTATCTTATGTAATAAATATAAAATCTACTGTTATATATCTGCATTATAGACAGGTGCAGAGGGAATATACCTGATATTCATTTGGTCGCTTCCCCCTTTACGCATGCGCACGGGTCTTTTTCTGCCAATTAAATTGGTAAATGTTCATATCAATAGGGATGTACGTTTAGTTGGCAAACGCCAACCTATTGCCTTCATATATTACATATCCTTATTTTTATTTATTTTCCCTATGTAAGGAAGCCTGAACATGTGCACCAATACATACCACTTTTGTACTTATTGTGCCCCAGCCAATTATTGCGCAAACGCATAAATGATTCCAAGTGCTGTCTGAACGTGCGTGTAATATCTTTGTAACTTTCGTATCTACTGCTTCTGTACGCCTGAATGGCAGGTTAGATACTACATCTCCACTATTAGCTGAATTGCTTTTGATTTCATCACATCGGCATCACCATTACGCACTGAATGCCCCTTGATATCATCACACTGACCGGCGCCATCTTGCGAAGTGGATTCCGCCAGGGTTCCGCCACCAAACCTTCCAGGTATCTTATTGGCGAGCAATATGTGGAATATCACTTTATTTAATCTCCATAGAGCATCCAATAGCAGATATATAAAGACGGTAGCTTAGTTGTCCTAAGCTGATGGTCTCTGGGTGCTATACAGCAGATCCAACACTTAGCCCCCCCCCCTTCCATCTATATCAGTTTTTCTCAAGCACGGTCCTCAAGACCCCACCAACAGGTCATGTATTCCTGATTTCTTTAGTCTTTCACAGGTGATATGACTGTGGTGATGTCTGATTCACTGACCATAATTATATCACCTGTGAAAGACTAAGGAAATCCTGAAAACTTGACCTGTTGGGGGGTCTTGAGGACCGCGCTTGAGAGACACTGATCAATATCAACTTTATGATGTCTTCTAATGAGCCTCCTCTGTTTGTTTTCCTTTAGGTGGTCCTGGCATCAGTCCCTGGTCAAGACACCTACATGGCCATAAAAATCATCAACAAAAAAGAGGACAACGAGGATACCATCAAGAGAGAGCTGCGGATACTCCTGGCGGCCCGAGACTGTCCGTTTCTATGCCACATCTACGCCGCACATCAGTCTTTGGAGCGTGCCTACTTCATCACAGAATATCTGTCTGGCGGCAGTCTGGAGGATTTGATCAGGGTGTGCGGCTATCTGGACATCGACAACATAAGGTTCTACGCAGCAGAGATGGTATGTGGGCTCCAGTTCCTCCATGGACAGAACATCGTCCACAGAGATCTCAAGCCGGAGAACATCATGTTGGATGCAGAAGGCCACATCCGCATCATTGACCTGGGCCTGGCACAAGATGGAGTCACCGCCTCCAGTAGGATCGATGGAGTGACAGGAACATTCTACTACATGGCCCCGGAGGTGCTTCTCGGGAAGGAGTATTGTACAGCAGTTGACTGGTGGAGCCTCGGGATTGTGTTGTGCAGGATGGCAACAGGACGCTTCCCATTTTACATCGGCCACAGCAAGCAGAAGGTTTTCAGAGCCATCACCAGAAAGGAGCCGAAATTTCCACCCGGGCTGGATGCTGCTATTGAACATCTCATCACTCAACTGCTACGCAAGAATCCGGACAAGCGCCTGGGGGTGCGAAGAAACATCCGGACGCATCCATTCTTTTCCACCATTGGCTGGGAGGAGCTGGAGGAGAAGAGAGCAGAGCCACCATGGAAGCCGTATAAGACAGTTCTGCAAAATCACCATCTGCAGTGGCCAGAGGACACAGAGACTCCCCATCATGTGATCGGATTCAATTATACGTCACCAAGCTGGGCCCAGTAAGATCCTCCTACTATAAACAGGCCTTAAAGGGGTATTCCAGGCAAAAACATCTTATCCCCTATCAAAAGGATAGGGGATAAGATGTCTGATCGTGGGGGTGCTTGCCGCTGGGACCCCCCACGATCTCCCTGCAGCAGCCCGCATTCTATACGTAGCTGCGCCCGCATTCTATACGTAGCTTCCGAGACCGGGACGTGACACCACACCCCCTCCATTCATTTCTATGGGAGGGGACGCAAGGACCACAAGGCCCCCTACCATAGACATGAATGGAGGGGGCATGGCGTGACGTCACGTCCCCGTCTTGGAAGTGGTTTCCAAAACTGCAGACGCAGCTACGCATAGAATGCGGGATGCTGCAGGGAGATCGCGGGGGGTCCCAGCGGCGGGCCCCCCCGCAATCAGACATCTTATCCCCTATCCTTTGGATAGGGGATAAGATGTTTTGGCCCGGAATACCCCTTTAAGAACACATGTAGAGGTGCCAAAACCACACAACAATTTAACCCCCCCGGGTTAACAAAACCTATTTTAATCCATGTGTTCACTATAAAACATAACTTTTATTAAATTTAACTAATATTATGAACCGGTGAGAAAACACACACACTTAAAAACACAACCCTATTTGCGTTTGTAACTGCATAGTCCACACGTGTTGCACTGGGAACCACATTTAGGAACCTGAGGAATAGGTAATAGGTAAGTATTTCACCCTAAATTTGTAGTAACCAGTGGAGAAAGAAATATACCACTACTATTGTGCCACTCTCAAAAGGAGGATATATATTTGGGGTTAGCAACCCTGGATATACATCCTCCTTTTGAGAGTGGCACAAAAGTAGTGGTATATTTCTCTCTCCACTGGTTACCACAAATTTAGCGGGCGAAATACTTACCTGTTACCCATTCCTCAGGTTCCTAACTGTGGTTCCCAGTGCAACACATGTGGACTATGCAGTTACAGTCGTAAATAGGGTTGTGTTTTTAAGTGCGTGTTTTTTCACCGGTTCATAATATTAGTTAAATTTAATAAAAGTTATGTTTTATAATGAACACATGGATTAAAAGAGGTTTTGTTAACCCCGGTGGAGTTAAATTGTTGTGCGGTAAGATCCTCCTCACATGTTCTTCATTCCTCCATATGTGGATGAGAAGATCTGGACTCTGAGGACCCCGCGGCTACTGCCCAGAACCTCCGGTCTCTTGACCCCATGCCTCATGTCTCTGCTGCTGTTACCTTGGCTGCCCTAGAACATCATCTCCCGCCTCAACATTGACTTGGCATCCTTCAATCCCGGGCTGGCATCCAACATCACTGCAGCCCGAAGATCCTCTATGCCCCAGGAGCGGCCTGTGCTTGGATTCCATCTGGTGAGTTCAGGAACAATAGTCGCATGTTGTGGTCCTGGGATGCTGAGTGATGTCTATTATCCCTGAACTCACCCAAGCACAGGCCGGGTAAGTACCACACTCACCACAACCCACAAACACCACACACACTACACGATAGGGATAGGTGCACACACATAGACACATACCACAGATAGGGGACATATATCGGCTCGATCCAGGGATTTATTCTGACCGCCATGTTTGGGGTCGGGAAGGAATTTTTTCCCCTGATTTGAGGACAATTGGCTCATTCCTTACAGGGGGTTTTCGCCTTCCCCTGGATCAACATAGCCGTAAATAGGTTTAGCAAATTAATATCATGAATTACCCTATTAGTAACACAACAAATTCAAAAAAACATAATAATAAAAAATAATAATAATAAAAAAATAATATATATATATATATATATATATATATAAAAATAAATATTAATATATTTTTTATATTATCTTAAAATTGTATTTGTCCCAACCATAAACATTAGACTAGCACACACATGAATATTTAAATAAAATAATAATTTAAATTAATTTACCCCCCTACCTATCACTCAGGTTTGGTACCAGCCTTTGATCCTGGGATTTATTCTGACCGCCATATTTGGGGTCGGGAAGGAATTTCCCCCCCTGAAAATAAGGACAATTGGCTCATTCCTTACAGGGGGTTTTCGCCTTCTCCTGGATCAACATAACCGTAAATAGGTATAATATTTAGTGTATGTGTGTACATATATATATATATATATTTTAATAACATAAAAATTTCCTTTTATAAACAAAAGATATATATTAAAAATATATATATTTGCCCTAAACATATACTTTAGACTAGTACACAATTATAATAAAAAATAATTTAAAACTAACTTACACCCCTACCACACACATAGATTAGGTATCGGCCTTTGAGCCTGGGATTTATTCTGACCGCCATATTTGGGGTCGGGAAGGATTTTTCCCCCCTGGTAATAAGGACAATTGGCTCATTCCTCACAGGGGGTTTTCGCCTTCCTCTGGATCAACACGGTTCAGTACAACAGACCACAGACTTACACATACACATATATATTAGTATAAAGCAAATTTGTTCATCACTGTCCCCCCATCCCTATAAATAAACTCTTTCTTTTACCCCCTACATGGTTGTACTTGTCTTTATTTCCATTGGACGTCCATCTAATAAATGTTGTGTTCACCCTGCTAGTAGCCTCCAGGGCCGCCGTCAGGGGAGGGGGGGGGGGGTACAGCCTGTACTCCAGTAAGGGGCCCGAGCTCTTAGGGAGGTCCAGCCCCCCACTGCAGCAGCCTCAGTAAAGAATTAGCAGACCAGTTCATGCTCCCGGGGGCGGTCAGGCACTCAGGCACTGACCAAGCCTGAGAAGGGGCCCGCCACTGCCAGCATCATTTTTATTTTTTTAACATTGCGGGCCCTTTAAATATTGCTCAGGGGCCGCGGCCATGCCGGGAAATGTGCACGGACGTTCAGGCCCCTCATGCTCCCCTGTCGTGCAGCCCTAGTGGAGCAGACATTTGCTTTATTTCCTGCTCCAGTACATAACCTGACACCCACCAGCGCAGCTGGGAAACAAAAGACTTCCCCTGCCCATCGCTGGTGCCTCCCATCTGGGTAAGTAACTTTCTGGGGTGGGGTGGTGGTGGGGTGTTAGAGGTTGGTGGCCAATTCCAGTGTTTCTCCAGCAGGGTGCCCACAGCTGTTGCAAAACTACCACTACCAGCATGCCTTTGGCTGTGTGGGCTGCTGTTGTAGTTTTGCAACAGCTGGAGGCACCATGCTGGAGAAACACTGATCTATCATCTATCTCTTATCTATCTATTTCATATTTATCTATCTATCCAATATTTATCTATCTATCTATCTCATATCTATCTATCTCATATCTATCTATCTCATATCTATCTATCTCATATCTATCTATCTCATATCTATCTATTTATCTATCTATCTCATATCTATCTATCTATCTATTGCATATCTATCTATCTATCTATCTATCTCATACCTATCTATCTATCTATCTATCTCATATCTGTTACGCCTAGCGCTCCGGGTCCCCGCTCCTCCCCGGAGCGCTCACGGCGTCTTTCTCCCTGCAGCGCTCCGGTCGGTCCCGCTGACCGGGAGCGCCGCACTGTCATGGCCGTTGGGGATGCGATTCGCACAGCGGGACGCGCCCGCTCGCGAATCGCATCCCAGGTCACTTACCCGTCCCGGTCCCCTGCTGTCATGTGCTGGCGCGCGCGGCTCCGCTCTCTAGGGCGCGCGCGCGCCAGCTCTCTGAGACTTAAAGGGCCAGTGCACCAATGATTGGTGCCTGGCCCAATTAGCTTATTGGCTCCCACCTGTTCCCTGGCTATATCTAGTCTCCTCCCTTGCACTCCCTTGCCGGATCTTGTTGCCTTGTGCCAGTGAAAGCGTTTAGTGTGTCCAAAGCCTGTGTACCTGAACTTCTGCTACCCATCCTGACTACGAACCTTGCCGCCTGCCCCCGACCTTCTGCTACGTCTGACCTTGCCTCTGCCTAGTCCTTCTGTCCCACGCCTTCTCAGCAGTCAGCGAGGTAGAGCCGTTGCTAGTGGATACGACCTGGTTGCTACTGCCGCAGCAAGACCATCCCGCTTTGCGGCGGGCTCTGGTGAAAACCAGTAGCCTCTTAGAACCGGTCCACTAGCACGGTCCCCGCCAATCCCTCGCTGACACAGAGGATCCACTACCTGCCAGCCGGAATCGTGACAGTAGATCCGGCCATGGATCCCGCTGAGGTGCCGCTGCCAAGTCTCGCTGATCTTCCCACGGTGGTCGCTCAGCAATCGCAGCAGATTGCCCAACAAGGACAGCAGCTGTCGCAGTTGACCGCCATGTTACAGCAACTTCTGCCTCTGCTACAGCAGCAACCATCTCCTCCGCCAGCTCCTGCACCTCCTCCGCAGCGAGTGGCCGCTCCTAGCCTCCGCTTGTCCCTGCCGGACAAATTTAATGGGGACTCCAGACTCTGCCGTGGATTTTTGTCTCAGTGTTCCCTACATATGGAGATGATGTCGGACTTGTTTCCTTCAGAACGGTCTAAGGTGGCGTTCGTAGTAAGCCTTCTTTCAGGAAAGGCCTTGTCTTGGGCCACACCGCTCTGGGACCGCAATGATCCTGCCACAGCCACAGTCCTGGCCTTCTTCACTGAACTCCGGAGTGTCTTCGAGGAGCCAGCCCGAGCTTCTTCTGCCGAGACTGCCCTGTTGAACCTGGTCCAGGGTAATTCTTCCGTTGGCGAGTATGCCGTACAATTCCGTACTCTTGCTTCAGAATTATCCTGGAATAACGAGGCTCTCTGCGCGACCTTTAAAAAAGGCCTATCCAGTCGCATCAAGGATGTGCTGGCCGCACGAGAGATTCCTGCCAATCTGCAAGAACTCATCCATCTAGCTACCCGCATTGACATGCGTTTTTCTGAGCGACACCAAGAGCTCCGCCAGGAAAAAGACTTAGATCTCTGGGCACCTCTCCCACAGTATCCGTTGCAATCTACGCCTGGGCCTCCCGCCGAGGAGGCCATGCAAGTGGATAAGTCTCGCCTGACCCAGGAAGAGAGGAATCGCCGTAGGGAAGAAAATCTCTGTCTTTACTGTGCCAGTACCGAGCATTTCTTGGTGGATTGCCCTATCCGTCCTCCACGCCTGGGAAACGCACGCACGCACCCAGCTCACGTGGGTGTGGCGTCTCTTGGTTCCAAGTCTGCTCCTCCACGTCTCACGGTACCCGTGCGGATTTCTTCTTCAGCCAGCTCCTCCCTCTCAGCCGTGGCCTGCTTGGACTCCGGTGCTTCAGGAAATTTTATTTTGGAGTCGTTTGTTAATAAATTCAGCATCCCGGTGACCCGTCTCGTCAAGCCGCTCTACATTTCCGCGGTCAACGGAGCCAGATTGGACTGCACCGTGCGTTACCGCACAGAGCCCCTCCTCATGTCTATTGGACCCCACCTTGAGAGGATTGAGTTCTTTATTCTCCCCAACTGCACCTCTGAGGTCCTCCTCGGTCTGCCTTGGCTCCGGCTTCATTCCCCCACCATTGATTGGACCACCGGGGAGATCAGGAACTGGGACTCTGCCTGCCACAGGAAGTGCCTCTCCCCCCCTCCCAGTTCCGTCAGGCAAGCCTCTGTGCCACCCCATGGCCCCCGTCCTGGTGTCACACTGCCCCGTGCCAGGCCTCGCCCTCTGCCCTCCCTCCCCATTCCCACTCCTGCTGTACTGCCTGCCGTGGAGGAAACCCTCCATTCTTTCCCGGTGTCCTCATCCCAGGGGAGGCAGTTACTGGCCAAAGAGAAGGGGAGACCTAAGGGGGGGGGGGGTACTGTTACGCCTAGCGCTCCGGGTCCCCGCTCCTCCCCGGAGCGCTCACGGCGTCTTTCTCCCTGCAGCGCTCCGGTCGGTCCCGCTGACCGGGAGCGCCGCACTGTCATGGCCGTTGGGGATGCGATTCGCACAGCGGGACGCGCCCGCTCGCGAATCGCATCCCAGGTCACTTACCCGTCCCGGTCCCCTGCTGTCATGTGCTGGCGCGCGCGGCTCCGCTCTCTAGGGCGCGCGCGCGCCAGCTCTCTGAGACTTAAAGGGCCAGTGCACCAATGATTGGTGCCTGGCCCAATTAGCTTATTGGCTCCCACCTGTTCCCTGGCTATATCTAGTCTCCTCCCTTGCACTCCCTTGCCGGATCTTGTTGCCTTGTGCCAGTGAAAGCGTTTAGTGTGTCCAAAGCCTGTGTACCTGAACTTCTGCTACCCATCCTGACTACGAACCTTGCCGCCTGCCCCCGACCTTCTGCTACGTCTGACCTTGCCTCTGCCTAGTCCTTCTGTCCCACGCCTTCTCAGCAGTCAGCGAGGTAGAGCCGTTGCTAGTGGATACGACCTGGTTGCTACTGCCGCAGCAAGACCATCCCGCTTTGCGGCGGGCTCTGGTGAAAACCAGTAGCCTCTTAGAACCGGTCCACTAGCACGGTCCCCGCCAATCCCTCGCTGACACAGAGGATCCACTACCTGCCAGCCGGAATCGTGACAATATCTATCTATCTATCTATCTATCTATCTATCTCATATCTATCTATCTCATATCTATCTATCTCTCTATCTCATATCTATCTATTTAGCTATCTATCTCATATCTATCTATCTCATATCTATCTATCTCATATCTATCTATCTCATATCTATCTCATATCTATCTATCTATCTCATATCTATCTCTATTTATCTATCTATAAACAGGAGAACACTGCTAGCACAAAGATACAGATAAAACATGAAATGCTATATTGCTACATGTATACCAGGTCCATGCATTAGTTTGTTATCAGTATGTGCTGGCCAACTTATCCTTTTTTGTGTTATACATATGGGGGTGGGGGGGGGGGGTTGCTACCTCCATGTTGGTTCTTGCACCCCACCCATCTTATAAGGTGCTGGATGTTCCAGACTTTACAAGCCATGTAACTGATTGTACAGGGGCACATTCACAGTGTAGGGTCCGTCTCAATGAGGTCACCTTATCACGGTGGAATGGTCCAAACTATTTGGCTGCCAAATTGGGAGTGAAGAACCTCAATTTTTTTTTTTTGCATTGTAGCAATTTAGCATTTCATGTTTTATCTGTATCTTTGTGCTAGCAGTGTGCTGCTGTATTCTCCTGTTTATGTATATTCAGCCTAGGATCGTGCACCTCTATGCCAGGTCCATGCATTAGTTTGGTATCAGTGGGGGACATGTATCAAAGAATTGACACAGTTTTTGTGTGCAAATTCTTGCACAAAATTTAGCGCAAGCTGTTTTTTGCGTCTTTTTTGCATACATTCTGATAGAGTATTTCCTCCTGTTTTCGTGATTTGGGGTACCTTGGAGTGACATCTATAGAAGGCACGGATTTATTAACAGCGTACTTTTCCTTTACACCTCAAAATTTTCCGCAAGTACCTTTTTTTTTAATGCAAATATAAGCCGTCTTGCACTGCACTTAGCGAGATGCTCTAAATCATCGATGTAATTTTTCAGAGCAGATTGCGGCGATTACTCTGCTTCTGCGTCTAGTCAGATTATCTCTGTTATACTTAAAATCTTTGCATGTACCTTTTAAAAACAATGTAATGATTATGGACACTTGTGATCACCCGGCTGCGGGAGTTTATAGGACTACAACTCCCGTCATGGACAGACTCTGCCCATGATGGGAGTTGTAGTCCGGGGGCTGAGGTGCAGATCGCACCGGGTCATTCTGCAGAGACCAGCTGAGAACCGCATTTATTAACTTAAAAAGCCGGCGGCATATGCGGCTCCACTGCGCTGCCCATGGCTCCTGTATACACTGTCATAATTCATAATCCCCACCGAGGGCGTGTGCAGTAGCGCACGTCAGAGCCGATGCCTAATCACTTAGCGGCACGGAGCGCTGATGAGGACAGATGGCTAAGACCTACCTGTCAAATACCTTAATATCTGTCCACATCAGTGCTCCGTGCCGCTAAGTGATTAGGCATTGGCTCTGAAATTAAAGGTTACGTTTTATAGCACATCCTGAGAAATATACTCTCTATTTTGTTGTTTTCAATAACTATCCACCAATCAGAGCTCCCCTCTCCCGGCGGAGATTATGAATTATAAGAACTGTATATAGGAGCTGGCGGGCAGTGCAGTGTAGACGCATGTACCGCTGGCTTATATAGTTAATAAATGCGGATCGCAGCTGGTCTCTGGAGAATGATTTGCTGCGATCTGCCCCTCTGCCCTTGGACTACTACTCCTATCATGAGTCTGTCCCATGATGGGAGTAGTTGTAGTACCGCAGCACTGCTGAGGGATGGCACTTGCACATCCCCTGGCTGCGGGACTTTATAGGACTACTACTCCCATCATGGACAGACTCTGTCCATGATAGGAGTTGTAGTCCATGGGCTGAGGTGCAGATCGCACCGGGTCATTCTGCAGAGACCCGCTGCGATCCGCATTTAAGTTAGGAAGCCGGGCGGTACATGCGTCTACATCGCGCTGCCCGCGGCTTCTATATACACTGACATAATTCAGAATCCCCGCCGCCGGGAGAGGGGTGCCCTGATTGGTCAATAGCTGTTCTCCAATCAGAGCTCCCGTGTTCCGGTGGCGATTATGAATTATGACAGTGTATATAGAAGCCGCAATCTAGACGCATGTACCGCCGCTTTGTATAGCTAATAAATGAGGATCACAGTGGATCTCCAGAGAACGATCTGCTGCGATCTACATTTAAGTTAACAAGCCGGGCGGTACATGCGTCTATATACACTGACATAATTCATAATCCCCGCTGCCGGAACATGGGAGCTCTGATTGGAGAATACCTATTGACCAATCAGAGCTCCCCTCTCTTGGTGGGGATTATGAATTATGTCAGTGTATATAGAAGCCGTGGGCAGCGCAGTGTAGACGCATGTACCGCCCGGCTTGTTAACTTAAATGCGGATCTCAGCAGGTCTCTGCAGAATGACCCGGTGCGATCTGCACCTCAGCCCCTGGACCACAACTCCCATCATGAACAGAGTCTGTCCATGATGGGAGTAGTAGTCCTAAAAGTCCCGCAGCCGGGGGATGTGCAAGTGCCATCCCTCAGCAGCGCTGCAGTACTACAACTACTCCCATCATGGGACAGACTGTGTCCCATGATAGGAGTATTAGTCCAAGGGCAGAGGGACAGATTATGCGTTTTGCATAATGGGAACAGAGCAGTGTGTTCCCAAACAGGGAGACTTCAGCTGTTGCTTAACTACTGCCCCCCATGATGGGAGTTGTAGTGTAGAAAAAAACTGGAGGCTCCCTGTTTAGGAACACGCTGCATTATGTGCGCTCTTCCCAGGGGAGAGCGCAAAAAAATGTACTAACCCATATTTCCTGTTTTTCTTTTCTTATCATTTCAGGGGGAGGACTACGTCACATTCGGTGGACTGCGACGATGAACAGTGTTTTTTTTATTTCAATAAAATGGTTAACAAGGGCTGTGGGGGAGTGATTTTTTTTAATTAATATGTCGTGTTTTTTATAATTGAATTTTCAGGCTTAGTAGTGGAAGCCATCTTATAGACGGAATCCATTACTAAGCCAGGGCTTAGTGTTAGCCCCAAAATCAGCTAGCGCTAAGAGCCGATACCAACATGCCCGGAGCGTCAACAATGGCGCTCCTCGGTCTAGGCGGTAACAGGCTGGCGTTATTTAGGCTTGGGAGGGCCAGCAACAATGGTCCTTGGCCAACCTGGTAACATCAGGCTGTTGCTGCTTGGTTGGTATCTGGCTGATACTAAACATAAACATTTTTTTTCATAAATAAATAAATAAAAAAAAAGTGTGGTTCCCTAATTTTTTCAGCATCAGCAGGTTCCAACCAAGCAGCAACAGTCTGATGTTACCAGAGTGGGCGAGGACCATTGTTACTGGCCCTCACCAGCCTAAATAACGCCGGCCTGTTACCACCTAGGCCAAGGAGCTCCATTTTGACGCTCCAGGCCTGTTGGTACCGGCTCTTCCCGGCACCCCTGTGGCGGTGGGTACCGAGGTAATAATTGGAGGTTAGCGCTAGCTGTTTTGGGGGCTAATGCTAAGCCCCGGCTTAGTAATGGATTCTGTCTACAAGACGGCTTCCACTACTAAGCCTGAAAATTCAATTATAAAAAACACAACACATTGAAAAAAAATGTTATTTTAAAAAAAAACACTCCCCCACAGCCCTCGTTAACCCTTTTATTGACATTTAAAAAAAAGAAAACACTGTTCATCATCGCAATCCACCAAATCTGACATAGCCCTCCGCATTCACATATAAAAAAAATTTGGAAAAAAAAACAACAAAAAGTTTAGTAAATTTTTTTGTTTCCACACACCAGCAAAAACACAAGTAAAAAACGCAAGAAAAACTGACAAAACACAGGAAAAAGCTGGGACAGTTTTTCTGGTGTTTTTTTGCTGTGTAAAGGGGTAGAACTGTGTCTACAATAGACAAATAATGATACATGTCCCCCAGTATGTTCTGGCCTATTTATCTATCTATCTCATATCTATCTATTTATCTAAATCCCAAACAAATTGCTCCAATTGCACTCCAAGTAATTAAAGCAAAAGATAGTGTTTATTGATCCATGGTCAGCAGTGAATGCGACGTTTCAGCAGCATCTCGCCGTCTTTCTCAAGCTTGACAAAGGTGGCGAGATGCCGCTGAAACGTCGCATCCACTGCTGACCAGTGGTCAATAAACACTATCTTTTGCTTTAATTACTTGGAGTGTCATTGGAGCAATTTGTTTGGGATTTGCATGTCTACAGGTTAGAACACAATGAGTCAAAGCACCAAAAAAGGAAAGGAGATATGCTCATAGATGTATAGGGTCCTGTGGTAAACACTCTAAATATGGAACCAAAAAGAAAAGAAACCACTTGAAAACGGACCATGTATAAACTAAAATAAATTTTATTTAGAATAATATAAAGACATAAAATAATTACACACACAGCGTGGACAAACAGAAGTGGGAACCAGGGAGCAGGGGGAGATAAAAAGAAGATAACAATAATATATATAGTGTCCAAGTGTGCTAAACAATTTAAAGTGCCAGCAGCGTGCCAAATAAATAGATAGAACCAATATGTTTAAAAACGCACACAAAACGGATCACAGAGAAAACCAGATGTAGTAGTGGCATAGAACAGTAACACTCCCTCCGCTCCCCAGTTACCCACCAGACCCCCAACGCGTTTCACCCAACGGGGCTTTATCCAGGAGTCTTCTGTTTGTCCACGCTGTGTGTGTAATTATTTTATGTCTTTATATTATTCTAAATAAAATTTATTTTAGTTTATACATGGTCCGTTTTCAAGAGGTTAGAACACAAGGGAACCTTTTAAAACTCATCTTTTATTGTAATACTTGCACGATATTAAATATTTGTGAAGAAAAATCGCCAGAGTTCATAGTATAGTCTCTTATTGTGCACCATATATCTCTTGTCTCCTTTTATGTGCGTTTTTTGACCATAAATGGATGTGCAAATGTGCGTTTTAGTTGTCCAAGTGTTTCCTCAAAGAGGATACTGATGTCCATATATTTGTAATTGTCACCATCGGGCATGAAAATGTGCTACTATTTCTGGTCACAAATGTGCTTGTATGTCCAGACTTAATTATTGCACATAGTCCCGCATATTATGTGCAATAGTGCTGTGCCTGGTATATATTGCTGCTGACTTTATACATGCGTAAATCAAACAATGTTCCTGTTCGCATTTCTCATAGTCCACTCAGCATATGAAATCCATTCTATATTTCAATTCATTTGTATTCCATATAGATAACCCATAAATTAATATTGCACTTTGGTTTTTTGCACTTATATTATTGCACTTTAAACATATATTGCACTTCCTCTATTGCACAAATTCAGGTATTGCACACGCTCCACATTTCATTTATTGCACATTTTGCACTTAGCTTTCCAAATCAAGGTGCTCATGTTTAGTAGTTCTGGTCGGTTTTCACATGGTGCGCTCCCGTCCTACGCGTTTCCTCCATTTAGAATTCTTCAGGGACTTGTGCGAGTGGACTTTTCAATCCATCTGGTGCGTGTGGCTCTGATGGTGGCCATACTCATATTGAAATTTGCGCCTTCTTTTATATCTAAAGACTCCTCCTCCTATCTGTTACGTAACATTACTTATCCTATTGGCAACTACCATCATCGCCGTCAGGACTTTATTTCACAGGTACGTACAGGGAGGGGTATGCGGTCAAACTCAGGAGACTCCACGCCTCGTTCTGAGCTCCGTGTCTGTGCACCAATCATCGCGGCTGTGTCCTTACCAGGTAGGTGTTCTCCGTGTTTGTTAACTCTTAGCTTCCCAGTCTTTTTCGTTCGTTATTGTTATATTGATACTTTATATATTTTCATTATTTTTTCTTCACAGTTTGGTTAATCGTTATATCTTACTTTGATGTTTTATTCAGTGTAACTTGCATAAGATATATAATCATTCAGTCCTCCTGGTTTGAGGGCTTCCAATCTAAAAGTCCAATAGGCTTCCCTCTGTAGGAGGGTTTTGTCCCAATCCCCTCCTCTTTTTGGTGGGGGGACCACCTCAATGATCTGTGCTTTCAGGTTTATTACCTCACTTCGATGATGACTGGCAAAATGAATGCCCACCGGTGTCTCTCTTTCATTGGCAATGTCTCCAATATGTTCTTGCAGTCTCTTGCGGAATGTTCTAAAAGTTTTCCCAACATAGTTTTTGGGGCATGGGCAAGTTAGTAGGTATGTCACCCCTTTAGTTTCACAGTTCGCAAAGTGATGAATGTCATATTCAGTTTTTGTAACTGCACTGGAGATTTTTTTTCCTTTCTGAACATATTTGCAGACACTGTATTTTCCACATGTGAACATTCCTTGAGGTTTCGTGAGCCAATTTTTTCCAGTCTTTTCAGGTTCAAAAGAGCTTTTAATTAGTTGGTCCTTCAAATTCTTTCCTCCCTAGAGGTTATTAGAGGTTGTTCTGATATTATTTGTGACAGTGTAGTGTCCAACTTGTATATCCCAGTATTTTTGAAAAATTTATTTTATATTTGGGGCTTGTTCATCAAACATGTCTATTATTCTAGAGACATTATCCCCCACTGTTTGCAGTTTGCGGGATTAGTAACTGTGACCTCTGTGATCTCATTGCTCTATGATAGGCTGTTTTTAATACTTTGTTGGGAGAACCTCTGCTCCTCAACCTCATACGTAACTCATTGGCTTGAATTTGGAACTCACCTATAGTGGAACAATTCCTGCGCAAGCGCAGGTATTGACCAGCGGGAATCCCCTGCTTCAGTGGGCGCGGATGGCAGCTCTCCCACCGAAGCAGGGAATTCGTGGCAGTTTCTTTACGATGCGTCCTTGTCTGAATACTACCTTCCTCAGTGAGTGTAATCTCTAGATCCAAGAACATCAATGTGTTCTTGCTAATTGTGCTAGTAAATTTCAGACCCAAGTTATTACAATTGAGGAAGTCTACAAAGCTGTTAAATGCCTCTTGTGTGGATGTCCATACGATCAGGACGTTGTCTATGTACCTGAGCAACAATTGTATGTGGTCAGTCCAAGGCGACGCCTGATCGGAGAACACCACCTGGTTCTCCCAAGAGCCGAGGTACAGATTAGCAACTTGGATGTCTATACCTGATCTGCGACTGGGACCAAGTTACTATCCATGGGCACCCACTATCTTTACTTATTGCAAGGTTGTGCGGCTTCCACCACTTGTTCCTATCTATTTATCTATCTATCTATCTATCTATCTCATATCTATCTATCTATTTATCTATCGGATATCTATCCAGCTATCTCATTTCTATCTATCTATTATCTATCTATCTATCTCATATCTATCTATCTAATATCTATCTATCTCATATCTATCTATCTATATATCTATCTATCTCATATCTGTCTATTTATCTATCTCATATCCAGGGCCACCATCAGGGGGGTACAACCAGCACGCCAGTATGGGGCACGGACCCCCTGGGAGGCCCGGCTAGGCCCGACACTTTTTTTTTTTAATGTCTTGGGAGTCAGTGTCACTCACTGAGCGCTTGGGGGGGGTCCTCACTATACAATGACTGACCGTACTATTTACAGTCAGTCAGTCAAACAGTCCCGCTGGCCTGCTCCACATACCTACGGGCCGGCGGCGTCTGCCTGGTGGCTGCCGGGAGGTACTAGTGCAGCACGTCCGCTGAGCTATGATATAGCACGTTGGCCCTGACGTCAGAAGAGAGTGGCGCCGAGAAGAAAAGCCTGAACGGGGGAGCAGCTAGGAAGAGGCGTGGCTGGCTAGCCGGGAAGGTAGCTACAGCAGGCTGCCTTTAGTTCTTCGATTACTGCTCCGCTGTAGGCAGTGGTCCGGGGTTTACAACAACATATGGGGGCCCAGGGGCCTATATATATATATATATATATATATATATATATATATAGGGACACAGGGGCCTATAGCAACTAATGGGGGCACAGGGGACTATAACAACTAATGGGGGCACAGGGGACTATAACAACTAATGGGGGCATAGGGGCCTATAACTACTTATGGGGGCACAGGGGCCTATAACTACTTATGGGGGCACAGGGGCCTATAACTACTTATGGGGGCACAGGGGCCTATAATTTCTTATGGGGGCACAGGGGCCTATAACTATTTATGGGGGCATAGGGGCTTATAACTACTAATGGGGCACAGAGGCCCATAACTAATAATGGGGACACAGGGGCCTATAACTACTAATGGGGGCACTGAGGCCCATAACTACTAATGGGGACACAGGGGTTGATAACTGCTTATGGGGGCACAGGGGCCTATAACTGCTTATGGGGACACAGGGGCCTATAACTACTAATGGGGGCACAGAGGGCCATAAATACTAATGGGGACACAGGGGCCTATAACTACTTATGGGGGCACAAGGGCCTATAACAACTTATGTGGGCACAGGGGCCTATAACTGCTTCTGGGGGCACAGAGGCCCATAACTAGTAATGGGAGCACAGGAGCCTATATATATATATATATATATATATATATATATATATATATATACATATGTGGTGTCCCGTTACCGTACCTTGTACCGTACCTTGTGTGCTAAGTTCCCAAAGTCAGAGTTCCTATGTACCGGTGGGATCACCTCTTGTCACCTCTTCCTTCTTTCATTTTATTATGTTTGATGTGAATAAATTGTATATATTTTATTATATGTATAGTACTTCCAGGACCTTAGGTCACATGACTAATAAGTCTAATGTTAAGTTAAGCTTAAGGCCCTTCAGGGCACGTGATGTGGTCACATGATATACCATAATGCTTTGTGAAAGGACTGACAGCTGGTGGGAACCAATAAGCTCTAAGCCTGCCCCTCTCCATATAGGTGCGCTGTAACCAATCTCTCGCTCTTTTTCCCTCACACAAATCTAAAGACAGAACTAGGCCTGAAGCCTATCACTGCTGCAACTTACTAACCATGAGTTTACCAAATCCAAATCCCGTTAATCCTGCGTGACTGCTGGACCTAAACAATTCCCCTAAATCCAGCGGAACAGCGTGATTCCAGACTCAGATCTTATATACTACAAGGTCCCAACCCACTGTGAGGAACTTACAGACTACTCTTCTGTATAGACTGTTTGCCGTTATCAACCTGCATAAAAGCTGCAGTAAAGTTATCTACAGTTTACTAAACCTCCTGTTGTGGACAATCCTTTATTCCTCTCTATTGTTCCTGGAACGGGTGGCGGTAGGAAATATATATACTGAGGAAGAACCCGCACCCTGGCGTCACATTAAGGGTTAATCCAACACCCTTTCATCACTGCACAGCTACACCACCTACACCCTACACCCCCAAGCTACCACATAGCGCAAACACAAAGGACACACTTCATAGGTATGGGCAGGAATTCACCAGCGCTGATCAAAACCACCATGTAAGTTGAATGAGTAGCTTTATTGGACCATCATGCAACACATTTCACTGCACAATGGCAGCTTCATCAGGCATAGCAGGTGTAACAAGGTAGACTACCTTCCTACACCTGCTATGCCTGATGAAGCTGCCATTGTACAGTGAAACGCATTGCATGATGGTCCAATAAAGCTACTCCTTCAACTTACATGGTGGTTTTGATCAGTGCTGGTGAATTCCTGCCCATACCTATGAAGTGTACCGCACTCTGCTATATAGAGTAATTAGAAATATATAATTACAAATTAAAATTGGTTTTGGGGTGGGCCCTGGGGGCGGACTATGGCAGGCCACTGGTAGTTGTGGTGGGGGGCAGGGCCGTTTGAAGGAATTTGGGGGCCCAAGCAAAATGGACATGGAGGCCCCCCCCCTGATGTTCACGCACGTCACGCTCTAGGGCCGGCATCAGGACCTAGTAATGCCGGCCCTTGAATTCTGGGAGCACGATGTGAGCGAACGTCAATACGAGGCCCCCACATTAGGTGCAGCACAGTTCCCCCTACATTAGGTGCAGCACAGTTCCCCCCACGTTAGGTGCAGCAGAGTTCCCCCCACGTCAGGTGCAGCAGAGTTCCCCCACGTTAGGTGCAGCAGAGTTCCCCCACGTTAGGTGCAGCAGAGTTCCCTCCACGTTACGTGCAGCAGAGTTCCCCCCACTTTAGGTGCAGCAGAGTTCCCTCCACATTAGGTGCAGCAGAGTTCCCCCCCACAGTAGGTGCAGCAGAGTTCCCCCCACATTAGGTGCAGCAGAGTTCCCCCCACATTAGATGCAGCTGAGTTCTCCCCGCATAAGGTGCAGTATAGCTCCCCCAAATTAGGTGCAATTCCCCCACATTAGGTGCAGTATATAGTTCCCCCACAATTAGGTGCAGTTCCCCCACATTAGGTGCAGTATATAGT
Organism: Hyla sarda; assembly: GCF_029499605.1. NCBI lineage: Eukaryota > Metazoa > Chordata > Amphibia > Anura > Hylidae > Hyla > Hyla sarda. The sequence continues at coordinate 70,744,732 of NC_079198.1, read as the reverse complement.
TCCCCACATTAGGTGCAGTATATAATTCCCCACATTAGGTGCAGTTTATAGTTCCACACATTAGGTGCAGTATATAGTTCCCCACATTAGGTGCAGTATATAGTTCCCCACATTAGGTGCAATATATATTTCCCCACATTAGGTGAAGAATAGTTCCCCCACATTAGGTGCAGAATAGCTCACGCACATTATGTGCAGTATAGCTCCCCCACATTAGGTGCAGTATAGCTCCCCCACATTAGGTGCAGTATAGCTCCCCCACATTAGGTGCAGTATAGCTATCCCACATTAAGTGCAGTATAGTTCCCCACAATAGATGCAGTATAGCTCCCCCACATTATGTGCAGTATAGCTTCCCCACATTACGTGCAGTATAGTCCTCCACATTAGGTGCAGTATAGTTCCCCCCACATTAGGTGCAGTATAGTCCCCCACATTAGGTGCAGTATAGTCCCCCACATTATGTGCAGTACAGTTCCCCACATTAGGTGCAGTATAAAGTCTCCCACATTAGGTGCAGTATATAGTCCCCCACATTAGGTGCAGTATAGTTCCCCCACATTAGGTGCAGTACATAGTCCCCCCACATTAGGTGCAGTACATAGTCCCCCACATTAGGTGCAGTATATAGTCCCCCACATTAGGTGCAGTATATAGTTCCCCCACATTAGGTGCAGTATATAGTTCCCACACATTAGGTGCAGTATACAGTCCCCCATATTAGGTGCAGTACAGTTCCCTCACATTAGGTGCAGTATAGTTCCCCCACATTAGGTGCAGTATATAGTCCCCCACATTAGGTGCAGTATAGTTCCCCCACACTAGGTGCAGTATAGCTCCCCACATTAGATGCAGTATGTTCCCCCCACAGACATACAGTCTTTAGCCATATACAGTGTATGGCTGGAGGCTGTATGCCTGTTTTACTGCCCCACTTCAGTATTCCGACCACCACTCCGGGGTCACGATCTACTGCTATGGCCCATAGCCTATGATCATGACCCCGGAGCGGTGGTCGGAATACTGAAGATGACTTACCGCTGCCCGCTGGTCACTTACCTACCATGCGCGCGCGTCCTCCTCATTGCTCCACTCTGTTGCCATGGGCGCATGCACGGGACGTCAGTGACGTCCCTGCGTGCGCTACTTCCCGTCAGCCGCTGTGTTTTTAAAGTTAACGCGGGGCCGGCGGCCGCACAGCGGTAACCGGGGCATCCTTGCGTCCCGAAAAGATTTTTCGTTACACAGGGATGTCCTTAATAGTGATGGGGGGAATTGCTCCGTCACTACAGGACGGCCAAGCATTGCTTGGTTCGTCTGTCCTGTAGCAACAGCTTTTATGGTAATACAACAAGTGAGGGTTTGTTACAATGTATCAGTGCAAGTCAGAGCTAAGACTGAATGGAGGATTGCCTAGACTGAATACACAGTGGAGGACACTTCATGGAGTAATAGATCTTCAGATGCTTCATGGACGCTCCTGTTATGAGATCATCCACAACAGAAGAGCATCAGAGCAGTTTTCGTGAAGAAGGAAAATTCCTGGTAGAGAAGTGTCCAGTCTACTGGACAAGCAGGATGACAACCAATATGGCCGCCATTACAGTGCCCACCCCAGAAGTGGTCTCCCAGCTCTCACACATTCCTAGAAAGTGAATCTTTCTATGGTCTATTCACACGGCAGAATTTCTGCTTGCGGAATTCCACCTCAAATTAAAGCCCATAGACTTCTATGGGATTCCGCACTCCCATTCACACTTCTGAATTTCCGTTTGCGCAAGTGGAAATTCCGCCATGTGAACAGACCCTATCTGTGTAAAGACACAATGATATCTAAGAATGGTCTCACGTATTGGAGCGGTGGTTACATGTGTACTAGGAGCTGCCAAAGATAGCCAAGCTTTTCCAATGGGAGATTCAGCACCTCATTCTTGAGAGGCAGGAGGGGGCAGCATTAGGACCCCTGTGATTATAAACTTCTGCTCCATCCTGTATAAGTGTACAGGGGCGGATCCAGAGTCGAGTCTCGGGAGGGGCATTATTAGAGTATTTTGTGTTGGCGGACAGAAAACAAGGTGTTGCTTACGGAACTTACAATATTATTAAATGTATCATACAGTCCTAACCTTGTTTGAGGGGGCGTGTCGGCCGCCGCCTCGTGCGGGGGTCGACACCCGCTATCTCGGCGGAGAGCCGGGGCCCCGTACAGAGAGATCGCAGGGGGCCCCAGCGGTCGGACTCCCCGCGATCTCAAACTTATCCCCTATCCTTAGGATAGGGGATAAGTTTTTCACCACTGGACTACCCCTTTAAGACTCTTAGGCCATGTTCACATGTCAGAATAATTATCAAATATACCAATTGCCACAGAATGGGAAAGTGCTAAAGAAGTTTTTACCATTTAAAACTACAGCTCCCAGTATGACCTAAGTAGTGGTAAGGGGATGCTGGGAGTTGTTGTTTCACCCATCATTACTGCAGAACTTCTTCAGTGACTACAGCTCTGATGTGACACACACAGGAGGATACAGTATGATATCAGTGACTACAGGTGGCGTCTTCTCTATAGTCTTTCCTTATCTAATTCAGATGTACTTACCACGGGAATTGTTCCAGCTAAATGCTCTCTCTGCAGAACTTGATGCCCAGACGTCTCCTCACTATGTCAGCGGATTCTGATCCTCTATATGAAAACAATAATTATTATAATACTGCCAAACACTGTATTCTTCGAATATAATACTGGCACATACCTTCTGAATATAATTCTGACACACTGTACCTCCTGAATATACAACACACTGTACCCTCTGAATATAATACCGCCACACACCGTACCCTCTGAATATAATACTATCACACACCGTACCCTCTGAATATAATACTACCACACACTGCGCCATCTAAATATAATACTACCACACACTGTGCCCTCTGAATATAACACTACCACACACTGTGCCCTCTAAATTTAATACTAGCAAACACTGCACTCTCTGAATATAATACTACCACACACTGCACTCTCTGAATATAATACTACCACACTGTGCCCTCTAAATTTAATACTACCACACACTGCACTCTCTGAATAGAATACTACCACACACTGCACTCTCTGAATATAATACTACAACACACTGTGCCCTCTAAATTTAATACTACCACACACTGCACTCTCTGAATAGAATACTACCACGCACTGCACTCTCTGAATATAATACTACCAAACACTGCACTCTCTGAATATAATACTACCACGCACTGCACTCTCTGAATATAATACTACCACGCACTGCACTTTCTGAATATAATACTACCACACACTGTGCCCTCTAAATTTAATACTACCACACACTGCACCCTCAGTATATAATACTACCACACACTGCACTCTCTGAATATAATACTACCACACACTGTACCCTCTAAATTTAATACTACCACACACTGCACTCTCTGAATATAACTTGCTGTGCAGTGCACCCTCTGAATAAAATACCCAAATGTATTGTGGCCCATAAAAAAACGTACCACCCCAGAAATTCCTCATAATCTACAATATACTTCTGAAATGCAGAACACTCTGTGCCTTCACATATAGTAATAATGCCCCATCTTGTGCCCCTACATGTAATAATTATGACCCGTCCTGTTCCCCCCACATAATAATGCCCTGTGCACCTAACATATATTGCCCCCTGTGCTGTGCCCTTCACATATAATTCCCTGTTCTTTGACCCTCACATATAATGCCCCATCATGCGTCCCTCACATATAATGCCCCCTGTGCTGTGCCCCTCACATATAATGCCCCCCGTGCTGTGCCCCTCACATATAATGTCCCCTGTGCTGTTCCCCTCACATATAATGCCCCCCTGTGCTGTGCCCCTCACATATAATGCCCCCCATGCTGTGCCCCTCACATATAATGCTCCTGTCATATGCCCCACACATATAATGCCCCCTGTGCTGTGCCCTTCACATATAATGCCCCCGTTCTTTGCCCCTCACATATAATGCCCCCATCATGCACCCCTCACATATAATGCCCCGTGCTGTGCCCTTCACATATAATGTCCCCGTTCTTTGCCCCTCACATATAATGCCCCCATCATGCGCCCCTCACATATAATGCCCCCTGTCCTGTCCAGTCAGGGGGAATTATATGTGAGGGGCACAGGACAGGGGGCATTATATGTTTGGGGCACATGACAGGAGCATTATATGTGAGGGGCACAGGACAGGGGGCATTATATGTGAGGGGCGCATGATGGCGCATTATATATGAGGGGCACAGGATGGGGGCATTATATATGAGGGGCGCATGATGGGGGCATTATTTGTGAGGAGCACAGGGGGCATTATATGTGTGGGGCACAGCACAGGGGGCATTATATGTGATGGGCACAGAACAAGGGGCATTATATGTGTGGGGCACAGCACGGGCATTATATGTGAGGGGAACAGCACAGGGGACATTATGTGTGGGGCACAGCACAGGGGGCATTATATGTGTGGGAAACAGCACAGGGGGCATTATATGTGTGGGGCACAGCACAGGGGGAATTATGTGCGGGGCACAGCACAGGGGGCATTATATCATATAATGCCCCCTGTGCTGTGCCCCACACATATAATACCCCCTGTGCTGTGCCCCACACATATAATACCCCCTGTGTTGTGCCCCCCACACATATAATTTATATGTGTAAGCACAGCACAGGGGGCATTATATGTGTGGGGCACAGCACAGGGGGCATTATATGTGTGGGGCACAGCACAGGGGGCATTGTATGTGTGGGTTACAGCACAGGGGGAATTATGTGTGGGGCACAGCACAGGGGGCATTATATCATATAATGCCCCCTGTGCTGTGCCCCACACATATAATACCCCCTGTGCTGTGCCCCACACATATAATACCCCCTGTGCTGTACCCCCCACACATATAATTTATATGTGTGGGCACAGCACAGGGGGCATTATATGTGTGGGGCACAGCACAGGGGGCATTATATGTGTGGGGCACAGCACAGGGGGCATTATATGTGTGGGGCACAGCACAGGGGGAATTATGTGTGGGGCACAGCACAGGGGGCATTATATCATATAATGCCCCCTGTGCTGTGCCCCACACATATAATACCCCCTGTGCTGTGCCCCACACATATAATACCCTCTGTGCTGTGCCCCCCACACATATAATTTATATGTGTGGGCACAGCACAGGGAGCATTATATGTGTGGGGCACAGCACAGGGGGCATTATATGTGTGGGGCACAGCACAGGGGGCATTATATGTGTGGGGCACAGCACAGGGGGAATTATGTGTGGGGCACAGCACAGGGGGCATTATATCATATAATGCCCCCGGTGCTGTGCCCCACACATAAAATACTCCCTGTGCTGTGCCTCACACATATAATGCCCCCTGTGCTGTGCCCCACACATATAATTTATATGTGTGGGCACAGCACAGGGGGCATTATATGTGAGGGGCACAGCACAGGGGCCCCCCTGTCATGTGCTCTTAACATATAGTGCCCCCAGTGCTTTGCCCTGCAGCACCTCACATTAAGAATTCCCCTTTCTCTTCCCCCCCTCCTAAGTTTTTAAATCCCCCTCCCCCTCCGATACAGTGACCTTAACAGTGGCACATATTCGGTCCCCCAAATCCCCTGGGCCCTGAGCATACTCTAAGTACTTACAGTATGCCGGCCACGGGGACGGGATTTCCGGGCGCCGGCACGATGATGTGACGTCATCGCGCCGGCCTGCAAAGGATCGCGTCCCCGCAGCTCACACGCTGTGTACTCACAGCGTGTGACAGCCAGGGTTAGTGAATGGTGGAGCGGAAGCTTACAGCTTCGGCTCCACCATTCTAGGGGGCGGGGTGCAGCAATTGCCCCGTTGCCCCCCCCCCCCTGGATCCGCCACTGCACATGTAGCACATTGCCAGCATATTTGATGCTGCGGATGTGCTACTTAGTGTGCCTCCTGCTGTGCCCGTGTGTCCTGCTTTGTCTGCTCATAGGAGTAATCCACCGTTATGAACAGACACAGGGATCTGAGAATCAGAGATCCGCCATGTCCGCAAGTACACGCGCAGTGTACTCACAGACATTGCGGCCACTCTCAGCCTTGCTCATGGAACAAGGGGAGTGATCGCAATGTCTATGAGTAAACTGCGCATGCGCGTAACTCACAGATCACTGGGTGTCTGCTCGCATTGGCGTATCGCTGCTATGAGCAGACAAAGCAGGGTACATGGGCACAGCAGGAGGCGCACTCATTAGCGCATCCACAGCGTCAAATAACCTGCAGATGCGCTACGTGTGACCAGGGCCGGCCTTAGGTGTTCAGGCGCCCTGTGCGAATTAACCTTTTTTTGAGTCTTTTTTTGCGCAAATTTTGATATAATTTTTCATCCCCTTGTCTACAGTTAAGTTTACCATAGAGTACTTTCTACTGCACTTTCTACTTTCTTGCGCAAATATACACCACCTCAGAGGACACATACCAAAAGTATCTATTTTGACACAGTAAGGACTGCTACAGCCCATGATGGGAGTTGTAGTCCAGGGGCTGAGATGCAGATCGCACCGGGTCATTCTGCAGAGACCCGCTGCAATTTATTAACTATACAAGCCAGCGGTACATGCGGCTCCACTGTGCTGCCTGCCGCTCCTGTATACACTGTCATAATTCATAATCCCCGCCAACGGGAGAGGGGAGCTCTGATTGGTCAATAGCTATTCACCAATCAGAGCTCCCCTCTCCCGGCGGGGATTATGAATTATAAGAGCTGTATATAGGAGCCGGCAGCAGCGCAGTGTAGATGTCTGGACCATTGGCTTGTATAGTTAATAAATGCATGTGATCGGCCCCCCTGCCCTTGGACTACTACTCCTTCTACTATTCCCCGCTGCCGGGAGAGGGGAGCTCTGATTGGTCAATAGCTATCCACCAATCAGAGCTCCCGTCTCCCGGCGGTGATTATGAATTATTACAGTGCATATAGAAGCCGGCGGCAGCGCAGTGTAGCTGCATGTACCGCCGACTTTTTAACTTAAATGTGGATCGCAGCAGATCATTCTCTGGAGATCTGTTGCGTTCCGCATTTATTAACTATACAAACCGGACTTACATGTGTCTACACTGTGCTGCTGCTGGCTTCTATATACACTGTAATAATTTATAATCCCCGCTGGAACACGGGAGCTCTGATTGGTGGATAGCTATTGACCAATCAGAGCTCCCCTCTCCTGGCGGCAATTATGAATTATTACAGTGTATATAATATAGAAGCCGGCGGCAGCGCAGTGTAGACACATGTAAGGCCGGTTTGTATAGTAAATAAATTCGGATCGCAACAGATCTCCAGAGAATGATCTGCTGCGATCCACACTTAAGTTAAAAAGTCGGCAGTACATGCAGCTACACTGCACTGTCGCCGGCTTCTATATACTCTGTAATAATTCATAATCGCCGCCAGGAGAGGGGAGCTCTCTCCCACCAATCAGAGCTCCCGTGTTCCGGTGGCGGGGATTATGAATTATGTCAGTGTATATAGGAGCACAAGCGCACAGTGTAGCCGCATGTACTGCCGGCTGTTTAACTTAAATGTGGATCGCAGCAGATCATTCTCATGCGATCCGCATTTATTAACTATACAAGCCGGCCTTAAATGCCTCTACATCGCCCTGCACGCCAGCTTGTATATACACTGTCATAATTCATAATCCCCGCCGGAACACGGGAGCTCTGATTGGTGGATAGCTATTGACCAATCAGAGCTCCCCTCTCCCGGTGGCGGGGATTATGAATTATGACTGTATATACAAGCTGGCGGGCAGCACGATGTAGGCGCATGTACCGCCGTCTTGTTATCTTAATAAATGTGGATGGCAGCGGGTCTCTGCAGAATGACCCAGTGCGATCTGCACCTAAGCCCCTGGACTACAACTCCCATCATGGGCAGAGTCTGTCCAAGATGGGAGTAGTAGTCCTAAAAGTCCCGCAACTGGGGGATGTGCAAGTGCCATCCCTCAGCAGCGCTGCGGTACTTCAACTAATCCCATCATGGGACAGACTCTGTCCCATGATAGGAGTAGTAGTCCAAGGGCAGACGAACAGATCTCTGTTCACATTATGCGTTTTGCATAATGGGAACAGAGCCTTTCTGGCAGTGTGTTCCCAAAAAGGGAGACTTCAGCTGTTGCTTAACTACTGCCCCCCATAATGGAAGTTGTAGTTTAGCAACAATTGGAGGCTCCCTGTTTAGGAACACACTGCATTATGTGCACTCTTCCCAGGGGAGAGCAAGATAAATGTACTAACCCATATTTCTTGTTTTTATTTTCTTCTCATTTCAGATACGTGAATGCGGAGGACTACATCAGATTCGGTGGACTGCGACGACCAGCGTTTTTTTTTATTTCAATAAAATGGTTAACGAGGGCTGTGGGGGAGAATGTTTTGCTAAATAAATTTTTTTTTTTGCTGCTTGGTTGGAATCTGGCTGATACTAAAAATAGGGGAACCCTACGCCTTTTTAAAAAAAAAAATAAATAAATAAAAAAAAGTGAGTGGTTCCCCCATTTTTTCAGTATCAGCCAGATGCCAACCAAGCAGCAACAGCCTGACACTACCAGGGTGGGCGAGCACCATTGTTACTGGCCCTCCCCAGCCTAAATAATGCCAGGCTGTTACCGCCTAGGCACAGAAGCGCCATTTTTGACACTCGGGGCCTGTTGGTACTAGCTCTTCCAGGAACCCCTGTGGCGGTGGGTACCGGGGTAATAATTGGGGGTTAGCGCTAGCTGATTTGGGGGCTAACGCTAAGCCCCAGCTTAGTAATGGATTCTGTCTACAAGACACATTCCACTACTAAAAACACAACACATTGAAAAAAAATTTTTTATAAAAAAAAAACACTCCCCCCACAGCCGTTGTTAACCCTTTTATTGACATTTAAAAAAAAAACGCTGTTCATCATCGCAATCCACAGAATCTGACATAGTCTTCCGCATTCACGTATCTAAATTTCGAAGAGAAAAAACAACAAAAAGTTTAGTAAATTTTTTTGTTTCCACACACCAGCAAAAATGCAAGAAAAACTGACAAAACGCAGGGCTGTGGGGGAGTATGTTTTTTTAAATAAAATTTTTTTTTCAATGTGTCTTTTTTTTATAATTGAATTTTCAGGCTTAGTAGTGGAAGCTGTCTTATAGACCTAACCATTACTAAGCCGGGGCTTAGCATTAACCCCAAAATCTGCAAGCGCTAACGTCCAATTATTACCCCGGAATCCACCACCACAGGGGTGCTGGGAAGAGCCGGTACCCCAGGCCTGGAGTGTCAAAAGTGGCGCTCCTGGGCCCAGGCAGTAACAGGCTGGCATTATTTAGGCTAAGACACATTCCACTACTAAAAACACAACACATTGAAAAAAAAACTTTTATAAAAAAAAAACACTCCCCCCACAGCCGTCGTTAAACCTTTTATTGACATTTAAAAAAAAAAGCTGTTCATCTTCGCAATCCACAAAATCTGAAATAGTCCTCCGCATTCACGTATCTAAATTTCGAAGAAAAAAATCTTTGTTAAATTTTGTTAATTTTTTTGTTTCCACAAAGCAGCAAAAATGCAAGAAAAACTGACAAAATGCAGGAAAAAGCTGGGACAGTTTTTCTGGCATTTTTTATGATGGACAAAAATCCTCAATGGAATCCTGGCCTCAAAGCAATAGAACAAAATCCCTATGTCCACTTTTCCTGTGAGGTAGCGAAGGAGTGTACGGTAGAGCGAGAAGGGCGTTTCTATATGCGCACAATATTTATCAAAGGAGTGCACAGCCTTAGTAAATTCCGAGAAAAAGTGTACAATAGACAAGCAGTGTAAAGGGATAGAACTGTGTCTACAATAGACAAATAATGATAAATCTCCCCCTTAGTGTCCATGGCTGAGGAAAAAAAAATAAATCTGAAAAATATATATAAAATAAATAATCAATAGCTGTTATCAATAAAGCTACTAAACTAAAACATTAGGGTAACTAACTAACTAGAGAATCCATAGAAAGATGGTCGTGCTAGCGTACACTATAATAATAATAATAGTAACAATTATGTAACCAATAAATTACACAAGTTATTACAAATTGATGATTTAAAAATGAAAAAAATCACCTCTAGCAGATATTGGTTGCCGTAAGCCGTTCTGGGAGAGTGGGATACTGAGAGCAATGCCGATGGTATTGCACAGTAACCACCTGGCCGTTCCACCCTTGCGTTGCCGTGACCCCGCCTCCGCGTGACGTCACAAAACGTTCTGCGCATGCTACAGGAGAGGTTTGGAGGAGGAGCATGTCCGTCCAACACTGTGCAGCGATATCGCTCACATCAGGGCCGGTTTTAGGCTTAGCGTGGCCCTGGGCAAAATCAAAAGTGGGGCCACAAAAGTCGTAATAGTGCACTAACCAGATTTGCTAATTTTTTGTCACTTCAAATACCATAAAAAATATCTAAAAAGCAATTGAAAAGTCCCATCAAAACAAAAACGTACCGATAAAAACTACAAATCACAGCGCAAAAAATTACCCTCATACATCCCCATATAAAGAAAAATAAAAGTTATAGGTATCAGAATAGTAATTTATTTTTATTTTTGTATAGTTCCCCCACATTAGGTTGGCAGCATAGTTCCCCCACATTCGGATGGCAGCATAGTTCCCCCACATTAGGTTGAAGTTCCCCCACATTAAATAGGCAGCATAGTTCCCCCATATTAAGTTGTAGTTTCCCCACATTAGGTTGTAGTTCCCCCAAATTAGGTAGGCAGTTTAGTTCCCCACATTAGGATGTAGTTCCCCCACATTAGGTAGGCAGTATAGTTCCCCCACATAAGGTTGTACTTCCCCCACATTAGGTAGGCAGTATAGTTCCCCCACATTAGGATGTAGTTCCCCCACATTAGGTAGGCAGTATAGTTCCCCCACATAAGGTTGTACTTCCCCCACATTAGATAGGCAGCATAGTTCCCCCATATTAAGTTGTAGTTTCCCCACATTAGGTTGTAGTTCCCCCAAATTAGGTAGGCAGTTTAGTTCCCCACATTAGGTTGTAGTTCCCCCACATTAGGCTGGCAGTATAGTTCCCCCACATTAGGTTGAAGTCCCCCCCCATTAGGGTGTCAGTATAGTTTCCCCACATTAGGTGCAGTACAATTCCCCCAAACTATGTGCAGTATAGCTCCCCCACAGAAATACAGCCTTCAGTCATATACAGTGTATGGCTGGAGGCCGAATGCCTGTGTACTACCCCACATCAGTGCTCCGACCACCACTCCTCCGGTCAGGGGTCACGATCTACTGCCTATAGGCCATAGCAGTAGGTCCCGGGACCGGAGGAGCCGTGGTTGGAGCACTGAAGATGACTTGCAGGTAACTTACCATGCGCGCGCGTCCTATGGGCGCATGCACGGGACGTCACTGACGTCCCAGCGTGCGCTACCTCCCGTGGCTCCTGCGTTTTAAAAGTTAACGCAGGGCTGCAGAAAGGTAACCGGTGCATCCTTGTGTCCCGTAAAGATCTTTTGGGACACAGGGATGTTTCGAATGTGACGGGGCCCCCTGCAGGCTGCTCAGTGTCGGATCTCCCCCCTGGATCCGCCACTGAGCAGCCCGTAGGGGGCCTTCTGGGGATGGGGCACAGAGGTGATAGAGCCTCAAGTTTGAGGCTCGATTAGGGTGTGCCCAGGCACACTAGGCACACCCCGTGCGCACGCCTATGCTCATATACTGTATATATATATATATAGATATATATATATATATACATACTGCATACATTTATATACCGTATTTATCGGCGTATAACACACACTTTTTAGGCTAAAATTTTTAGCCTAAAGTCTATCTACGTGTTATACGCCGATAAGCCGCTGCACTTCAATGATTTTAAGTGGGCGGTTTAAATCAATGAACTGCAGCGGCTTTGCAGGTGCAGAGACCTGCCGTCGCTGCAGGCTTCTCTGCCCCTGCCTGTCCTGGGGTCTAGAGCCCTGCTGCCGGCCCTTCTCTCCCCCTGGCTATCGGTGCCGCTGCCCGTTCTCTCCCCCTGGCTATCGGTGCAATGGGGCAGCGGTGCCGACAGACAGGGGGAGAAAAGGGGCAGCGGCACCCATTGCCGGCGCTACTGCCCCGTTGCCTCCCCCATCCCCGGTTGTATAATTACCTGTTGACGAGGTCGGGTCCGTGCTGCTTCAGGCCTCCGGTGAGCGTCCCCTGCGTCGTTGCTATGCGATGCGAGACGCAATGACGTCACTCAATGGGGCGCCGGCACCGATAGTCAGGGGGAGAGAACGGGCAGCTGCGCAGATTGCCAGCGGAAGAGAAGCGGCGGCAGCAGGGCTCTAGACCCCAGGAGAGGCAGGGGGAGAGAAGCGGGCCGCGACGGCCTCTCTCCCCCTGCTTTTCCTGGGGGCTTCTGCGGGGTCAGAAACAGCGTATCGGGGTATACACATACACACACACGCACCCTCATTTTACCAAGGATATTTGGGTAAAAAACTTTTTTTACCCAAATATCCTTGGTAAAATGAGGGTGCGTGTTATAGGCCGGTGCGTGGTATACCCCATTAAATACGGTATGTATTTATTATAGATAAAAATAGTTTAATTAAAAATAAGCAGCTTGGTTTACTTTATTTTTATTTGTTTTTGAACATTACTGTTACAGCGTGCGCTCCGGTCCCCGTCCCTGGACCGGAGCGTCCGCCCCCTCGGCCTTCTGCCCCTCGGGTTCTCTTGTGTCAGGGACGCGGCTGCCTTGACGGCTGGCTCCCGTTCACGCGCCGCGTCCTAGTTCCACATATCTGCCTCCCGGCACGCGCGGCCCCGCTCTCTAGGGCGAGTGCGCACCGCCTTCAGTAAATTTAAAGGGCCAGCGCACCGGTAATTGGTGTGCTGGTTCCTCACTTCCCCTGCCTTCCCAATAAAAGGCACATGCCCCTTCCTGCCCTTGCCGGATCTTTGAGCCCTAGTGCCTCTGAGAAAGCGTTCCTATTGTGTGTATTGCCTTGCCTGTTGCCGAACCCGTTGCTACCGCCTACTCGCCTGTGAACCCTTGCCGCCTGCCCTGACCTCTGCTACGTCTGACTACGCTCCTGCCTGCTCCCTGTGTACCAAACCATATCAGCTGCCAGAGAGGTTGAGTTGCTACTGGAGGATACGACCTGGTGGTTACCGCCGCAGCAAGACCATCCCACCTTGCGGCGGGCTCTGGTGAAAACCAGTAACCACTTACAACCGGTCCAGTTTATCAAACTGTCAAAAAGAAATGGTCAGCTAATAAACAATCGAGTGAACATTTTCTGGCTGATTGCTCACCCTATTAGGCTTTGTTCGCACGGTGGGATATCCGCAATTTTGCACTAATTTTGTTTCTGTCAGAATTATGGTGGAATTTTGGCGGAAATCTGTGTTGTCAATTCTGCTTATTAAAGATTATTATAATTGAGGTTACAGTGGTCCCTCAACATACGATGGTAATCCATTCCAAATGAACCATCGTTTGTTGAAACCATTGTATGTTGAGGGATCCGTGCAATGTAAAGTATAGCAAGCTGTACTCACCTGTCCCCGCCGCTCTGGACTCGTCACCGCTGCCCTGGATGTCGCCCTCCATCGCTGTCGCCGCGTTTCGTGGTGTCCCCGACGCTCTGGACGTCTCTGCTTCCCCGGGTTCCTCGCTCTCCGCTCTCCATCGCCGTCATCACGTCACTACGCACGCACGCCACTCCTATTGGATAACGGGACAGCGTGCGCGCGAAGTGATGACGACGATGGAGAGCGCCGGCGATGGAGGGGATAGTGAAGATGACGCTCCGGAGCCCCGAGGATAGGTAGGAGACCATCACCGGAGCACACGGGGCACAGTAAACGGCTATCCGGCAGCAGATGAAGCAGTCAGCGCTGCCGGATAGCCGTTTATGCGATGTCCCCGACATACAAAAGCATCGTATGTTGATGCTGCCTTCAACATGCGATGGCCTCTGAGAGGCCATCGCATGTTGAAATTATCGTATCTCGGGGCCATCGTAGGTCGGGGGGGTCACTGTATTTAGTTTAGAAAAAAGAAGGCTTAGGGGCGACCTAATAACTATGTATAAATATATCAGGGGACCGTACAGAGATCTCTCCCATGATCTATTTGTACCCAGGACTGTATCTATAACAAGGGGGCATCTGCTACGTTTAGAGGAAAGAAGGTTTCTACACCAGCACAGACGGGGGTTCTTTACTGTAAGAGCAGCGAGACTGTGGAATTCTCTCCTGGAGGAGGTGGTCATAGTGAACTCAGTAAAAGAGTTCAAAAGGGGTCTAGATGCATTTTTGGAAAGTAATAACATTACAGGTTATGGATACTAGATTTATAGGGACAGAACGTTGATCCAGATATTTATTCTGATGCCATATCTTGAGTCGGGAAGGAATTTTTACCTCTAGTACGAGGGTTTTTTTTCCTTCCTCTCGATCAACTCAGTAGGGACTTATTAGGATTATAGATTGAACTTGATGGACTCAGGTATTTTTTCAACCTTATGAACTATGTTACTATGCTGAAATTCAAAGCCCCATTGAGTTCAATGGGATTCTGCCATGGTATTCTGCAAAATGGGACAGCAGAAGTAAATGGGCAGTAAATTTCTGCTGAATTTACAGTGGAATTCTTCAGCAGAATTCCGAAAGGAAATTTCACCATGCAAACATAGCCTCACACAGATCAATATAGGCCTGTTTGGCCAATTATAGCCCTATGTAATTAGGTCCCTACCCTGGGCTTTGTTCTGTATTCTACCTAGTCTCTGTCATTGCTTCTCTGTATATGGTGCAATCAAGTTTGGATCATGATAGGGGTTGCAGACTGGGTAACAAAAAAAAAAAAAAGCAGTACTCATCTCACTGATCCATTGCAGTTTCAACAATCTCTGAGTGTCCGCTGATCTTCACTTTCTGATCAAGTTTCAACACAAGTAAATGCACGCTCACCCCACTAGTGACTGAGGTGGGCCCCTGCAGCCAGTAAGTGACTGAGTGGGTATTACTTTCAGCAACAATTGGGGATTTTGAGGTAAGTGCTTTTATTTTTATTTTAAAGGGGTACTCCACTGAAGGTTTTTTTTTATCAATTGGTGCCAGAAAGTTAAACAGATTTGTAAATTACTTCTGTTTAAAAATCTTGAAGCTTTCAGTACTTATCGCCTGTTGTATGCTCCACGGGAAGTTCTTTTCTTTTTGAATTTCTTTTCTGTCTGGCCACAGTGCTCTCTGCTGACACCTCTGTCCATGTCAGGTACTGTCCAGAGCAGGAGATGTTTGCTATGTGGATTTGTTCCTACTCTGGACAGTTCCTAAAATGGACAGAGGTGTCAGCAGAGAGCACTGTGGTCAGACAATAAGGAAATTCAAAAAGAAAAAACTTCCTGTGGAGACTACAGCAGTTGATAAGTACTGGAAGAATTAAGATTTTCAAATAGAAGTAATTTACAAACCAGTTTAACTTTCTGGCACCAGTTGATTAAAAAAAAAAATGTTTTCCATTGGAGTACCCCTTTAACCTGTTGGGGACTAAGGACGTAAATGCTCCCTGGTACTTAAGGACCAAGGGCGTACCTCAACTCCAGTGGGTATTCCGTTCACTGCCACACGATTTCATTTTCTACACTGACATGCTGGTGTTGCCCTATACTTTTCATTTTAATAAGAGATAAAAGGGAAAAAAGACACCCAAAATTTGTAATGCAATTGTCTCCCGAGTTTGGAAATACCCCATATGTGGATGTAAAGTGCTCTGCGGGCGCACTACAGGGCTCAGGAGTTAGAGCGCACCATGGACATTTGAGGCCTAAACTAGTGATTTGCACAGGGGTGGCTGCTGGTTACAGTGTTTCTGACATAAACGTTAAAAAAAAGAAAAAAAAAGAAAAGAAACACCCACATGTGACTCCATTTTAAAAACTACACCCCTCATGGATAATGACAAGGGGTATAGTGAGCCTTAACACCCCACAGGTGTTTGAAAAATATTCATTAAAGTTGGACATGAAAATAAAAAATAAAAAATGTCACTAAAATGCTGGTGTTACCCCAAAGCTTTCATTTTCACAAGGGGTAATAGTAAAAAAGCCCCCCAAAATTTGTAAAACCATACCCAATGTGTGGATGTAAAGTGCTCTGCGTTTGCATTACAGAGTTCAGAAGGGAAGGAGAGCAATTGAACTTTAGGAGAGAGAATTTGGCTGGAATTGAAGGCTACCTGCGTTTACAAAGCCCCATGGTGCTAGAACAGTGCCCCCCCCCCCACATGTGACCCCCATTTCGGAAACTACACCCCTCACATAATTTAATAAGGGGTGCAGTGAGTATTTACACCCCACTGGTGTCTGACAGATTTTTGGAACAGTGGTCCGTGAAAATGAAACGCCAGTGGGGTGTAAAAGCTCACTGCCACCTTGTTACGTCCGTGAGGGGTGTAGTTTTTGCCCCATGTACTGTGCCACTATGTCCCCACCAGATATGCCATTGTTCTCCCATAAACTGTACCATTATGTCCCATGTACTGTGCCACTTTGTCCCCATAAACTGTGCCACTATGCCTCCATGTATTGTGCCACTATGCCCCATGTACTGTGCCACTATGCCCCCATGTACTGTGCCACTATGCCCCTATGAACTGCACCACTATGCCTCCATGAACTGTGCCACTATGCCCCCATGTACTGTGCCACTATGCCCCCATGTACTGTGCCACTATGCCCCTATGAACTGCACCACTATGCCCCATGAACTGCACCACTATGCCCCCATGAACTGTGCCACTATGCCCCCATGTATTGTGCCACTATGCCCCCATGTACTGTGCCACTATGCCCCATGTACTGTGCCACTATTCCCCCATAATTGGTGCCACTATGACCCCCCCCTAAAACTGTGCCACTATGCCCCCATAAGATGTGCCATTGTGCCCCTATGAACTGTACCACTATGTCCCCATGTACTGTGCCACTATGCCCCTATGAACTGTGCCCCTATGCCCGCATGTACTGTGCCACTATATCCCCATATATTGTGCCACTATTCCCCATGAACTGTGCCACCATGGCCCCATGAAATATGCAACTATGCCTCTATGACCTGTACCACAATGCCCCCTATGACCTGTGCCCCTATGCCCTATGTACTGTGCCACTATGCCTCTATGAACTGTGCAGTTAAATCATCATGCCGCCTGTATAACAAAATAAGCGCTGGGCCGCCGGGCAGGGAACAGAGTGTCTTGAAGACACCGATACAAATGAATGAGGGGAGAGCTGGCTAGTGGTCTTGATGTCTGGCAGTAGCAGTCTGGATCTGGACCACGATCCACCAGTTGGGTACCACTGCTATACATTATATCTGGTGCTGAGTGTGCAGCAGATTTACAGGAATAGTTGTAATAGGAACACATTGCTAATTAAACTTACATAGAAAACTGTGAGTGTTTTATCAACTATATATAGTACTAGCTGAATAGCCGGCATATCCCAACCCCATATCCTGTCCTCATATCCTGACCTCCTATCCCGTCATCATATCCCAACCTCATATCTCGTCCTCATATCCCGACCTCCTATCCCGAACTCTTATCCCAACCTCCTATCCCATCCTCCTATCCCGACCTCCTATCCCGACCTCCTATCTCAACCTCCTATCCTGACCTCCTATCCCGTCCTCCTATCCCAACCTCCTTTCTCAACCTCCTATCTCGACCTCCTATCCCGACCTCCTATCCTGTCCTCCTATCCCGTCCTCCTATCTTGACCTCCTATCTCGACCTCCTATCCCATCCTCCTATCTCGACATCCTATCCCGACCTCCTATCCTGACCTCCTATCTCGACCTCCTATCTCGACCTCCTATCCCGAACTCCTATCTCGACCTCCTATCCTGTCCTCCTATGCCGACCTCCTATCCCATCCTCCTATCTCAACCCCCTATCCCGTCCTCCTATCTCCACCTCTTATCCCGACCTCCTATCCCGACCTCCTATCTCAACCTCCTATCCCGTCCTCCTATCTAGACCTCCTATCCCGACCTCCTATCCCGACCTCTTATCCCGTCCTCCTATCCCGCCCTCCCATCTCCACCTCAAATCCGGTCCTCATATCCCGAACTCCTAACTCGTCCTCCTATCCCGTCCTCCTATCTTGACCTCCTATCTTGACCTCCTATCTCGACCTCCCATCCGTCCTCATATTCCGACCTGTAATATGTGTACCAGGTATTGAAATATCTCCAGCCGTACAGAAGTTATGAGAGAACATACATTTCCCATTGATTTGACTGGGACTTTAAACAAAACCCCTGACCCTCACAAATGGGGGTAGTTAAGGGTTAAATTAACTATCCTATATTTTAAGTGGACATATAAGTAACATGTGACCAAGTATTATCAAAATATCTCCAGCCGTTTGGAAGTTATGCAGTAACATATATTTCCCATAGACTTGTATAGGACTTTAAACATAAACCCCGCCTCTGGCAAATGTAGGTAAGTAAGGGTTAAATTACCTATCCTATGTTTGTTGTTGACATATAAGTAACATGTGTGCCAAGTTTCATGTTAATATCTTTAGCCGTTTGGAAGTTTTTGTGGAACATACATACACACACACATGTTGAGTTTTATATATATAGATTACTATACAGAGATTTATATACAGTATACCGACTATATGACCACTGTGCCAATATATACCACTTCTAGTTCCACCACCTACCCCCCCCCCCCCCCATGAATTATTATTGTCTTTGTTCACTTTAGACCATAACCAGGGGTATGTGACCTATACCAGGACACTAGGGGCATCTCCAGCCTTTACCAATGGAGGTGCCCAATGTCCTTGACACCTTGAGCTTGTATCCCAAGGAACATAATTGATGCCTGAACCCATATAGTTCACCATTTGTTTCCTAACTGTGGACCTCCTGATATTGCAAAACTACAACTCCCAACAAGCCTTGCTGGGAGTTGTAATTTTGCAACATCTAGAGGTCCATAGTTTGGAGACCACTGTGGTCCATCATAAGGTCCCTTAAACTGCAGAGGGTACCAACCAAGCTAAGGCCAACTCTAGATGTCTTTTATGATGCTCACATCACATTGTATAAGGTAGAGCAAGTTTATAGGGCCACTGTCTGGCATGTGCCACCTGAGGTCCATGGCCGATGACATCACCTGCACACGGCCAACTGCTGTTTACTTTCTGCTGGCGACCGACGTGACTGGACCGAGGTCTACAGGCTGAAGGAGAACTGCGGAGATGGCGTCTACTGGACATGGAGAAGATGGCGAGGAGGTGAAGAGGAAGAGAGAAGACAAGAGGAAGGGGGAAGAGGAAGGTGAAGATGGAGTCAAGAGGAGGAGAGGAGATGACGATGGAGGATCAGAGGATGAGGAGCCAACACCTCGGATGGTGTCCACTGGACATGGAGAAGATGGCGAGGAGGAGAAGAGGAAGAGGGAAGAGGAAGGCGAGGATGGAGTCAAGAGAAGGAGAGGAGACGACAATGGAGGATCGGAGGATGAGGAGCCAACACCTGGGATGGCGTCCACTGGACATGGAGAAGATGGCAAGGAGGAGAAAAGGAAGAGCGGAGGCAAGAGGAAGAGGGAAGAGGAAGGCGAGGATGGAGTCAAGAGGAGGAGAAGAGACGGCGATGGAGGATCAGAGGATGAGGAGCCAACACCTGGGATGGCGTCCACTGGACATGGAGAAGATGGCGAGGAGAAGAGGAAGAGTGAAGGCAAGAGGAAGAGGGAAGAGGAAGGCGAGGATGGAGTCAAGAGGAGGAGAGGAGACGGCGATGGAGGATCAGAGGATGAGGAGCCAACACCTGGGAGCAGCCAAGGAACATTGGGCACCTACCCCAGACTAACGGTCAGCAGCTACCATCTCCACCAGCTCCTGGGTAGGGGCAACTTTGGCAAAGTAAGTTCTAGCTCTATCTTGTTTTCTGTTATTATCCATTTCAGGCTGGATATGTGTTGTAGGGGGAGATTGGGGGAGGGGGGTGGTGCAGTGTTGTTGTTAGGTGGTTTTGCTGGTACTTGTAGTCCCACAATGTATATTTTCCTGATGGCTTGAGTTTTTATGCAGACCCATATAAGACTCCCTGAAGGGCCTACACTTGGTACTAGGTGTGAATGGATCCCTTGGGGCGCGTCCATGTACTGTGTTCTTGTAGATGGTAGATGGAAGTCGGGGTGCCCAAGATGGTAGAAAACCAGATGCAGGGAGAAGAGGAGAAGATACAATGGGGTCTTTACTTCTGGAGCAGGGTGTAAACGGTACATACATGGGGAGATTTATTAAGACCTGTGCAGAGGAAGAGCAGTGTAGTTGCCCATAGCAACCACTTTCAAAAGGCCTCTGAAAAATGAAAGAAGCCATCTGGTTGCTATGGGAACTGCACTGCTCTTCCTCTACACAGGTCTTTATAATGGGCACGGGAATAAGCAATAATATAAAGTTGATTTATAAAAGTGCATATGTGCTAATATTATATCGCTTGTAATGAATAATAAAATCTCTTCACATGTAATGTCTATAGGACTCATATAAACACAATAATAAAGTGCAAGTGCAACAAAAGAGTTCCCCTATGGCAGGGGTCTGCAACCTTTAAGACAAAAAGAGCCACTTGGACCCGTTTCCGAAGGGAAAAAAAAACTGGGAGCCGCAAAACCCCCCTCCCCTCTGATGCCCTGGTTGGGATACACTGGCATACACACACAAAAGGGACTACAACTCCCAGCATGTGTTATTCAGGAGTCTTCAGTCTGTGGTATAACACCAGCATGCTGCCTCTGTAGTCTACTGGGAGTTGTAGTTCACCAACACCTCTATTGTATCTGAGTAGTCTCCTGGGAGTTGTAGTTCACCAACATCTCTATTGTATCTTAGTAGTCTCCTGGGAGTTGTAGTTCACCAACACCTCTATTGTATCTTAGTATTCTCCTGGGAGTTGTAGTTCACCAACACCTCTATTGTATCTCAGTAGTCTCCTGGGAGTTGTAGTTCACCAACACCTCTATTGTATCTTAGTAGTCTCCTGGGAGTTGTAGTTCACCAACACCTCTATTATATCAGTAATCTCCAGGGAGTTGCAGTTCATACACCAGTGTTTCCCAACCAGGGTGCCTCCAGATGTTGCAAAACTACTTCTACCACCAGCATTCCCTGGTTGGGAAACACTGGCATACACACACATAAGAGGGACTACAACTCCCAGCATGTGTTATTCAGCAGTCCCCGTCCCCCCATCATTCCCAGTATGATATTTATTCCCCTGCAGTCTTTACATCCCCAGCCTGTGTAATATGTCTCCTCACACATAGAAATCTTCCCCAGCCCCTGCAGTGCAGTATGTCTCCTCTCCCCTCACCCGCTCTGTGTTTCCCCTGTGCAAACATGAAACCTCCCCGTGAAAAATTAGGTCCTGTCTGTACAGAGCTGGGGGAGGAGCTTTTCCCCCGTGAAAACATGAAACCTCCCCGTGAAAAATGAGGTCCTGTGTGTACAGAGAAGGGGGAGGGAGGAGCTGTGTCCGTCCCCACTCTCCCACTGTCTCCTTGTATTATGCAGAGCTGCGCTCTCGCGCTCTCCATCCTCCGTGAGGGGGCGTGGCTTCATTATCTGCAGACGTGCGGTGAAAAAATCAAACCTATGGCTCTGCCCTCGATCCTCCCCACTGTAGCTTCGGAAAACTTGCCCCTCCCTTTTTCACCTCACATCGGGTTGCCGACCCCTGCCCTATGGGATTACGGTTCTCTATTCATTATTGTCTATTTTTGCCGTATATCACTGTATGCTCTGTTGTATTTGCTTTATTTTGCACATTTTCTTTCTTTTCTGCATTACTTGGAGGTCAGATGGTACTTATTACATATATTTTGCCTTTGTTTTCCCTGCCCCTGGTTGAACCCTTTTGTAGTCCAATGAAATTGAGCTAACTGGCCTGGATATTCCTGGCGGTGGACTGAGGAAAACCTGTAGGATCCCAACACCATTTACTTTGTATGGCCCCTCCCCACACCACTTACTTTATATGGCCCCTCCCCACACCACTTACTTTATATGGCCCCTCCCCACACCACTTACTTTATATGGCCCATCCCCACACCACTT
Source organism: Hyla sarda (assembly GCF_029499605.1). NCBI lineage: Eukaryota > Metazoa > Chordata > Amphibia > Anura > Hylidae > Hyla > Hyla sarda. The sequence goes on along the minus strand of NC_079198.1, from coordinate 70,722,495 downwards.
ACTTTACATGGCCCATCCCCACACCACATACTTTATATGGCCCCTCCCCACACCCCTTACTTTATATGACCTATCCCCACACCACTTACTTTATATGGCCCAAAAATAGGACTGGGACCAAAAATAGGCCCGGGCATTTTAAAATAAGCAGCCCATTTTTATGGTGGACGTCAGACTGCTGGGACCCCAACCAATCCCCTCGGTTCAAGTGGCTCTCCAGCTGTTGCTAAGCTGTAACTCCCATCATGTCTGAAGAGACTCAGGAATTAAGGAAGTTGCTGTTTTGATACAGCTGGAGAGCCACATAATGGTGTACAGTGTCACCCATCATCACTGCGGAACTTACAAGTGACTTCAGCTGATGGGACAGTCAGAAGAATACATAATGATATCAGTGACCTGAGTGATGTCTTCTCTGTTGTCTTTCCTTTCCTTCTTTATCTGGTCCAGACGCCAGGAATTCCTCCAGCTCCATCTTCTCTGCAGAGTCTGACGCCCGGACATCATTGGCTCCTCACATTGTCAGCAGATCTCTGTATAAAGACAATGGGGGAGATTTATCAAAACCTGTGCAGAGGAAGAGTGGTGCAGTTGCCCATGGCAACCAATCAGCTTGCTTCTTTCATTTTTAAAGAGGCCTGTGAAAAATGAAAGAAGTTATTTGATTGGTTGCTATGGGCAACTGCACGACTTTTCCTCTACACAGGTTTTGATAAATCTCCCCAATATTCATTATAACACATTATAATTCTGCCAAATACCGTGCAACCTGAATATAATACTGCCACGCACTGTACCCTCTAAAGATATTATTGCCACACACTGTACCCCCTGAATATAATACTGCTTACCACTGTACCCTCTAAATATATTATTGGAACACACTGTACCCCCTGAATATAATACTGCCACACACTGTACCCACTGAATATAATACTGCCTACCACTGTACCCTCTAAATATATTATTGCAACACACTGTACCCCTGAATATAATACTGCTTACCACTGTATCCTCTAAATATATTATTGCAACACACTGTACCCCCTGAATATAATACTGCCACACACTGTACCTCCTGAATATAATACTGCCGCACACTGTACCCTGTGAATATAATACTGCCACACACTGTACCCTCTGAATATAATACTGCCACACACTGTACCTCCTGAATATAATACTGCCGCACACTGTACCCTCTGAAAATAATACTGCCCCACACTTTACCCCCCGAATATAATACTGCAATACTCCGCAAACCCTTCATCAACCCCCCCCCCCACCCCATGCTTGGTTAGCTAATCACCCCAATGCCCCCTCCGCCACATCCTCGCTATTCTCATCACCCCATACACCCCACCCATCCTTGGCTCTTCACCCCCGCACTCCATATTATTCCCCCCCATCCTCAGTCTCATCATTGCAACCCCCCCCGCACCCTTATCCTCAGACTCCTCCTCATCATCATTGCACACCCCCCACACCCAATCCTCAGTCTCCTCATCATTCCACCCTCCTCCTCATCATCATCATTTCACCCCCCCCCCCACACCCCATCCTCAGTCTCCTCATCATTCTACCCTCCTCCTCCTCATCATCATCATTGCACCCCCCACACCCTATCCTCAGTCTTCTCATCATTCCACCCTCCTCCTCCTCATCATTGCCCCCCACACCCCATCCTCAGTCTCCTCATCATTCCACCCTCCTCCTCCTCATCATCATTGCACCCCCCCCCCAGCATCCCCTCCTCCTCCTCATCGCATTCCCCCCATCCTCAGTTTCCTCATCATTGCACTCCCCCCAGCTTCCCCTCCTCCTCCTCATTATCATTGCATCCCCCCCAAACACCCCATCCTCAGTCTCCTCATCATTGCCACCCCCCCAACACCCCATCCTCAGTCTCCTCATCATTGCAACCCCCCAAACACCCCATCCTCAGTTTCCTCATCATTGCAACCCTCCAACACCCCATCCTCAGTCTCCTTATCATTCCACGCTCCTCGTCCTCATCATCATTGCACCCCCCAGCATCCCCTCCTCCTCATCATCGCATTCCCCCCACCCCATCTTCAGTCTCCTCATCATTGCACGCCCCCCAGCTTCCCCTCCTCCTCCTCATTATCATTGCATCCCCCCAACACCCCATCCTCAGTCTCCTCATCATTGCAACCGTCCCCCCCAGCACACCCCTCCACCTCATCATCATTGCAAACCCCCCTCCCCCTGGGTCCCGGTCCTCATTCTCCTGCTCATCAATATTACATCACCCCAGCATCCGAACCTCGATCTCCATACCTTCCTAGAGATTCGCGATGCTGCAGTGTGAGGATGCGGGGAAGGCTGCTGCTCATGTCACGCATTGCAGGGGTCAGAGGCTGTGACGCGTCAGAGGCTTGGTGCAGACGTGCGTGCCTACGCGGTGCTCGTCTACTCCCATAAGCCCCTGTCCTTTCCATGCAACCCAGAAATTATTTTTAAAGAGCCCGCGCCTTTGCAGGTGATAGTGCTGGCAGCGGTGGGCCCAGGCCGCGACTGAGGTCCCGGCCTGTTGCTGCAGCATGTAGCATAGTGTAGTGGCAGGGGGACCGCTCCTCAGTGGCCTTTTCGGCGGCCAGCTGGGCCTATTTCACTGTAGGGCCTGGAGCTGCAGCTCCATCAGTCCCTATGTTATTCCGGCCCTGCCCCACACCACTTACTTTATATGACCGATCCCCACACCACTTGCTTTATATGGCCCATCCCCACACCACTTACTTTATATGACCGAGGTCCACACCACTTACTTACATGGCCCACATGTGATACATCAAGGTGCATCCAGATGAAGTATCCTCATTGAATTTTGTTTCCTTCAATGCTGCTCTTTTACTCTTTTAGGTATCCATAAATGGACCTCTATAGCTTCATTACAATCTTACAGAAACCTACTTGGATCAGGAGATGAGAACCACACTGATCCCAACCAACTCAAAGACATGTCTATTCATTTTTCAAATTATTAATAGAGTTGGGAGATAAAGTAAGTGAACCCCCTGGAATTCCCTCTATTTTTGCATTAAAGGGGTACTCCGCTACTAGACGTCTTATCCCCTATCCAAAGGATAGGGGATAAGATATCTGATCGCGGGAGTCCCGCTGCTGAGGCCCCCTGCAATCTTCTCGCAGCAGTGGTCTTGACGTCACGCTATGCCCCCTCCATTCATGTCTATGGGGGGGGGGGGATTGTCGACTGACACGCCCCCTCCCATAGACATGAATTGAGGGGGGCATAACGTGACATCACAAGGGGACATGGCAGTGACGTCACGATCACGGGCTCCGGCTCTGAGCGGTCTGAACAAAATGTCCCTTTAACTACTAGTAAGATTTGTTCCCCAAAAATGTAAGTGAATTCTTCTGATTCAGAACAAATTACTTGTTATACCTCCGGGATGTTGTCCTGTGACTGACCATGTCCGGCTCTCCTCCTTTTGGACCATCTGTGAACAGATGTTGGAATTCTGTGTTCATATGGATCCATATGTCCTGATCCTGGCACAAGTATCTTTACTTGGAGAACTTGACCCACTGTATTTGTAGGGATACATCCCCCATTGGTGCCTCTGGATGACCCATTCTCATCCTCTTTCTCAATGAGGATACTATCTTTCTTTCTGGATCCATCATTTCTGTAGGGATTTCTGCCCATTTTTGAGACTATTTATCATGTTGGACCCAAGAATTCCATGATAATAATTTCATACATTTTTTGGACCATTGTTTATATTGATGGGATCCCCTTCTTTTGCCTTTTCACAGGGACTGTAACACTAATCTGGTAATCTTTGTCCCTTGAAGAAAACTGCAGTACCACAAAGTGGACTATTCTGCACAGGAATATTAATATATTGAGTGAATTTTTGAAAAATTTGATTTGGTTGATTTGCCGAATTTACTTGCAGCGAATCTGTATAAAAAATGGCTATTTCTGGCCTACAGAGAGCCTCAATAGGGGTGTAGAACACTTTGCCTTACTGTAACACGCATAGGGTGTGTGCTGGGTTAGTGAAATAATACTGTTATTCAGTATGACATGCAGATTAGAGGCGTCACTATTAGAATCACTGTCACATCAATAGCCTGAGAGTGTGGAGATGGAAGTGGTGTGACCTGTCCAAGTTGCTGTTGTGGCCCATCTTCTCTTCCACAAAATTGTGCAAGGCTGGTACTACCTTCTTCGCAAAGAAATGACTGCTTGGGACTCTTCACCTCGGCTCAGCACAAGCCATCAGTTTTTTGAAAGGTGCCGAGTCCACCTCTTGAAAAGGGAGGGACTGCAGCACCAGCAACTTGAACAGGAGCACATTCAGCTTCTGTGCCATTGGATTGGAGTGGGAGCATAATGTTGTCTCTTGGACATGGCTTCGCCAATGGATTGCTGGCGGAATGACTGACTTGAAGTAGGAAGAGCAGGAGCATCTGGAGCGACATAAGGTAGGTATGACACACAGCTCCCTTTGGCTGAGGTGGTGGAGCCTTGGCTGGCTGAAACAAGGAGCGGCGTGCCACTCGATGATGCAGCAGGCTGGACCACAACATCGGAGCCACCGTTCTCCATGGCCGCTTTATGGTGACGCAGCATATGTGTACGCAGGGCCGTGGTGCCAACATTGGGACCCTGGCCTTGCTTCACCTTCTGCCGACACATCTTGCATATGGCCATGTTAACCTCCTCCGGATGCTTGATGAAAAACTGCCACACCGCTGAGTAGCTGATTTTCACACCAACAGTCCCCACTGATTGACTGGTGTTGCCGCCGACTCCAGGAACCCCTGTTCCACTACCTCCTGAGAAGGTAGGCTGTCGCCTCTGTTCCATTTTCCAAGCCTCAATTCATAGATTGTTTATCTTATGTAATAAATATAAAATCTACTGTTATATATCTGCATTATAGACAGGTGCAGAGGGAATATACCTGATATTCATTTGGTCGCTTCCCCCTTTACGCATGCGCACGGGTCTTTTTCTGCCAATTAAATTGGTAAATGTTCATATCAATAGGGATGTACGTTTAGTTGGCAAACGCCAACCTATTGCCTTCATATATTACATATCCTTATTTTTATTTATTTTCCCTATGTAAGGAAGCCTGAACATGTGCACCAATACATACCACTTTTGTACTTATTGTGCCCCAGCCAATTATTGCGCAAACGCATAAATGATTCCAAGTGCTGTCTGAACGTGCGTGTAATATCTTTGTAACTTTCGTATCTACTGCTTCTGTACGCCTGAATGGCAGGTTAGATACTTCATCTCCACTATTAGCTGAATTGCTTTTGATTTCATCACATCGGCATCACCATTACGCACTGAATGCCCCTTGATATCATCACACTGACCGGCGCCATCTTGCGAAGTGGATTCCGCCAGGGTTCCGCCACCAAACCTTCCAGGTATCTTATTGGCGAGCAATATGTGGAATATCACTTTATTTAATCTCCATAGAGCATCCAATAGCAGATATATAAAGACGGTAGCTTAGTTGTCCTAAGCTGATGGTCTCTGGGTGCTATACAGCAGATCCAACACTTAGCCCCCCCCCCTTCCATCTATATCAGTTTTTCTCAAGCACGGTCCTCAAGACCCCCCCCAACAGGTCATGTATTCCTGATTTCTTTAGTCTTTCACAGGTGATATGACTGTGGTGATGTCTGATTCACTGACCATAATTATATCACCTGTGAAAGACTAAGGAAATCCTGAAAACTTGACCTGTTGGGGGGTCTTGAGGACCGCGCTTGAGAGACACTGATCAATATCAACTTTATGATGTCTTCTAATGAGCCTCCTCTGTTTGTTTTCCTTTAGGTGGTCCTGGCATCAGTCCCTGGTCAAGACACCTACATGGCCATAAAAATCATCAACAAAAAAGAGGACAACGAGGATACCATCAAGAGAGAGCTGCGGATACTCCTGGCGGCCCGAGACTGTCCGTTTCTATGCCACATCTACGCCGCACATCAGTCTTTGGAGCGTGCCTACTTCATCACAGAATATCTGTCTGGCGGCAGTCTGGAGGATTTGATCAGGGTGTGCGGCTATCTGGACATCGACAACATAAGGTTCTACGCAGCAGAGATGGTATGTGGGCTCCAGTTCCTCCATGGACAGAACATCGTCCACAGAGACCTCAAGCCGGAGAACATCATGTTGGATGCAGAAGGCCACATCCGCATCATTGACCTGGGCCTGGCACAAGATGGAGTCACCGCCTCCAGTAGGATCGATGGAGTGACAGGAACATTCTACTACATGGCCCCGGAGGTGCTTCTCGGGAAGGAGTATTGTACAGCAGTTGACTGGTGGAGCCTCGGGATTGTGTTGTGCAGGATGGCAACAGGACGCTTCCCATTTTACATCGGCCACAGCAAGCAGAAGGTTTTCAGAGCCATCACCAGAAAGGAGCCAAAATTTCCACCCGGGCTGGATGCTGCTATTGAACATCTCATCACTCAACTGCTACGCAAGAATCCGGACAAGCGCCTGGGGGTGCGAAGAAACATCCGGACGCATCCATTCTTTTCCACCATTGGCTGGGAGGAGCTGGAGGAGAAGAGAGCAGAGCCACCATGGAAGCCGTATAAGACAGTTCTGCAAAATCACCATCTGCAGTGGCCAGAGGACACAGAGACTCCCCATCATGTGATCGGATTCAATTATACGTCACCAAGCTGGGCCCGGTAAGATCCTCCTACTATAAACAGGCCTTAAAGGGGTATTCCAGGCAAAAACATCTTATCCCCTATGGAAAGGATAGGGGATAAGATGTCTGATCGTGGGGGTGCTTGCCGCTGGGACCCCCCACGATCTCCCTGCAGCAGCCCGCATTCTATACGTAGCTGCGCCCGCATTCTATACGTAGCTTCCGAGACCGGGACGTGACACCACACCCCCTCCATTCATTTCTATGGGAGGGGACGCAAGGACCACAAGGCCCCCTACCATAGACATGAATGGAGGGGGCATGGCGTGACGTCACGTCCCCGTCTTGGAAGTGGTTTCCAAAACTGCAGACGCAGCTACGCATAGAATGCGGGCTGCTGCAGGGAGATCGCGGGGGGTCCCAGCGGCGGGCCCCCCCGCAATCAGACATCTTATCCCCTATCCTTTGGATAGGGGATAAGATGTTTTGGCCCGGAATACCCCTTTAAGAACACATGTAGAGGTGCCAAAACCACACAACAATTTAACCCCCCCGGGTTAACAAAACCTATTTTAATCCATGTGTTCACTATAAAACATAACTTTTATTAAATTTAACTAATATTATGAACCGGTGAGAAAACACACACACTTAAAAACACAACCCTATTTGCGTTTGTAACTGCATAGTCCACACGTGTTGCACTGGGAACCACATTTAGGAACCTGAGGAATAGGTAATAGGTAAGTATTTCACCCTAAATTTGTAGTAACCAGTGGAGAAAGAAATATACCACTACTATTGTGCCACTCTCAAAAGGAGGATATATATTTGGGGTTAGCAACCCTGGATATACATCCTCCTTTTGAGAGTGGCACAAAAGTAGTGGTATATTTCTCTCTCCACTGGTTACCACAAATTTAGCGGGCGAAATACTTACCTGTTACCCATTCCTCAGGTTCCTAACTGTGGTTCCCAGTGCAACACATGTGGACTATGCAGTTACAGTCGTAAATAGGGTTGTGTTTTTAAGTGCGTGTTTTTTCACCGGTTCATAATATTAGTTAAATTTAATAAAAGTTATGTTTTATAATGAACACATGGATTAAAAGAGGTTTTGTTAACCCCGGTGGAGTTAAATTGTTGTGCGGTAAGATCCTCCTCACATGTTCTTCATTCCTCCATATGTGGATGAGAAGATCTGGACTCTGAGGACCCCGCGGCTACTGCCCAGAACCTCCGGTCTCTTGACCCCATGCCTCATGTCTCTGCTGCTGTTACCTTGGCTGCCCTAGAACATCATCTCCCGCCTCAACATTGACTTGGCATCCTTCAATCCCGGGCTGGCATCCAACATCACTGCAGCCCGAAGATCCTCTATGCCCCAGGAGCGGCCTGTGCTTAGATTCCATCTGGTGAGTTCAGGAACAATAGTCGCATGTTGTGGTCCTGGGATGCTGAGTGATGTCTATTATCCCTGAACTCACCCAAGCACAGGCCGGGTAAGTACCACACTCACCACAACCCACAAACACCACACACACTACACGATAGGGATAGGTGCACACACATAGACACATACCACAGATAGGGGACATATATCGGCTCGATCCAGGGATTTATTCTGACCGCCATGTTTGGGGTCGGGAAGGAATTTTTTCCCCTGATTTGAGGACAATTGGCTCATTCCTTACAGGGGGTTTTCGCCTTCCCCTGGATCAACATAGCCGTAAATAGGTTTAGCAAATTAATATCATGAATTACCCTATTAGTAACACAACAAATTCAAAAAAACATAATAATAAAAAATAATAATAATAAAAAAATAATATATATATATATATATATATATATATATAAAAATAAATATTAATATATTTTTTATATTATCTTAAAATTGTATTTGTCCCAACCATAAACATTAGACTAGCACACACATGAATATTTAAATAAAATAATAATTTAAATTAATTTACCCCCCTACCTATCACTCAGGTTTGGTACCAGCCTTTGATCCTGGGATTTATTCTGACCGCCATATTTGGGGTCGGGAAGGAATTTCCCCCCCTGAAAATAAGGACAATTGGCTCATTCCTTACAGGGGGTTTTCGCCTTCTCCTGGATCAACATAACCGTAAATAGGTATAATATTTAGTGTATGTGTGTACATATATATATATATATATTTTAATAACATAAAAATTTCCTTTTACAAACAAAAGATATATATTAAAAATATATATATTTGCCCTAAACATATACTTTAGACTAGTACACAATTATAATAAAAAATAATTTAAAACTAACCTACACCCCTACCACACACATAGATTAGGTATCGGCCTTTGATCCTGGGATTTATTCTGACCGCCATATTTGGGGTCGGGAAGGAATTTTCCCCCCTGGTAATAAGGACAATTGGCTCATTCCTCACAGGGGTTTTTCGCCTTCCTCTGGATCAACACGGTTCAGTACAACAGACCACAGACTTACACATACACATATATATTAGTATAAAGCAAATTTGTTCATCACTGTCCCCCCATCCCTATAAATAAACTCTTTCTTTTACCCCCTACATGGTTGTACTTGTCTTTATTTCCATTGGACGTCCATCTAATAAATGTTGTGTTCACCCTGCTAGTAGCCTCCAGGGCCGCCGTCAGGGGAGGGGGGGGGGGGGGGTACAGCCAGTACTCCAGTAAGGGGCCCGAGCTCTTAGGGAGGTCCAGCCCCCCACTCCAGCAGCCTCAGTAAAGAATTAGCAGACCAGTTCATGCTCCCGGGGGCGGTCAGGCACTCAGGCACTGACCAAGCCTGAGAAGGGGCCCGCCACTGCCAGCATCATTTTTATTTTTTAACATTGCGGGCCCTTTAAATACTGCTCAGGGGCCGCGGCCATGCCGGGAAATGTGCACGGACGTTCAGGCCCCTCATGCTCCCCTGCCGTGCAGCCCTAGTGGAGCAGACATTTGCTTTATTTCCTGCTCCAGTACATAACCTGACACCCACCAGCGCAGCTGGGAAACAAAAGACTTCCCCTGCCCATCGCTGGTGCCTCCCATCTGGGTAAGTAACTTTCTGGGGTGGGGTGGTGGTGGGGTTTAAGATGTTGGTGGCCAATTCCAGTGTTTCTCCAGCAGGGTGCCCACAGCTGTTGCAAAACTACCACTACCAGCATGCCTTTGGCTGTGTGGGCTGCTGTTGTAGTTTTGCAACAGCTGGAGGCACCATGCTGGAGAAACACTGATCTATCATCTATCTCTTATCTATCTATTTCATATTTATCTATCTATCCAATATTTATCTATCTATCTATCTCATATCTATCTATCTCATATCTATCTATCTCATATCTATCTATCTCATATCTATCTATCTCATATCTATCTATTTATCTATCTATCTCATATCTATCTATCTATCTATTGCATATCTATCTATCTATCTCATACCTATCTATCTATCTATCTATCTCATATCTATCTATCTATCTCATATCTATCTATCTCATATCTATCTATCTCTCTATCTCATATCTATCTATTTAGCTATCTATCTCATATCTATCTATCTCATATCTATCTATCTCATATCTATCTCTATTTATCTATCTATAAACAGGAGAACACTGCTAGCACAAAGATACAGATAAAACATGAAATGCTATATTGCTACATGTATACCAGGTCCATGCATTAGTTTGTTATCAGTATGTGCTGGCCAACTTATCCTTTTTTGTGTTATACATATGGGGGTGGGGGGGGGTGGGGTTGCTACCTCCATGTTGGTTCTTGCACCCCACCCATCTTATAAGGTGCTGGATGCTCCAGACTTTACAAGCCACAGTGTAGGGTCCGTCTCAATGAGGTCACCTTATCACGGTGGAATGGTCCTAACTATTTGGCTGCCAAATTGGGAGTGAAGAACCTCAAATTTTTTTTTTTTGCATTGTAGCAATTTAGCATTTCATGTTTTATCTGTATCTTTGTGCTAGCAGTGTGCTGCTGTATTCTCCTGTTTATGTATATTCAGCCTAGGATCGTGCACCTCTATGCCAGGTCCATGCATTAGTTTGGTATCAGTGGGGGACATGTATCAAAGAATTGACACAGTTTTTGTGTGCAAATTCTTTAATTTAGCGCAAGCTGTTTTTTGCGTCTTTTTTTGCATACATTCTGATAGAGTATTTCCTCCTGTTTTCGTGATTTGGGGTACCTTGGAGTGACATCTATAGTAGGCACGGATTTATTAACAGCATACTTTTCCTTTACACCTCAAAATTTTCCGCAAGTACCTTTTTTTTTTAATGCAAATATAAGCCGTCTTGGACTGCACTTAGCGAGATGCTCTAAATCATCGATGTAATTTTTCAGAGCAGATTGCGGCGATTACTCTGCTTCTGCGTCTAGTCAGATTATCTCTGTTATACTTAAAATCTTTGCATGTACCTTTTAAAAACAATGTAATGATTATGGACACTTGTGATCACCCGGCTGCGGGAGTTTATAGGACTACAACTCCCGTCATGGACAGACTCTGCCCATGATGGGAGTTGTAGTCCGGGGGCTGAGGTGCAGATCGTACCGGGTCATTCTGCAGAGACCAGCTGAGAACCGCATTTATTAACTTAAAAAGCCGGCGGCATATGCGGCTCCACTGCGCTGCCCATGGCTCCTGTATACACTGTCATAATTCATAATCCCCACCGAGGGCGTGTGCAGTAGCGCACGTCAGAGCCGATGCCTAATCACTTAGCGGCACGGAGCGCTGATGAGGACAGATGGCTAAGACCTACCTGTCAAATACCTTAATATCTGTCCACATCAGTGCTCCGTGCCGCTAAGTGATTAGGCATTGGCTCTGAAATTAAAGGTTATGTTTTATAGCACATCCTGAGAAATATACTCTCTATTTTGTTGTTTTCAATAACTATCCACCAATCAGAGCTCCCCTCTCCCGGCGGAGATTATGAATTATAAGAACTGTATATAGGAGCTGGCGGGCAGTGCAGTGTAGATGCATGTACCGCTGGCTTGTATAGTTAATAAATGCGGATCGCAGCTGGTCTCTGGAGAATGATTTGCTGCGATCTGCCCCTCTGCCCTTGGACTACTACTCCTATCATGAGTCTGTCCCATGATGGGAGTAGTTGTAGTACCGCAGCACTGCTGAGGGATGGCACTTGCACATCCCCTGGCTGCGGGACTTTATAGGACTACTACTCCCATCATGGACAGACTCTGTCCATGATAGGAGTTGTAGTCCAGGGGCTGAGGTGCAGATCGCACCGGGTCATTCTGCAGAGACCCGCTGCGATCCGCATTTAAGTTAGGAAGCCGGGCGGTACATGCGTCTACATCGCGCTGCCCGCAGCTTCTATATACACTGACATAATTCAGAATCCCCGCCGCCGGGAGAGGGGTGCCCTGATTGGTCAATAGCTGTTCTCCAATCAGAGCTCCCGTGTTCCGGTGGCGATTATGAATTATGACAGTGTATATAGAAGCCGCAATCTAGACGCATGTACCGCCACTTTGTATAGCTAATAAATGAGGATCGCAGTGGATCTCCAGAGAACAATCTGCTGCGATTCACATTTAAGTTAACAAGCCGGGCGGTACATGCGTCTATATACACTGACATAATTCATAATCCCCGCTGCCGGAACATGGGAGCTCTGATTGGAGAATACCTATTGACCAATCAGAGCTCCCCTCTCTTGGTGGGGATTATGAATTATTTCAGTGTATATAGAAGCCGTGGGCAGCGCAGTGTAGACGCATGTACCGCCCGGCTTGTTAACTTAAATGCGGATCTCAGCAGGTCTCTGCAGAATGACCCGGTGCGATCTGCACCTCAGCCCCTGGACCACAACTCCCATCATGAACAGAGTCTGTCCATGATGGGAGTAGTAGTCCTAAAAGTCCCGCAGCCGGGGGATGTGCAAGTGCCATCCCTCAGCAGCGCTGCAGTACTACAGCTACTCCCATCATGGGACAGACTGTGTCCCATGATAGGAGTATTAGTCCAAGGGCAGAGGGACAGATTATGCGTTTTGCATAATTGGAACAGAGCAGTGTGTTCCCAAACAGGGAGACTTCAGCTGTTGCTTAACTACTGCCCCCCATGATGGGAGTTGTAGTGTAGAAAAAAACTGGAGGCTCCCTGTTTAGGAACACGCTGCATTATGTGCGCTCTTCCCAGGGGAGAGCGCAAAAAATGTACTAACCCGTATTTCCTGTTTTTCTTTTCTTATCATTTCAGGGGGAGGACTACGTCACATTCGGTGGACTGCGACGATGAACAGTGTTTTTTTTATTTCAATAAAATGGTTAACAAGGGCTGTGGGGGAGTGATTTTTTTAAATTAATATGTCGTGTTTTTTATAATTGAATTTTCAGGCTTAGTAGTGGAAGCCATCTTATAGACGGAATCCATTACTAAGCCAGGGCTTAGTGTTAGCCCCAAAATCAGCTAGCGCTAAGAGCCGATACCAACATGCCCGGAGCGTCAACAATGGCGCTCCTCGGTCTAGGCGGTAACAGGCTGGCGTTATTTAGGCTTGGGAGGGCCAGTAACAATGGTCCTTGGCCAACCTGGTAACGTCAGGCTGTTGCTGCTTGGTTGGTATCTGGCTGATACTAAACATAAACATTTTTTTTCATAAATAAATAAATAAAAAAAAGTGTGGTTCCCTAATTTTTTCAGCATCAGCCAGATACCAACCAAGCAGCAACAGTCTGATGTTACCAGAGTGGGCGAGGACCATTGTTACTGGCCCTCACCAGCCTAAATAACACCGGCCTGTTACCACCTAGGCCAAGGAGCTCCATTTTGACGCTCCAGGCCTGTTGGTACCGGCTCTTCCCGGCACCCCTGTGGCGGTGGGTACCGAGGTAATAATTGGAGGTTAGCGCTAGCTGTTTTGGGGGCTAATGCTAAGCCCCGGCTTAGTAATGGATTCTGTCTACAAGACGGCTTCCACTACTAAGCCTGAAAATTCAATTATAAAAAACACAACACATTGAAAAAAAATGTTATTTAAAAAAAAAAACACTCCCCCACAGCCCTCGTTAACCCTTTTATTGACATTAAAAAAAAGAAAACACTGTTCATCATCGCAATCCACCAAATCTGACATAGCCCTCCGCATTCACATATAAAAAAAATTTGGAAAAAAAAACAACAACAAAAAGTTTAGTAAATTTTTTTGTTTCCACACACCAGCAAAAACACAAGTAAAAAACGCAAGAAAAACTGACAAAACACAGGAAAAAGCTGGGACAGTTTTTCTGGTGTTTTTTGCTGTGTAAAGGGGTAGAACTGTGTCTACAATAGACAAATAATGATACATGTCCCCCAGTATGTTCTGGCCTATTTATCTATCTATCTATCTATCTATCTATCTATCTCACATTTATCTATTTATCTAAATCCCAAAAAATTGCTCCAATTGCACTCCAAGTAATTAAAGCAAAAGATAGTGTTTATTGATCCATGGTCAGCAGTGAATGCGACGTTTCAGCAGCATCTCGCCGTCTTTCTCAAGCTTGACAAAGGTGGCGAGATGCCGCTGAAACGTCGCATCCACTGCTGACCAGGGGTCAATTCAATAAACACTATCTTTTGCTTTAATTACTTGGAGTGTCATTGGAGCAATTTGTTTGGGATTTGCATGTCTACAGGTTAGAACACAATGAGTCAAAGCACCAAAAAAGGAAAGGAGATATGCTCATAGATGTATAGGGTCCTGTGGTAAACACTCTAAATATGGAACCAAAAAGAAAAGAAACCACTTGAAAACGGACCATGTATAAACTAAAATAAATTTTATTTAGAATAATATAAAGACATAAAATAATTACACACACAGCGTGGACAAACAGAAGTGGGAACCAGGGAGCAGGGGGAGATAAAAAGAAGATAACAATAATATATATAGTGTCCAAGTGTGCTAAACAATTTAAAGTGCCAGCAGCGTGCCAAATAAATAAATAGAACCAATATGTTTAAAAACGCACACAAAACGGATCACAGAGAAAACCAGATGTAGTAGTGGCATAGAACAGTAACACTCCCTCTGCTCCCCAGTTACCCACCAGACCTCCAACGCGTTTCACCCAACGGGGCTTTATCCAGGAGTCTTCTGTTTGTCCACGCTGTGTGTGTAATTATTTTATGTCTTTATATTATTCTAAATAAAATTTATTTTAGTTTATACATGGTCCGTTTTCAAGAGGTTAGAACACAAGGGAACCTTTTAAAACTCATCTTTTATTGTATTACTTGCACGATATTAAATATTTGTGAAGAAAAACCGCCAGAGTTCATAGTATAGTCTCTTATTGTGCACCATATATCTCTTGTCTCCTTTTATGTGCGTTTTTTGACCATAAATGGATGTGCAAATGTGCGTTTTAGTTGTCCAAGTGTTTCCTCAAAGAGGATACTGATGTCCATATATTTGTAATTGTCACCATCGGGCATGAAAATGTGCTACTATTTCTGGTCACAAATGTGCTTGTATGTCCAGACTTAATTATTGCACATAGTCCCGCATATTATGTGCAATAGTGCTGTGCCTGGTATATATTGCTGCTGACTTTATACATGCGTAAATCAAACAATGTTCCTGTTCGCATTTCTCATAGTCCACTCAGCATATGAAATCCATTCTATATTTCAATTAATTTGTATTCCATATAGATAACCCATAAATTAATATTGCACTTTGGTTTTTTGCACTTATATTATTGCACTTTAAACATATATTGCACTTCCTCTATTGCACAAATTCAGGTATTGCACACGCTCCACATTTCATTTATTGCACATTTTGCACTTAGCTTTCCAAATCAAGGTGCTCATGTTTAGTAGTCCTGGTCGGTTTTCACATGGTGCGCCCCCGTCCTACGCGTTTCCTCCATTTAGAATTCTTCAGGGACTTGTGCGAGCGGACTTGTCAATCCATCTGGTGCGTGTGGCTCTGATGGCGGCCATACTCATATTGAAATTTGCGCCTTCTTTTATATCTAAAGACTCCTCCTCCTATCTGTTACGTAACATTACTTATCCTATTGGCAACTACCATCATCGCCGTCAGGACTTTATTTCACAGGTACGTACAGGGAGGGGTATGCGGTCCAACTCAGGAGACTCCACGCCTCGTTCTGAGCTCCGTGTCTGTGCACCAATCATCGCGGCTGTGTCCTTACCAGGTAGGTGTTCTCCGTGTTTGTTAACTCTTAGCTTCCCAGTCTTTTTCGTTCGTTATTGTTATATTGATACTTTGTATATTTTCATTATTTTTTCTTCACAGTTTGGTTAATCCTTATATCTTACTTTGATGTTTTATTCAATGTAACTTGCATAAGATATATAATCATTCAGTCCTCCTGGTTTGAGGGCTTCCAATCTAAAAGTCCAATAGGCTTCCCTCTGTAGAAGGGTTTTGTCCCAATCCCCTCCTCTTTTTGGTGGGGGGACCACCTCAATGATCCGTGCTTTCAGGTTTATTACCTCACTTCGATGATGACTGGCAAAATGTATGCCCACCGGTGTCTCTCTTTCATTGGCAATGTCTCCAATATGTTCTTGCAGTCTCTTGTGGAATGTTCTAAAAGTTTTCCCAACATAGTTTTTGGGGCATGGGCAAGTTAATAGGTATGTCACCCCTTTAGTTTCACAGTTCGCAAAGTGATGAATGTCATATTCAGTTTTTGTAACTGCACTGGAGATTTTTTTTCCTTTCTGAACATTTTTGCAGACACTGTATTTTCCGCATGAGAACATTCCTTGTGGTTTCGTGAGCCAATTTTTTCCAGTCTTTTCAGGTTCAAAAGAGCTTTTAATTAGTTGGTCCTTCAAATTCTTTCCTCACCTATAGGTTATTAGAGGTTGTTCTGATATAATTTGTGACAGTGTAGTGTCCAACTTTAGTATATCCCAGTATTTTTGAAAAATGGATTTTATATTTGGGGCTTGTTCATCAAACGTGTCTATTATTCTAGAGACATTATCCCCCACTGTTTGCTGTTTGCGGGATTAGTAACTGTGACCTCTGTGATCTCATTGCTCTATGATAGGCTGTTTTTAATACTTTGTTGGGAGAACCTCTGCTCCTCAACCTCATACGTAACTCATTGGCTTGAATTTGGAACTCACCTATACTGGAACAATTCCTGCGCAAGCGCAGGTATTGACCAGCGGGAATCCCCTGCTTCAGTGGGCGCGGATGGCAGCTCTCCCACCGAAGCAGGGAATTCGTGGCAGTTTCTTTACGATGCGTCCTTGTCTGAATACTACCTTCGTTAGTGAGTGTAATCTCTAGATCCAAGAACATCAATGTGTTCTTGCTAATTGTGCTAGTAAATTTCAGACCCAAGTTATTACAATTGAGGAAGTCTACAAAGCTGTTAAATGCCTTTTGTGTGGATGTCCATACGATCAGGACGTTGTCTATGTACCTGAGCCACAATTGTATGTGGTCAGTCCAAGACGATGCCTGATCGGAGAACACCACCTGGTCCTCCCAAGAGCCGAGGTATAGATTAGCGACTTGGATGTCTATACCTGATCTGCGACTGGGACCAAGTTACTATCAACGGGCACCCACCATCTTTACTTATTGCAAGGTTGTGCTGCTTCCACCACTTGTTCCTATCTATTTATCTATCTATCTATCTATCTCATATCTATCTATCTATTTATCTATCTATCTATTTATCTATCTATCTATCTCATATCTATCTATCTATTTATCTATCGCATATCTATCCAGCTATCTCATTTCTATCTATCTATCTCATATCTATCTATCTAATATCTATCTATCTATCTCATATCTATCTATCTATATATCTATCTCATATCTGTCTATTTATCTATCTATCTCATATCCAGGGCCGCCATCAGGGGGGTACAACCAGCACGCCAGTATGGGGCACGGACCCCCTGGGAGGCCCGGCTAGGCCCGACACTTTTTTTTTTAATGTCTTGGGAGTCAGTGTCACCCACACTGAGCGCTTGTGGGGGTCCTCACTATACCCTGACTGACCGTACTATTTACAGTCAGTCAGTCAAACAGTCCCGCTGCGCTGCTCCACATACCTCCGGGCCGGCGGCCTCTGCCTGGTGGCTGCCGGGAGGTACTAGCGCAGCACGTCCGCTGAGCTATGATATAGCACGTTGGCCCTGACGTCAGAAGAGAGTGGCGTCAAGAAGAAAAGCCTGAACGGGGGAGCAGCTAGGAAGAGGCGTGGCTGGCTAGCCGGGAAGGTAGCTACAGCAGGCTGCCTTTAGTTCTTCGATTACTGCTCCGCTGTAGGCAGTGGTCCGGGGTTTACAACAAAATATGGGGGCCCAGGGGCCTATATATATATATATATATATATATATATATATATATATATATATCTATAACAACTAATGGGGGCACAGGGGCCTATAACAACTAATGGGGGCATAGGGGCCTATAACTACTTATGGGGGAACAGGGGCCTATAACTACTTATGGGGGCACAGGGGCCTATAACTACTTATGGGGGCACAGGGGCCTATAATTTCTTATGGGGGCAGAGGGGCCTATAACTATTTATGGGGGCACAGGGGCTTATAACTACTAATGGGGCACAGAGGCCCATAACTAATAATGGGGACACAGGGGCCTATAACTACTAATGGGGGCGCTGAGGCCCATAACTACTGATGGGGACACAGGGGTTGATAACTGCTTATGGGGGCACAGGGGCCTATAACTGCTTATGGGGACACAGGGGCCTATAACTACTAATAGGGGCACAGAGGGCCATAAATACTAATGGGGACACAGGGGCCTATAACTACTTATGGGGTCACAAGGGCCTATAACAACTTATGTGGGCACAGGGGCCTATAACTGCCTCTGGGGGCACAGAGGCCCATAACTAGTAATGGGAGCACAGGAGCCTATATATATATATATATATATATATATATATATATATACATATGTGGGGTCCCGGTACCGTACCTTGTACCGTACCTTGTGTGCTAAGTCCCCAAAGTCAGAGTTCCTATGTACCGGTGGGATCACCTCATGTCACCTCTTTCTTCTTTAATTTTATTATGTTTGATGTGAATAAATTGTATATATTTTATTATATGTATAGTACTTCCAGGACCTTAGGTCACATGACTAATAAGTCTAATGTTAAGTTAAGCTTAAGGCCCTTCAGGGCACGTGATGTGGTCACATGATATACCATAATGCTTTGTGAAAGGACTGACAGCTGGTGGGAACCAATAAGCTCTAAGCCTGCCCCTCTCCATATAGGTGCGCTGTAACCAATCTCTCGCTCTCTTTCCCTCGCACAAATCTAAAGACAGAACTAGGCCTGAAGCCTATCACTGCTGCAACTTACTAACCATGAGTTTACCAAATCCAAATCCCGTTAATCCTGCGTGACTGCTGGACCTAAACAATTCCCCTAAATCCAGCGGAACAGCGTAATTCCAGACTCATATCTTATATACTACAAGGTCCCAACCCACTGTGAGGAACTTACAGACTACTCTTCTGTATAGACTGTTTGCCGTTATCAACCTGCATAAAAGCTGCAGTAAAGTTATCTACAGTTTACTAAACCTCCTGTTGTGGACAATCCTTTATTCCTCTCTATCGTTCCTGGAACGGGTGGCGGTAGGAAATATATATACTGAGGAAGAACCCGCACCCTGGCGTCACATTAAGGGTTAATCCAACACCCTTTCATCACTGCACAGCTACACCACCTACACCCTACACCCCCAAGCTACCACATAGCGCAAACACAAAGGACACACTTCATAGGTATGGGCAGGAATTCACCAGCGCTGATCAAAACCACCATGTAAGTTGAAGGAGTAGCTTTATTGGACCATCATGCAACACATTTCACTGCACAATGGCAGCTTCATCAGGCATAGCAGGTGTAACAAGGTAGACTACCTTCCTACACCTGCTATGCCTGATGAAGCTGCCAGTGAAACGCATTGCATGATGGTCCAATAAAGCTACTCCTTCAACTTACATGGTGGTTTTGATCAGTGCTGGTGAATTCCTGCCCATACCTATGAAGTGTACCGCACTCTGCTATATAGAGTAATTAGAAATATATAATTACAAATTAAAATTGGTTTGGGGGTGGGCCCTGGGGGCGGACTCAGGCAGGCCACTGGTAGTTGTGGTGGGGGGCAGGGCCGTTTGAAGGAATTTGGGGGCCCCAAGCAAAATGGACATGGAGGCCCCCCCCCCCCTGATGTTCACGCACGTCACGCTCTAGGGCCGGCATCAGGACCTAGTAATCCCGGCCCTTGAATTCTGGGAGCACGATGTGAGCGAACGTCAATACGAGGCCCCCACTTTAGGTGCAGCACAGTTCCCCCTACATTAGGTGCCGCACAGTTCCCCCCACGTTAGGTGCAGCAGAGTTCCCCCCACGTCAGGTGCAGCAGAGTTCCCCCACGTTAGGTGCAGCAGAGTTCCCCCACGTTAGGTGCAGCAGAGTTCCCTCCACGTTACGTGCAGCAGAGTTCCCCCCACTTTAGGTGCAGCAGAGTTCCTTCCACATTAGGTGCAGCAGAGTTCCCCCCCACAGTAGGTGCAGCAGAGTTCCCCCCACATTAGGTGCAGCAGAGTTCCCCCCACATTAGATGCAGCTGAGTTCTCCCCGCATAAGGTGCAGTATAGCTCCCCCAAATTAGGTGCAGTTCCCCCACATTAGGTGCAGTATATAGTTCCCCCACAATTAGGTGCAGTATAGTTCCCCCACATTAGGTGCAGTATATAGTTCCCCACATTAGGTGCAGTATATAATTCCCCACATTAGGTGCAGTTTATAGTTCCACACATTAGGTGCAGTATATAGTTCCCCACATTAGGTGCAGTATATAGTTCCCCACATTAGGTGAAATATATATTTCCCCACATTAGGTGAAGAATAGTTCCCCCACATTAGGTGCAGAATAGCTCACGCACATTATGTGCAGTATAGCTCCCCCACATTAGGTGCAGTATAGCTCCCCCACATTAGGTGCAGTATAGCTCCCCCACATTAGGTGCAGTATAGCTATCCCACATTAAGTGCAGTATAGTTCCCCACAATAGATGCAGTATAGCTCCCCCACATTATGTGCAGTATAGCTTCCCCACATTACGTGCAGTATAGTCCTCCACATTAGGTGCAGTATAGTTCCCCCCACATTAGGTGCAGTATAGTTCCCCCACATTAGGTGCAGTATAGATCACCCCACATTAGGTGCAGTATAGTCCCCCACATTAGGTGCAGTATAGTCCCCCACATTATGTGCAGTACAGTTCCCCACATTAGGTGCAGTATATAGTCTCCCACATTAGGTGCAGTATATAGTCCCCCACATTAGGCGCAGTATAGTTCCCCACATTAGGTGCAGTACAGTTCCCCACATTAGGTTCAGTATAGTCCCCCCACATTAGGTGCAGTATAGTTCCCCCACATTAGGTGCAGTACATAGTCCCCCCACATTAGGTGCAGTACATAGTCCCCCACATTAGGTGCAGTATATAGTCCCCCACATTAGGTGCAGTATATAGTTCCCCCACATTAGGTGCAGTATATAGTTCCCACACATTAGGTGCAGTATACAGTCCCCCATATTAGGTGCAGTACAGTTCCCCCACATTAGGTGCAGTATAGTTCCCCCACATTAGGTGCAGTATATAGTCCCCCACATTAGGTGCAGTATAGTTCCCCCAAACTAGGTGCAGTATAGCTCCCCCACATTAGATGCAGTATGTTCCCCCCACAGACATACAGTCTTTAGCCATATACAGTGTATGGCTGGAGGCTGTATGCCTGTTTTACTGCCCCACTTCAGTATTCCGACCACCACTCCGGGGTCACGATCTACTGCTATGGCCCATAGCCTATGATCATGACCCCGGAGCGGTGGTCGGAATACTGAAGATGACTTACCGCTGCCCGCTGGTCACTTACCTACCATGCGCGCGCGTCCTCCTCATTGCTCCACTCTGTTGCCATGGGCGCATGCACGGGACGTCAGTGACGTCCCTGCGTGCGCTACTTCCCATCAGCCGCTGTGTTTTTAAAGTTAACGCGGGGCCGGCGGCCGCACAGCGGTAACCGGGGCATCCTTGTGTCCCGAAAATTTTTTTCGTGACACAGGGATGTCCTTAATAGTGATGGGGGGAATTGCCCCGTCACTACAGGACGGCCAAGCATTGCTTGGTTCGCCTGTCCTGTAGCAACAGCTTTTATGGTAATACAACAAGTGAGGGTTTGTTACAATGTATCAGTGCAAGTCAGAGCTAAGACTGAATGGAGGATTGCCTAGACTGAATACACAGTGGAGGACCCTTCATGGAGTAATAGATCTTCAGATGCTTCATGGACGCTCCTGTTATGAGATCATCCACAACAGAAGAGCATCAGAGCAGTATTCGTGAAGAAGGAAAATTCCTGGTAGAGAAGTGTCCAGTCTACTGGACAAGCAGGATGACAACCAATATGGCCGCCATTACAGTCCCCACCCCAGAAGTGGTCTCCCAGCTCTCACACATTCCTAGAAAGTGAATCTTTCTATGGTCTATTCACACGGCAGAATTTCTGCTTGCGGAATTCCACCTCAAATTAAAGCCCATAGACTTCTATGGGATTCCGCACTCCCATTCACACTTCTGAATTTCCGTTTGCGCAAGTGGAAATTCCGCCATGTGAACAGACCCTATCTGTGTAAAGACACAATGATATCTAAGAATGGTCTCACGTATTGGAGCGGTGGTTACATGTGTACTAGGAGCTGCCAAAGATAGCCAAGCTTTTCCAATGGGAGATTCAGCACCTCATTCTTGAGAGGCAGGAGGGGGCAGCATTAGGACCCCTGTGATTATAAACTTCTGCTCCATCCTGTATAAGTGTACAGGGGCGGATCCAGAGTCGAGTCTCGGGAGGGGCATTATTAGAGTATTTTGTGTTGGTGGACAGAAAACAAGGTGTTGCTTACGGAACTTACAATATTATTAAATGTATCATACAGTCCTAACCTTGTTTAAGACTCTTAGGCCATGTTCACATGTCAGAATAATTATCAAATATACCAATTGCCACAGAATACCTGGAATACCCCTTTAGGGTAGGGTCACATGTACAGGGGCGGATCCAGAGTCGAGTCTCGGGAGGGGCACTATTAGAGTATTTTGTGTTGGCGGACAGAAAACAAGGTGTTGCTTACGGAACTTACAATATTATTAAATGTATCATACAGTCCTAACCTTGTTTAACCCCTTAAGGACACATGACGTACTGGAACGTCATGTGTCCACTCCCGATCTATAACGCGGGGCCACGGCGTGGCCCCGCGTCATAGCGGGTCGGGCCCGGCCTCTAACAACGGCCGGGACCCGTGGCTAATAGCGCGCGGCATTGATCGCTGTGCCGCGCGCTATTAACCCTTTAGACGCGGCGTTCAAAGTTGAACGCCGCGTCTAAAGTGAAACCGAAAGCATCCCGGCTAGCTCAGTGGGCTGTTCGGGATAGCCGCGGTGAAATCGCGGCATCCCGAACAGCTGACAGGACAGCGGGAGGGCCCCTTCCTGCCTCCTCGCTGTCCGATCGCCGAATGACTGCTCAGTGCCTGAGATCCAGGCCTGAGCAGTCATCCGGCAGAATCGTTGATCACTGGTTTCTTATGAGAAACCAGTGATCAACATAGAAGATCAGTGTGTGCAGTGTTATAGGTCCCTATGGGACCTATAACACTGCAAAAAAAAAGTGAAAAAAAAAAGTGAATAAAGATCATTTAACTCCTCCCCTATTAAAAGTTTGAATCACCCCCCTTTTCCAATAAAAAAAAAAACACAGTGTAAATAAAAATAAAAATAAACATATGTGGTATCACCGCGTGCGGAAATGTCCGAATTATAAAAATATATCATTAATTAAACCGCTCGGTCAATGGCGTGCGCGCAAAAAAATTCCAAAGTCCAAAATAGTGCATTTTTGGTCACTTTTTATATCATTTAAAAATGAATAAAAAGTGATCAATAAGTCCTATCAATGCAAAAATGGTACCGTTAAAAACTTCAGATCACGGCGCAAAAAATGAGCCCTCATACCGCCCCATACACGGAAAAATAAAAAAGTTATAGGGGTCAGAAGATGACAATTTTAAACGTATTAATTTTCCTGCATGTAGTTATGATTTTTTCCAGAAGTCCGACAAAATCAAACCTATATAAGTAGGGTATCATTTTAATCGTATGGACCTACAGAATACATATCAGGTGTCATTTTTACCGAAAAATGTACTACGTAGAAACGGAAGCCCCCAAAAGTTACAAAACAGCGTTTTTTTTTTCAATTTTGTCGCACAATGATTTTTTTTCCCGCTTCACCATAGATTTTTGGGCAAAATGACTGACGTCATTACAAAGTAGAATTGGTGGCGCAAAAAATAAGCCATCATATGGATTTTTAGGTGTAAATTTGAAAGAGTTATGATTTTTTAAAGGCAAGGAGCAAAAAACGAAAATGCAAAAACGGAAAAACCTCCGGTCCTTAAGGGGTTAAAGGAGTAGTCCAGTGGTGATTCAGTGGTGAGCAACTTATCCCCTATCCTAAGGATAGGGGATAAGTTGCAGATCGCGGGGGTCCGACCCCTGGGGCCCCCCGCGATCTCCTGTACGGAGCCCCGACAGCCCGCTGGAAGGGGGCGTGTCGACCTCCGCATGAGGCGGCGGCCGACACGCCCCCTCAATACAACTCTATGGCAGAGCCGAAGCGCTGCCTTCGGCAATCTCCGGCTCTGCCATAGAGATGTGTTGAGGGGGCGTGTCGGCCGCCGCCTCGTGCGGGGGTCGACACCCGCTATCTCGGCGTAGAGCCGGGGCCCCGTACAGAGAGATCGCAGGGGGCCCCAGCGGTCGGACCCCCCGCGATCTCAAACTTATCCCCTATCCTTAGGATAGGGGATAAGTTTTTCACCACTGGACTACCCCTTTAAGACTCTTAGGCCATGTTCACATGTCAGAATAATTATCAAATATACCAATTGCCACAGAATGGGAAAGTGCTAAAGAAGTTTTTACCATTTAAAACTACAGCTCCCAGTATAACCTAAGTAGTGGTAAGGGGATGCTTGGAGTTGTTGTTTCACCCATCATTACTGCAGAACTTCTTCAGTGACTACAGCTCTGATGTGACACACACAGGAGGATACAGTATGATATCAGTGACTACAGGTGGCGTCTTCTCTATAGTCTTTCCTTATCTAATTCAGATGTACTTACCACGGGACTTGTTCCAGCTAAATGCTCTCTCTGCAGAACTTGATGCCCAGACGTCTCCTCACTATGTCAGCGGATTCTGATCCTCTATATGAAAACAATAATTATTATAATACTGCCAAACACTGTATTCTTCGAATATAATACTGGCACATACCTTCTGAATATAATTCTGACACACTGTACCTCCTGAATATACAACACACTGTACCCTCTGAATATAATACCGCCACACACCGTACCCTCTGAATATAATACTATCACACACCTTACCCTCTGAATATAATACTACCACACACTGCGCCATCTAAATATAATACTACCACACACTGTGCCCTCTGAATAGAACACTACCACACACTGTGCCCTCTAAATGTAATACTAGCAAACACTGCACTCTCTGAATATAATACTACCACACACTGCACTCTCTGAATATAATACTACCACACTGTGCCCTCTAAATTTAATACTACCACACACTGCACTCTCTGAATAGAATACTACCACACACTGCACTCTCTGAATATAATACTACCACACACTGTGCCCTCTAAATTTAATACTACCACACACTGCACTCTCTGAATAGAATACTACCACGCACTGCACTCTCTGAATATAATACTACCAAACACTGCACTCTCTGAATATAATACTACCACGCACTGCACTCTCTGAATATAATACTACCACGCACTGCACTCTCTGAATATAATACTACCACACACTGTGCCCTCTAAATTTAATACTACCACACACTGCACCCTCAGTATATAATACTACCACACACTGCACTCTCTGAATATAATACTACCACACACTGTACCCTCTAAATTTAATACTACCACACACTGCACTCTCTGAATATAACTTGCTGTGCAGTGCACCCTCTGAATAAAATACCCAAATGTATTGTGGCCCATAAAAAAACGTACCACCCCAGAAATTCCTCATAATCTACAATATACTTCTGAAATGCAGAACACTCTGTGCCTTCACATATAGTAATAATGCCCCATCTTGTGCCCCTACATGTAATAATTATGACCCGTCCTGTTCCCCCCACATAATAATGCCCTGTGCCCCTAACATATATTGCCCCCTGTGCTGTGCCCTTCACATATAATTCCCCGTTCTTTGCCCCTCACATATAATGCCCCATCATGCGTCCCTCACATATAATGCCCCCTGTGCTGTGCCCCTCACATACAATGCCCCCCATGCTGTGCCTCTCACATATAATGCTCCTGTCATATGCCCCACACATATAATGCCCCCTGTGCTGTGCCCTTCACATATAATGCCCCCGTTCTTTGCCCCTCACATATAATGCCCCCATCATGCACCCCTCACATATAATGCCCCGTGCTGTGCCCTTCACATATAATGTCCCCGTTCTTTGCCCCTCACATATAATGCCCTCATCATGCGCCCCTCACATATAATGCCCCCTGTCCTGTCCAGTCAGGGGGAATTATATGTGAGGGGCACAGGACAGGGGGCATTATATGTTTGGGGCACATGACAGGAGCATTATATGTGAGGGGCACAGGACAGGGGGCATTATATGTGAGGGGCGCATGATGGCGCATTATATATGAGGGGCACAGGATGGGGGCATTATATATGAGGGGCGCATGATGGGGGCATTATTTGTGAGGAGCACAGGGGGCATTATATGTGTGGGGCACAGCACAGGGGGCATTATATGTGATGGGCACAGAACAAGGGGCATTATATGTGTGGGGCACAGCACGGGCATTATATGTGAGGGGAACAGCACAGGGGACATTATGTGTGGGGCACAGCACAGGGGGCATTATATGTGTGGGAAACAGCACAGGGGGCATTATATGTGTGGGGCACAGCACAGGGGGAATTATGTGCGGGGCACAGCACAGGGGGCATTATATCATATAATGCCCCCTGTGCTGTGCCCCACACATATAATACCCCCTGTGTTGTGCCCCCCACACATATAATTTATATGTGTAAGCACAGCACAGGGGGCATTATATGTGTGGGGCACAGCACAGGGGGCATTATATGTGTGGGGCACAGCACAGGGGGCATTATATGTGTGGGGCACAGCACAGGGGGAATTATGTGTGGGGCACAGCACAGGGGGCATTATATCATATAATGCCCCCGGTGCTGTGCCCCACACATAAAATACCCCCTGTGCTGTGCCTCAAACATATAATGCCCCCTGTGCTGTGCCCCACACATATAATTTATATGTGTGGGCACAGCACAGGGGGCATTATATGTGAGGGGCATAGCACAGGGGGCCCCCCTGTCATGTGCTCTTAACATATAGTGGCCCCAGTGCTTTGCCCTGCAGCACCTCACATTAAAAATTCCCCTTTCTCTTTCCCCCCCCTAAGTTTTTAAATCCCCCTCCCCCTCCGATACAGTGACCTTAGAAGTGGCACATATTCGGTACCCCAAATCCCCTGGGCCCTGAGCATACTCTAAGTACTTACAGTATGCCGGCCACGGGGACGGGATTTCCGGGCGCCGGCACGATGATGTGACGTCATCGCGCCGGCCTGCAGAGGATCGCGTCCCCGCAGCTCACACGCTGTGTACTCACAGCGTGTGACAGCCAGGGTTAGTGAATGGTGGAGCGGAAGCTTACAGCTTCGGCTCCACCATTCTAGGGGGCGGGGTGCAGCAATTGCCCCGTTGCCCCCCCCCCCCTGGATCCGCCACTGCACATGTAGCACATTGCCAGCATATTTGATGCTGCGGATGTGCTACTTAGTGTGCCTCCTGCTGTGCCCGTGTGTCCTGCTTTGTCTGCTCATAGGAGTAATCCACCGTTATGAACAGACACAGGGATCTGAGAATCAGAGATCCGCCATGTCCGTAAGTACACGCGCAATGTACTCACAGACATTGCGGCCACTCTCAGCCTTGCTCATGGAACAAGGGGAGTGATCGCAATGTCTATGAGTAAACTGCGCATGCGCGTGACTCACAGATCACTGGGTGTCTGCTCGCATTGGCGTATCGCTGCTATGAGCAGACAAAGCAGGGTACATGGGCACAGCAGGAGGCGCACTCATTAGCGCATCCACAGCGTCAAATAACCTGCAGATGCGCTACGTGTGACCAGGGCCGGCCTTAGGTGTTCAGACGCCCTGTGCGAGCTAACCTTTTTTTGCGTCTTTTTTTGCGCAAATTTTGATATAATTTTTCATCCCCTTGTCTACAGTTAAGTTTACCATAGAGTACTTTCTACTGCACTTTCTACTTTCTTGCGCAAATATACTTCACATCAGAGGACACATACCAAAAGTATCTATTTTGACACAGTAAGGACTGCTACAGCCCATGATGGGAGTTGTAGTCCAGGGGCTGAGATGCAGATCGCACCGGGTCATTCTGCAGAGACCCGCTGCAATTTATTAACTATACAAGCCAGCGGTACATGCGGCTCCACTGTGCTGCCTGCCGCTCCTGTATACACTGTCATAATTCATAATCCCCGCCAACGGGAGAGGGGAGCTCTGATTGGTCAATAGCTATTCACCAATCAGAGCTCCCCTCTCCCGGCGGGGATTATGAATTATAAGAGCTGTATATAGGAGCCGGCAGCAGCGCAGTGTAGATGCCTGTACCATTGGCTTGTATAGTTAATAAATGCATGTGATCGGCCCCCCTGCCCTTGGACTACTACTCCTACTACTATTCCCCGCTGCCGGGGGAGGGGAGCTCTGATTGGTCAATAGCTATCCACCAATCAGAGCTCCCGTCTCCCGGCGGTGATTATGAATTATTACAGTGCATATAGAAGCCGGCGGCAGCGCAGTGTGGCTGCATATACCGCCGACTTTTTAACTTAAATGTGGATCGCAGCAGATCATTCTCTGGAGATCTGTTGCGTTCCGCATTTATTAACTATACAAACCGGACTTGCATGTGTCTACACTGCGCTGCTGCTGGCTTCTATATACACTGTAATAATTTATAATCCCCGCCGGAACACGGGAGCTCTGATTGGTGGATAGCTATTGACCAATCAGAGCTCCCCTCTCCTGGCGGCAATTATGAATTATTACAGTGTATATAATATAGAAGCCGGCGGCAGCGCAGTGTAGACACATGTAAGGCCGGTTTGTATAGTAAATAAATGCGGATCGCAACAGATCTCCAGAGAATGATCTGCTGCTATCCACATTTAAGTTAAAAAGTCGGCAGTCGCCGGCTTCTATATACTCTGTAATAATTCATAATCGCCGCCAGGAGAGGGGAGCTCTCTCCCACCAATCAGAGCTCCCGTGTTCCGGTGGCGGGGATTATGAATTATGTCAGTGTATATAGGAGCACAAGCGCACAGTGTAGCCGCATGTACTGCCGGCTGTTTAACTTAAATGTGGATCGCAGCAGATCATTCTCATGCGATCCGCATTTATTAACTATACAAGCCGGCCTTAAATGCCTCTACATCGCCCTGCCCGCCAGCTTGTATATACACTGTCATAATTCATAATCCCCGCCGGAACACGGGAGCTCTGATTGGTGGATAGCTATTGACCAATCAGAGCTCCCCTCTCCCGGTGGCGGGGATTATGAATTATGACTGTATATACAAGCTGGCGGGCAGCACGATGTAGGCGCATGTACCGCCGTCTTGTTATCTTAATAAATGTGGATGGCAGCGGGTCTCTGCAGAATGACCCAGTGCGATCTGCACCTAAGCCCCTGGACTACAACTCCCATCATGGGCAGAGTCTGTCCAAGATGGGAGTAGTAGTCCTAAAAGTCCCGCAACTGGGGGATGTGCAAGTGCCATCCCTCAGCAGCGCTGCGGTACTTCAACTAATCCCATCATGGGACAGACTCTGTCCCATGATAGGAGTAGTAGTCCAAGGGCAGAGGGACAGATCTCTGTTCACATTATGCGTTTTGCATAATGGGAACAGAGCCTTTCTGGCAGTGTGTTCCCAAACAGGGAGACTTCAGCTGTTGCTTAACTACTGCCCCCCATAATGGAAGTTGTAGTTTAGCAACAATTGGAGGCTCCCTGTTTAGGAACACACTGCATTATGTGCACTCTTCCCAGGGGAGAGCAAGATAAATGTACTAACCCATATTTCTTGTTTTTATTTTCTTCTCATTTCAGATACGTGAATGCGGAGGACAACATCAGATTCGGTGGACTGCGACGACCAGCGTTTTTTTTTATTTCAATAAAATGGTTAACGAGGGCTGTGGGGGAGAATGTTTTGCTAAATAAATTTTTTTTTGCTGCTTGGTTGGAATCTGGCTGATACTAAAAATAGGGGAACCCTACGCGTTTTTTTTTTTTTAATAAATAAATAAAAAAAAGTGAGTGGTTCCCCCATTTTTTCAGTATCAGCCAGATGCCAACCAAGCAGCAACAGCCTGACACTACCAGGGTGGGCGAGCACCATTGTTACTGGCCCTCCCCAGCCTAAATAATGCCAGGCTGTTACCGCCTAGGCACAGAAGCGCCATTTTTGACACTCGGGGCCTGTTGGTACTAGCTCTTCCCGGTACCCCTGTGGCAGTGGGTATTGGGGCAATAATTGGGTGTTAGCGCTAGCTTATTTGGGGGCTAACGCTAAGCCCCAGATTAGTAATGGATTCTGTCTACAAGACACATTCCACTACTAAAAACACAACACAATGGAAAAAAAACTTTTTATAAAAAAAAACACTCCCCCCCCAAAGCCGTCGTTAACCTTTTTATTGACATTTAAAAAAAAAAAAAAAGCTGTTCATCGTCGCAATCCACAAAATCTGACATAGTATTCCACATTCACGTATCTAAATTTCGAAGAAAAAAAACAACAAAAAGTTTAGTAAATTTTTTTGTTTCCACACACCAGCAAAAACGCAAGAAAAACTGACAAAACGCAGGGCTGTGGGGGAGTATGTTTTTTTAAATACATTTTTTTTTCAATGTGTCTTTTTTTTTTATAATTGAATTTTCAGGCTTAGTAGTGGAAGCTGTCTTATAGACCTAATGCATTGATAAGCCGGGGCTTAGCATTAGCCCCAAAATCAGCTAGTGCTAACCTCCAATTATTACCACGGAATCCACCGCCACAGGGGTGCTTGGAAGAGCCGGTAGCCCAGGCCCGGAGCGTCAAAAATGGCGCTCCTGGGCCCAGGCAGTAACAAGCTGGTGTTATTTAGGCTGGGGAGGGCCAGTAACAATGGTCCTAGCCCACCCTGGTAACATCAGGCTTTTGCTGCTTGGTTGGAATCTGGCTGATAATAAAAATAGGGGAACCCTATGCGTTTTTTTTTTAATAAATAAATTTAAAAAAGTGAGTTGTTCCCCCATTTTTTCAGTATCAGCCAGATGCCAACCAAGCAGCAACAGCCTGACACTACCATTGTTACTGGCCCTCCCCAGCCTAAATAACGCCAGGCTGTTACTGCCTAGGCCCAGAAGCGCCATTTTTGACACTCCGGGCCTGTTGGTACTAGCTCTTCCAGGAACCCCTGTGGCGGTGGGTACCGGGGTAATAATTGGGGGTTAGCGCTAGCTGATTTGGGGGCTAACGCTAAGCCCCAGCTTAGTAATGGATTCTGTCTACAAGACACATTCCACTACTAAAAACACAACACATTGAAAAAAAAATTTTTATAAAAAAAAAACACTCCCCCCACAGCCGTTGTTAACCCTTTTATTGACATTTTAAAAAAAAAAAACGCTGTTCATCATCGCAATCCACAGAATCTGACATAGTCCTCCGCATTCACGTATCTAAATTTCGAAGAGAAAAAACAACAAAAAGTTTAGTAAATTTTTTTGTTTCCACACACCAGCAAAAATGCAAGAAAAACTGACAAAACGCAGGGCTGTGGGGGAGTATGTTTTTTTAAATAAAATTTTTTTTTCAATGTGTCTTTTTTTTATAATTGAATTTTCAGGCTTAGTAGTGGAAGCTGTCTTATAGACCTAACCATTACTAAGCCGGGGCTTAGCATTAACCCCAAAATCTGCTAGCGCTAACCTCCAATTATTACCCCGGAATCCACCACCACAGGGGTGCTGGGAAGAGCCGGTACCCCAGGCCTGGAGTGTCAAAAGTGGCGCTCCTGGGCCCAGGCAGTAACAGGCTGGCGTTATTTAGGCTAAGACACATTCCACTACTAAAAACACAACACATTGAAAAAAAAACTTTTATAAAAAAAAAAAAACACTCCCCCCACAGCCGTCGTTAACCCTTTTATTGACATTTAAAAAAAAAAAGCTGTTCATCTTCGCAATCCACAAAATCTGAAATAGTCCTCCGCATTCACGTATCTAAATTTCGAAGAAAAAAAACTTTGTTAAATTTTGTTAATTTTTTTGTTTCCACAAAGCAGCAAAAACGCAAGAAAAACTGACAAAATGCAGGAAAAAGCTGGGACAGTTTTTCTGGCATTTTTTATGATGGACAAAAATCCTCAATGGAATCCTGGCCTCAAAGCAATAGAACAAAATCCCTATGTCCACTTTTCCTGTGAGGTAGCGAAGGAGTGTACGGTAGAGCGAGAAGGGCGTTTCTATATGCGCACAATATTTATCAAAGGAGTGCACAGCCTTAGTAAATTCCGAGAAAAAGTGTACAATAGACAAGCAGTGTAAAGGGATAGAACTGTGTCTACAATAGACAAATAATGATAAATCTCCCCCTTAGTGTCCATGGCTGAGGAAAAAAAAAAAAATCTGAAAAATATATATAAAATAAATAATCAATAGCTGTTATCAATAAAGCTACTAAACTAAAACATTAGGG
This sequence comes from Hyla sarda, assembly GCF_029499605.1. Lineage (NCBI taxonomy): Eukaryota > Metazoa > Chordata > Amphibia > Anura > Hylidae > Hyla > Hyla sarda. Next base: position 70,689,730 of record NC_079198.1, on the reverse strand, counting down.
TAACTAACTAACTAGAGAATCCATAGAAAGATGGTCGTGCTAGCGTACACTATAATAATAATAATAGTAACAATTATATAACCAATAAATTACACAAGTTATTACAAATTGATGATTTAAAAATGAAAAAAATCACCTCTAGCAGATATTGGTTGCCGTAAGCCGTTCTGGGAGAGTGGGATACTGAGAGCAATGCCGATGGTATTGCACAGTAACCACCTGGCCGTTCCACCCTTGCGTTGCCGTGACCCCGCCTCCGCGTGACGTCACAAAACGTTCTGCGCATGCTACAGGAGAGGTTTGGAGGAGGAGCATGTCCGTCCAACACTGTGCAGCGATATCGCTCACATCAGGGCCGGTTTTAGGCTTAGCGTGGCCCTGGGCAAAATCAAAAGTGGGGCCACAAAAGTCGTAATAGTGCACTAACCAGATTTGCAAATTTTTTGTCACTTCAAATACCATAAAAAATATCTAAAAAGCAATTGAAAAGTCCCATCAAAACAAAAACGTACCGATAAAAACTACAAATCACAGCGCAAAAAATTACCCTCATACATCCCCATATAAAGAAAAATAAAAGTTATAGGTATCAGAATAGTAATTTATTTTTATTTTTGTATAGTTCCCCCACATTAGGTTGGCAGCATAGTTCCCCCACATTCGGATGTCAGCATAGTTCCCCCACATTAGGTTGAAGTTCCCCCACGTTAGGTTGGCAGTATAGGCCCCCCCACATTAGGTTGGCAGTATAGTTCCCCCCCATTAGGTAGGCAGTATAGTTCCCCCCCATTAGGTTGTACTTCCCCCACATTAGGTAGGCAGTATAGTTCCCCCACATTAAGTTGTAGTTTCCCCACATTAGGTAGGCAGAATAGTTCCCCCACATTAGGTAGGAAGTATAGTTCCCCCACATTAGGATGTAGTTCCCCCACATTAGGTGGGCAGTATAGTTCCCTCACATAAGGTTGTACTTCCCCCACATTAGATAGGCAGCATAGTTCCCCCATATTAAGTTGTAGTTTCCCCACATTAGGTTGTAGTTCCCCCAAATTAGGTAGGCAGTTTAGTTCCCCACATTAGGTTGTAGTTCCCCCACATTAGGCTGGCAGTATAGTTCCCCCACATTAGGTTGTAGTTCCCCCCCCCCCATTAGGGTGGCAGTATAGTTTCCCCACATTAGGTGCAGTACAATTCCCCCAAACTATGTGCAGTATAGCTCCCCCACAGAAATACAGCCTTCAGTCATATACAGTGTATGGCTGGAGGCCGAATGCCTGTGTACTACCCCACATCAGTGCTCCGACCGCCACTCCTCCAGTCAGGGGTCACGATCTACTGCCTATAGGCCATAGCAGTAGGTCCCGGGACCGGAGGAGCTGTGGTTGGAGCACTGAAGATGACTTGCAGGTAACTTACCATGCGCGCGCGTCCTATGGGCGGATGCACGGGACGTCACTGACGTCCCAGCGTGCGCTACCTCCCGTGGCTCCTGCGTTTTAAAAGTTAACGCAGGGCTGCAGAAAGGTAACCGATGCATCCTTGTGTCCCGTAAAGATCTTTTGGGACACAGGGATGTTTCGAATGTGACGAGGCCCCCTGCAGGCTGCTCAGTGTCGGATCTCCCCCCCTGGATCCGCCACTGAGCAGCCCGTAGGGGGCCTTCTGGAGGATGGGGCACAGAGGTGATAGAGCCTCAAGTTTGAGGCTCGATTAGGGTGTGCCCAGGCACACTAGGCACACCCCGTGCGCACGCCTATGCTCATATACTGTATATAAATATATATAGATATATATATATACATACTGCATACATTTATATACCTTATTTATCGGCGTATAACACACACTTTTTAGGCTAAAATTTTTAGCCTAAAGTCTATCTACGTGTTATACGCCGATAAGCCGCTGCACTTCAATGATTTTAAGCGGGCGGTTTAAATCAATGAACTGCAGCGGCTTTGCAGGTGCAGAGACCTGCCGTCGCTGCCGGCTTCTCTGCCCCTGCCTGTCCTGGGGTCTAGAGCCCTGCTGCCGGCCCTTCTCTCCCTCTGGCTATCGGTGCCGCTGCCCATTCTCTCTAGACCCCAGGAGAGGCAGGGGGAGAGAAGCGGGCCGTGACGGCCTCTCTCCCCCTGCCTTTCCTGGGGGCTTCTGCGGGGTCAGAAACAGTGTATCAGGGTATACACATGCACACACACGCACCCTCATTTTACCAAGGATATTTGGGTAAAAAACTTTTTTTACCCAAATATCCTTGGTAAAATGAGGGTGCGTGTTATAGGCCGGTGATTGGTATAACCCATTAAATACGGTATGTATTTATTATAGATAAAAATATTTTAATAAAAAATAAGCAGCTTGGTTTACTTTATTTTTATTTGTTTTTGAACATTACTGTTACAGCGTGCGCTCCGGTCCCCGTCCCCGGACCGGAGCGTCCGCCCCCTCGGCCTTCTGCCCCTCGGGTTCTCTTGTGTCGGGGACGCGGCTGCCTTGACGGCTGGCTCCCGTTCACGCGCCGCGTCCTAGTTCCACTTATCTGCCTCCCGGCACGCGCGGCTCCGCTCTCTAGGGCGAGTGCGCACCGCCTTCAGTAAATTTAAAGGGCCAGCGCACCGGTAATTGGTGTGCTGGTTCCTCACTTCCCCTGCCTTCCCAATAAAAGGCACATGCCCCTTCCTGCCCTTGCCGGATCTTTGAGCCCTAGTGCCTCTGAGAAAGCGTTCCTATTGTGTGTATTGCCTTGCCTGTTGCCGAACCCGTTGCTACCACCTACTCGCCTGTGAACCCTTGCCGCCTGCCCTGACCTCTGCTACGTCTGACTACGCTCCTGCCTGCTCCCTGTGTACCAAACCATATCAGCTGCCAGAGAGGTTGAGTTGCTACTGGAGGATACGACCTGGTGGTTATCGCCGCAGCAAGACCATCCCACCTTGCGGCGGGCTCTGGTGAAAACCAGTAACCACTTAGAACCGGTCCAGTTTATCAAACTGTCAAAAAGAAATGGTCAGCTAATGAACAATCGAGTGAACATTTTCTGGCTGATTGCTCACCCTATTAGGCTTTGTTCGCACGGTGGGATATCCGCAATTTTGCACTAATTTTGTTTCTGTCAGAATTATGGTGGAATTTTGTCGGAAATCTGTGTTGTCAATTCTGCTTATTAAAGATTATTAGAATTGAGGTTACAGTGGTCCCTCAACATACGATGGTAATCCATTCCAAATGAACCATCGTTTGTTGAAACCATTGTATGTTGAGGGATCCGTGCAATGTAAAGTATAGCAAGCTGTACTCACCTGTCCCCGCCGCTCTGGACTCGTCACCGCTGCCCTGGATGTCGCCCTCCATCGCTGTCGCCGCGTTACGTGGTGTCCCCGAGGCTCTGGACGTCTCTGCTTCCCAGGGTTCCTCGCTCTCCGCTCTCCATCGCCGTCATCACGTCACTACGCACGCACGCCACTCGTATTGGATAACGGGACAGCGTGAGCGCGAAGTGATGACGACGATGGAGAGCGCCGGCGATGGAGGGGATAGTGAAGATGACGCTCCGGAGCCCCGAGGATAGGTAGGAGACCATCACCGGAGCACACGGGGCACCGTAAACGGCTATCCGGCAGCAGATGAAGCAGTCAGCGCTGCCGGATAGCCGTTTATGCGATGTCCCCGACATACAAAAGCATCGTATGTTGATGCTGCCTTCAACATGCGATGGCCTCTGAGAGGCCATCGCATGTTGAAATTATCGTATCTCGGGGCCATCGTAGGTTGGGGGGGTCACTGTATTTAGTTTAGAAAAAAGAAGGCTTAGGGGCGACCTAATAACTATGTATAAATATATCAGGGGACCGTACAGAGATCTCTCCCATGATCTATTTGTACCCAGGACTGTATCTATAACAAGGGGGCATCTGCTACGTTTAGAGGAAAGAAGGTTTCTACACCAGCACAGACGGGGGTTCTTTACTGTAAGAGCAGCAAGACTGTGGAATTCTCTCCTGGAGGAGGTGGTCATAGTCAACTCAGTAAAAGAGTTCAAAAGGGGTCTAGATGCATTTTTGGAAAGTGATAACATTACAGGTTATGGATACTAGATTTATAGGGACAGAACGTTGATCCAGATATTTATTCTGATGCCATATCTGGAGTCGGGAAGGAATTTTTACCTCTAGTACGAGGTTTTTTTTTTCCTTCCTCTGGATCAACTCAGTAGGGACTCATTAGGATTATAGATTGAACTTGATGGACTCAGGTATTTTTTCAACCTTATGAACTATGTTACTATGTTACTATGCTGAAATTCAAAGCCCCATTGAGTTCAATGGGATTCTGCCATGGAATTCTGCACAATGGGACAGCAGAAGTAAATGGGCAGTAAATTTCTGCTGAATTTACAGTGGAATTCTTCAGCAGAATTCCGAAAGGAAATTTCACCATGCGAACATAGCCTCACACAGATCAATATAGGCCTGTTTGGCCAATTATAGCCCTATGTAATTAGGTCCCTACCCTGGGCTTTGTTCTGTATTCTACCTAGTCTCTGTCATTGCTTCTCTGTATATGGTGCAATCAAGTTTGGATCATGATAGGGGTTGCAGACTGGGTAACAAAAAAAAAAAAAAAAGCAGTACTCATCTCACTGATCCACTGCAGTTTCAACAATCTCTGAGTGTCCGCTGATCTTCACTTTCTGATCAAGTTTCAACACAAGTAAATGCACGCTCACCCCACTAGTGACTGAGGTGGGCCCCTGCAGCCAGTAAGTGACTGAGTGGGTATTACTTTCAGCAACAATTGGGGATTTTCAAAAAGAAAAAACTTCCTGTGGAGACTACAGCAGTTGATAAGTACTGGAAGAATTAAGATTTTCAAATAGAAGTAATTTACAAACCAGTTTAACTTTCTGGCACCAGTTGATTAAAAAAAAAAATGTTTTCCATTAGAGTACCCCTTTAACCAGTTGGGGACTAAGGGCGTAAAAGTATGCCCTTGTTCCCTGGTACTTAAGGACCAGGGTCGTACCTGAACTCCCGTGGGTATTCCGTTCACTGCCACACGATTTAATTTTCTACACTGACATGCTGGTGTTGCCCTATACTTTTCATTTTAATAAGAGATAAAAGGGAAAAAAGACACCCAAAATTTGTAATGCAATTGTCTCCCGAGTTTGGAAATACCCCATATGTGGATGTAAAGTGCTCTGCGGGCGCACTACAGGGCTCAGGAGTTAGAGCGCACCATGTACATTTGAGGCCTAAACTAGTGATTTGCACAGGGGTGGCTGCTGGTTACAGTGTTTCTGACATAAACGTTAAAAAAAAGAAAAAAAAAGAAAAAAAAAAGAAAAGAAACACCCACATGTGACTCCACTTTAAAAACTACACCCCTCATGGATCATGACAAGGGGTATAGTGAGCCTTAACACCCCACAGGTGTTTGAAAAATATTCATTAAAGTTGGACATGAAAATTAAAAAAAAAATGTCACTAAAATGCTGGTGTTACCCCAAAGCTTTCATTTTCACAAGAGGTAATAGTAAAAAAGCCCCCCAAAATTTGTAAAACCATACCCAATGTGTGGATGTAAAGTGCTCTGCTTTTGCATTACAGAGTTCAGAAGGGAAGGAGAGCAATTGAACTTTAGGAGAGAGAATTTGGCTGGAATTGAAGGCTACATGCGTTTACAAAGCCCCATGGTGCTAGAACAGTGCCACCCCCCCACATGTGACCCCCATTTCGGAAACTACAACCCTCACATAATTTAATAAGGGGTGCAGTGAGTATTTACACCCCACTGGTGTCTGACAGATTTTTGAAACAGTGGTCCGTGAAAATGAAACGCCAGTGGGGTGTAAAAGCTCACTGCCACCTTGTTACGTCCGTGAGGGGTGTAGTTTTTGCCCCATGTACTGTGCCACTATGTCCCCACCAGATATGCCATTGTTCTCCCATAAACTGTACCATTATGTCTCATGCACTGTGCCACTTTGTCCCCATAAACTGTGCCACTATGCCTCCATGTATTGTGCCACTATGCCCCATGTACTGTGCCACTATGCCCCCATGTACTGTGCCACTATGCCCCTATGAACTGCACCACTATGCCTCCATGAACTGTGCCACTATGCCCCCATGTACTGTGCCACTATGCCCCCATGTACTGTGCCACTATGCCCCTATGAACTGCACCACTATGCCCCATGAACTGCACCACTATGCCCCCATGAACTGTGCCACTATGCCCCCATGTATTGTGCCACTATGCCCCCATGTACTGTGTCACTATGCCCCATGTACTGTGCCACTATTCCCCCATAATTGGTGCCACTATGACCCCCCCCTAAAACTGTGCCACTATGCCCCCATAAGATGTGCCATTGTGCCCCTATGAACTGTACCACTATGTCCCCATGTACTGTGCCACTATGCCCCTATGAACTGTGCCCCTATGCCCGCATGTACTGTGCCACTATATCCCCATATATTGTGCCACTATTCCCCATGAACTGTGCCACCATGGCCCCATGAAATATGCAACTATGCCTCTATGACCTGTACCACAATGCCCCCTATGACCTGTGCCCCTATGCCCTATGTACTGTGCCACTATGCCTCTATGAACTGTGCAGTTAAATCATCATGCCGCCTGTATAACAAAAGAAGCGCTGGGCCGCCGGGCAGGGAACAGAGTGTCTTGAAGACACCGATACAAATGAATGAGGGGAGAGCTGGCTAGTGGTCTTGATGTCTGGCAGTAGCAGTCTGGATCTGGACCACGATCCACCAGTTGGGTACCACTGCTATACATTATATCTGGTGCTGAGTGTGCAGCAGATTTACAGGAATAGTGTAATAGGAACACATTGCTAATTAAATTTACATAGAAAACTGTGAGTGTTTTATCTACTATATATAGTACTAGCTGAATACCCGGCGTTGCCCGGTTTTTCCTTCCTAATCCTTGTTGGGGAGGAAAATAAACAAAGGAGGAAGCTTTTGACTTCATATTCTGTCCTCATATATTGTTGTCATATCCCAACCCCATATCCTGTCCTCATATCCTGACCTCCTATCCCGTCATCATATCCCAACCTCATATCTCGTCCTCATATCCCGACCTCCTATCCCGAACTCTTATCCCAACCTCCTATCCCATCCTCCTATCCCGACCTCCTATCTCAACCTCCTATCCTGACCTCCTATCCCGTCCTCCTATCCCAACCTCCTTTCTCAACCTCCTATCTCGACCTCCTATCCCGACCTCCTATCCTGTCCTCCTATCCCGTCCTCCTATCTTGACCTCCTATCTCGACCTCCTATCCCATCCTCCTATCTCGACCTCCTATCCCGACCTCCTATCCTGACCTCCTATCTCGACCTCCTATCTCGACCTCCTATCCCGAACTCCTATCTCGACCTCCTATCCTGTCCTCCTATCCCGACCTCCTATCCCATCCTCCTATCTCAACCCCCTATCCCGTCCTCCTATCTCCACCTCTTATCCCGACCTCCTATCCCGACCTCCTATCTCAACCTCCTATCCCGTCCTCCTATCTAGACCTCCTATCCCGACCTCCTATCTCGACCTCTTATCCCGTCCTCCTATCCCGCCCTCCTATCTCCACCTCAAATCCGGTCCTCATATCCCGAACTCCTAACTCGTCCTCCTATCCCGTCCTCCTATCTTGACCTCCTATCTTGACCTCCTATCTCGACCTCCCATCCGTCCTCATATTCCGACCTGTAATATGTGTACCAGGTATTGAAATATCTCCAGCCGTACAGAAGTTATGAGAGAACATACATTTCCCATTGATTTGACTGGGACTTTAAACAAAACCCCTGACCCTCACAAATGGGGGTAGTTAAGGGTTAAATTAACTATCCTATATTTTAAGTGGACATATAAGTAACATGTGACCAAGTATTATCAAAATATCTCCAGCCGTTTGGAAGTTATGCAGTAACATATATTTCCCATAGACTTGTATAGGACTTTAAACATAAACCCCGCCCCTGGCAAATGTAGGTAAGTAAGGGTTAAATTACCTATCCTATGTTTGTTGTTGACATATAAGTAACATGTGTGCCAAGAGTCATGTTAATATCTTTAGCCGTTTGGAAGTTTTTGTGGAACATACATACACACACACATGTTGAGTTTTATATATATATATATATATAGATTACTATACAGAGATTTATATACAGTATACCGACTATATGACCACTGTGCCAATATATACCACTTCTAGTTCCACCACCTACCCCCCCCCCCCCCATGAATTATTATTGTCTTTGTTCACTTTAGACCATAACCAGGGGTATGTGACCTATACCAGGACACTAGGGGCATCTCCAGCCTTTACCAATGGAGGTGCCCAATGTCCTTGACACCTTGAGCTTGTATCCCAAGGAACATAATTGATGCCTGAACCCATATAGTTCACCATTTGTTTCCTAACTGTGGACCTCCTGATATTGCAAAACTACAACTCCCAACAAGCCTTGCTGGGAGTTGTAATTTTGCAACATCTAGAGGTCCATAGTTTGGAGACCACTGTGGTCCATCATAAGGTCCCTTAAACTGCAGAGGGTACCAACCAAGCTAAGGCCAACTCTAGATGTCTTTTATGATGCTCACATCACATTGTATAAGGTAGAGCAAGTTTATAGGGCCACTGTCTGGCATGTGCCACCTGAGGTCCATGGCCGATGACATCACCTGCACACGGCCAACTGCTGTTTACTTTCTGCTGGCGACCGACGTGACTGGACCGAGGTCTACAGGCTGAAGGAGAACTGCGGAGATGGCGTCTACTGGACATGGAGAAGATGGCGAGGAGGTGAAGAGGAAGAGAGAAGACAAGAGGAAGGGGGAAGAGGAAGGTGAAGATGGAGTCAAGAGGAGGAGAGGAGATGACGATGGAGGATCAGAGGATGAGGAGCCAACACCTCGGATGGTGTCCACTGGACATGGAGAAGATGGCGAGGAGGAGAAGAGGAAGAGGGAAGAGGAAGGCGAGGATGGAGTCAAGAGAAGGAGAGGAGACGACAATGGAGGATCGGAGGATGAGGAGCCAACACCTGGGATGGCGTCCACTGGACATGGAGAAGATGGCAAGGAGGAGAAAAGGAAGAGCGGAGGCAAGAGGAAGAGGGAAGAGGAAGGCGAGGATGGAGTCAAGAGGAGGAGAGGAGACAGCGATGGAGGATCAGAGGATGAGGAGCCAACACCTGGGATGGCGTCCACTGGACATGGAGAAGATGGCGAGGAGAAGAGGAAGAGTGAAGGCAAGAGGAAGAGGGAAGAGGAAGGCGAGGATGGAGTCAAGAGGAGGAGAGGAGACGGCGATGGAGGATCAGAGGATGAGGAGCCAACACCTGGGAGCAGCCAAGGAACATTGGGCACCTACCCCAGACTAACGGTCAGCAGCTACCATCTCCACCAGCTCCTGGGTAGGGGCAACTTTGGCAAAGTAAGTTCTAGCTCTATCTTGTTTTCTGTTATTATCCATTTCAGGCTGGATATGTGTTGTAGGGGGAGATTGGGGGAGGGGGGTGGTGCAGTGTTGTTGTTAGGTGGTTTTGCTGGTACTTGTAGTCCCACAATGTATATTTTCCTGATGGCTTGAGTTTTTATGCAGACCCATATAAGACTCCCTGAAGGGCCTACACTTGGTACTAGGTGTGAACGGATCCCTTGGGGCGCGTCCATGTACTGTGTTCTTGTAGATGGTAGATGGAAGTCGGGGTGCCCAAGATGGTAGAAAACCAGATGCAGGGAGAAGAGGAGAAGATACAATGGGGTCTTTACTTCTGGAGCAGGGTGTAAACGGTACATACATGGGGAGATTTATTAAGACCTGTGCAGAGGAAGAGCAGTGTAGTTGCCCATAGCAACCACTTTCAAAAGGCCTCTGAAAAATGAAAGAAGCCATCTGGTTGCTATGGGAACTGCACTGCTCTTCCTCTACACAGGTCTTTATAATGGGCACGGGAATAAGCAATAATATAAAGTTGATTTATAAAAGTGCATATGTGCTAATATTATATCGCTTGTAATGAATAATAAAATCTCTTCACATGTAATGTCTATAGGACTCATATAAACACAATAATAAAGTGCAAGTGCAACAAAAGAGTTCCCCTATGGCAGGGGTCTGCAACCTTTAAGACAAAAAGAGCCACTTGGACCCGTTTCCGAAGGGAAAAAAAAACTGGGAGCCGCAAAACCCCCCTCCCCTCTGATGCCCTGGTTGGGATACACTGGCATACACACACAAAAGGGACTACAACTCCCAGCATGTGTTATTCAGGAGTCTTCAGTCTGTGGTATAACACCAGCATGCTGCCTCTGTAGTCTACTGGGAGTTGTAGTTCACCAACACCTCTATTGTATCTTAGTATTCTCCTAGGAGTTATAGTTCACCAACACCTCTATTGTATCTGAGTAGTCTCCTGGGAGTTGTAGTTCACCAACACCTCTATTGTATCTCAGTAGTCTCCTCGGAGTTGAAGTTCACCAACACCTCTATTGTATCTTAGTAGTCTCCTGGGAGTTGTAGTTCACCAACACCTCTATTGTATCTCAGTAGCCTCCTGGGAGTTGTAGTTCACCAACACCTCTATTGTATCTTAGTAGTCTCCTGGGAGTTTTAGTTCACCAACACATCTATTGTATCTCAGTAGTCTCCTGGGAGTTGTAGTTCCCCAACACCTCTATTGTATCTCAGTAGCCTCCTGGGAGTTGTAGTTCATCAACACCTCTATTGTATCTGAGTAGTCTCCTGGGAGTTGTAGTTCACCAACACCTATATTGTATCAGTATTCTTCTGGGAGTTGTAGTTCACCAACACCTCTATTGTATCTCAGTAGTGTCCTGGGAGTTGTAGTTCACCAACACCTCTATTGTATCTTAGTAGTCTCCTGGGAGTTGTAGTTCACCATCACCTCTATTGTATCTCTGTAGCCTCCTGGGAGTTGTAGTTCACCAACACCTCTATTGTATCTCTGTAGCCTCCTGGGAGTTGTAGTTCACCAACACCTCTATTGTATCTCAGTAGTGTCCTGGGAGTTGTAGTTCACCAACACCTCTATTGTATCTCAGTAGTCTCCTGGGTGTTGTAGTTCACCAACACCTCTATTGTATCTTAGTAGTCTCCTGGGGGTTTTAGTTCACCAACACCTCTATTGTATCTTAGTAGTCTCCTGGGAGTTGTAGTTCACCAACACCTCTATTGTATCTTAGTAGTCTCCTGGGAGTTGTAGTTCACCAACACCTCTATTGTATCTCAGTAGTCTCCTGGGAGTTGTAGTTCACCAACACCTCTATTGTATCTCAGTAGTCTCCTGGGAGTTGTAGTTCACCAACACCTCTATTGTATCTTAGTAGTCTCCTGGGAGTTGTAGTTCACCAACACCTCTATTATATCAGTAATCTCCAGGGAGTTGCAGTTCATACACCAGTGTTTCCCAACCAGGGTGCCTCCAGATGTTGCAAAACTACTACTACCACCAGCATTCCCTGGTTGGGAAACACTGGCATACACACACATAAGAGGGACTACAACTCCCAGCATGTGTTATTCAGCAGTCCCCGTCCCCCCATCATTCCCAGTATGATATTTATTCCCCTGCAGTCTTTACATCCCCAGCCTGTGTAATATGTCTCCTCACACATAGAAATCTTCCCCAGCCCCTGCAGTGCAGTATGTCTCCTCTCCCCTCACCCGCTCTGTGTTTCCCCTGTGCAAACATGAAACCTCCCCGTGAAAAATTAGGTCCTGTCTGTACAGAGCTGGGGGAGGAGCTTTTCCCCCGTGAAAACATGAAACCTCCCCGTGAAAAATGAGGTCCTGTGTGTACAGAGAAGGGGGAGGGAGGAGCTGTGTCCGTCCCCACTCTCCCACTGTCTCCTTGTATTATGCAGAGCTGCGCTCTCGCGCTCTCCATCCTCCGTGAGGGGGCGTGGCTTCATTATCTGCAGACGTGCGGTGAAAAAATCAAACCTATGGCTCTGCCCTCGATCCTCCCCACTGTAGCTTCGGAAAACTTGCCCCTCCCTTTTTCACCTCACACCGGGTTGCCGACCCCTGCCCTATGGGATTACGGTTCTCTATTCATTATTGTCTATTTTTGCCGTGTATCACTGTATGCTCTGTTGTATTTGCTTTTTTTTGCACATTTTCTTTCTTTTCTGCATTACTTGGAGGTCAGATGGTACTTATTACATATATTTTGCCTTTGTTTTCCCTGCCCCTGGTTGAACCCTTTTGTAGTCCAATGAAATTGAGCTAACTGGCCTGGATATTCCTGGCGGTGGACTGAGGAAAACCTGTAGGATCCCAACACCATTTACTTTGTATGGCCCCTCCCCACACCACTTACTTTATATGGCCCCTCCCCACACCACTTACTTTATATGGCTCCTCCCCACACCACTTACTTTATATGGCCCATCCCCACACCACTTACTTTACATGGCCCATCCCCACACCACTTACTTTACATGGCCCATCCCCACACCACATACTTTATATGGCCCCTCCCCACACCCCTTACTTTATATGACCTATCCCCACACCACTTACTTTATATGGTCCAAAAATAGGACTGGGACCAAAAATAGGCCCGGGCATTTTAAAATAAGCAGCCCATTTTTATGGTGGACGTCAGACTGCTGGGACCCCAACCAATCCCCTCGGTTCAAGTGGCTCTCCAGCTGTTGCTAAGCTGTAACTCCCATCATGTCTGAAGAGACTCAGGAATTAAGGAAGTTGCTGTTTTGATACAGCTGGAGAGCCACATAATGGTGTACAGTGTCACCCATCATCACTGCGGAACTTACAAGTGACTTCAGCTGATGGGACAGTCAGAAGAATACATAATGATATCAGTGACCTGAGTGATGTCTTCTCTGTTGTCTTTCCTTTCCTTCTTTATCTGGTCCAGATGCCAGGAATTCCTCCAGCTCCATCTTCTCTGCAGAGTCTGACGCCCGGACATCATTGGCTCCTCACATTGTCAGCAGATCTCTGTATAAAGACAATGGGGGAGATTTATCAAAACCTGTGCAGAGGAAGAGTGGTGCAGTTGCCCATGGCAACCAATCAGCTTGCTTCTTTCATTTTTAAAGAGGCCTGTGAAAAATGAAAGAAGTTATTTGATTGGTTGCTATGGGCAACTGCACGACTTTTCCTCTACACAGGTTTTGATAAATCTCCCCAATATTCATTATAACACATTATAATTCTGCCAAATACCGTGCAACCTGAATATAATACTGCCACGCACTGTACCCTCTAAAGATATTATTGCCACACACTGTACCCCCTGAATATAATACTGCTTACCACTGTACCCTCTAAATATATTATTGGAACACGCTGTACCCCCTGAATATAATACTGCCACACACTGTACCCCCTGAATATAATACTGCCTACCACTGTACCCTCTAAATATATTATTGCAACACACTGTACCCCTGAATATAATACTGCTTACCACTGTACCCTCTAAATATATTATTGCAACACACTGTACCCCCTGAATATAATACTGCCACACACTGTACCTCCTGAATATAATACTGCCGCACACTGTACCCTGTGAATATAATACTGCCACACACTGTACCCTCTGAATATAATACTGCCACACACTGTACCTCCTGAATATAATACTGCCGCACACTGTACCCTCTGAAAATAATACTGCCCCACACTTTACCCCCCGAATATAATACTGCCATACTCCGCAAACCCTTCATCAACCCCCCCCCCACCCCATGCTTGGTTAGCTAATCACCCCAATGCCCCCTCCGCCACATCCTCGCTATTCTCATCACCCCATACATCCCACCCATCCTTGGCTCTTCACCCCCGCACTCCATATTATTCCCCCCCATCCTCAGTCTCATCATTGCAACCCCCCTCCACCCCGCACCCTCATCCTCAGACTCCTCATCATCATTATTGCACACCCCCCACACCCAATCCTCAGTCTCCTCATCATTCCACCCTCCTCCTCATCATCATCATCATTTCACCCCCCCCACACCCCATCCTCAGTCTCCTCATCATTCTACCCTCCTCCTCCTCATCATCATCATTGCACCCCCCACACCCCATCCTCAGTCTTCTCATCATTCCACCCTCCTCCTCCTCATCATTGCCCCCCCACACCCCATCCTCAGTCTCCTCATCATTCCACCCTCCTCCTCATCATCATCATTGCACCCCCCCAGCATCCCCTCCTCCTCCTCATCGCATTCCCCAAACCCCATCCTCAGTTTCCTCATCATTGCACTCCCCCCAGCTTCCCCTCCTCCTCCTCATTATCATTGCATCCCCCCAAACACCCCATCCTCAGTCTCCTCATCATTGCCACCCCCCAACACCCCATCCTCAGTCTCCTCATCATTGCAACCCCCCCAACACCCCATCCTCAGTCTCCTCATCATTGCAACCCCCCAACACCCCATCCTCAGTCTCCTTATCATTCCACCCTCCTCCTCCTCATCATCATTGCACCCCCCAGCATCCCCTCCTCCTCCTCATCACATTCCCCCCACCCCATCTTCAGTCTCCTCATCATTGCACGCCCCCCATCTTCCCCTCCTCCTCCTCATTATCATTGCATCCACCCCAACACCCCATCCTCAGTCTCCTCATCATTGCAACCGTCCCCCCCAGCACACCCCTCCACCTCATCATCATTGCAAACCCCCCTCCCCCTGGGTCCCGGTCCTCATTCTCCTGCTCATCAATATTACATCACCCCAGCATCCGAACCTCGATCTCCATACCTTCCTAGAGATTCGCGATGCTGCAGTGTGAGGATGCGGGGAAGGCTGCTGCTCATGTCACGCATTGCAGGGGTCAGAGGCTGTGACGCGTCAGAGGCTTGGTGCAGACGTGCGTGCCTACGCGGTGCTCGTCTACTCCCATAAGCCCCTGTCCTTTTCATGCAACCCAGAAATTATTTTTAAAGAGCCCGCGCCTTTGCAGGTGATAGTGCTGGCAGCGGTGGGCCCAGGCCGCGCCTGAGGTCCCGGCCTGTTGCTGCAGCATGTAGCATAGTGTAGTGGCAGGGGGACCGCTCCTCAGTGGCCTTTTTGGCGGCCAGCTGGGCCTATTTTACTGTAGGGGCCTGGAGCTGCAGCTCCATCAGTCCCTATGTTATTCCGGCCCTGCCCCACACCACTTACTTTATATGACCGATCCCCACACCACTTACTTTATATGGCCCATCCCCACACCACTTACTTGATATGACCGAGGTCCACACCACTTACTTACATGGCCCACATGTGATACATCAAGGTGTATCCAGATGAAGTATCCTCATTGAATTTTGTTCCCTTCAATGCTGCTCTTTTACTCTTTTAGGTATCCATACATGGACCTCTATAGCTTCATTACAATCTTACAGAAACCTACTTGGATCAGGAGATGAGAACCACACTGATCCCAACCAACTCAAAGACATGTCTATTCATTTTTCAAATTATTAATAGAGTTGGGAGATAAAGTAAGTGAACCCCCTGGAATTCCCTCTATTTGTGCATTAAAGGGATACTCCGCTACTAGACGTCTTATCCCCTATCCAAAGGATAGGGGATAAGATATCTGATCGCGGGAGTCCCGCTGCTGAGGCCCCCTGCAATCTTCTCGCAGCAGTGGTCTTGACGTCACGCTATGCCCCCTCCATTCATGTCTATGGGGGGGGGGGATTGTCGACTGACACGCCCCCTCCCATAGACATGAATTGAGGGGGGCATAACGTGACATCACAAGGGGACATGGCAGTGACGTCACGATCACGGGCTCCGGCTCTGAGCGGTCTGAACAAAATGTCCCTTTAACTACTAGTAAGATTTGTTCCCCAAAAATGTAAGTGAATTCTTCTGATTCAGAACAAATTACTTGTTATACCTCCGGGATGTTGTCCTGTGACTGACCATGTCCGGCTCTCCTCCTTTTGGACCATCTGTGAACAGATGTTGGAATTCTGTGTTCATATGGATCCATATGTCCTGATCCTGGCACAAGTATCTTTACTTGGAGAACTTGACCCACTGTATTTGTAGGGATACATCCCCCATTGGTGCCTCTGGATGACCCATTCTCATCCTCTTTCTCAATGAGGATACTATTTTTCTTTCTGGATCCATCATTTCTGTAGGGATTTCTGCCCATTTTTGAGACTATTTATCATGTTGGACCCAAGAATTCCATGGTAATAATTTCATACATTTTTTGGACCATTGTTTATATTGATGGGATCCCCTTCTTTTGTTTTTTCTACTTTCCCTATTTCACAGGGACTGTAACACTAATCTGGTAATCTTTGTCCCTTGAAGAAAACTGCAGTACCACAAAGTGGACTATTCTGCACAGGAATATTCATATATTGAGTGAATTTTTGAAAAATTTGATTTGGTTGATTTGCCGAATTTACTTGCAGCGAATCTGTATAAAAAATGGCTATTTCTGGCCTACAGAGAGCCTCAATAGGGGTGTAGAACACTTTGCCTTACTGTAACACGCATAGGGTGTATGCTGGGTTAGTGAAATAATACTGTTATTCAGTATGACATGCAGATTAGAGGTGTCACTATTAGAATCACTGTCACATCAAAAGCCTGAGAGTGTGGTGATGGAAGTGGTGTGACCTGTCCAAGTTGCTGTTGTGGCCCATCTTCTCTTCCACAAAATTGTGCAAGGCTGGTACTACCTTCTTCGCAAAGAAATGACTGCTTGGGACTCTTCACCTCGGCTCAGCACAAGCCATCAGTTTTTTGAAAGGTGCCGAGTCCACCTCTTGAAAAGGGAGGGACTGCAGCACCAGCAACTTGAACAGGAGCATATTCAGCTTCTGTGCCATTGGATTGGAGTGGGAGCATAATGTTGTCTCTTGGACATGGCTTCGCCAATGGATTGCTGGCAGAATGACTGACTTGAAGTAGGAAGAGCAGGAGCATCTGGAGTGACATAAGGTAGGTATGACACACAGCTCCCTTTGGCTGAGGTGGTGGAGCCTTGGCTGGCTGAAACAAGGAGCGGCGTGCCACTCGATGATGCAGCAGGCTGGACTACCACATCGGAGCCACCGTTCTCCATGGCCGCTTTATGGTGGCACAGCATATGTGTACGCAGGGCCGTGGTGCCAACATTGGGACCCTGGCCTTGCTTCACCTTCTGCCGACACATCTTGCATATGGCCATGTTAACCTCCTCCGGATGCTTGATGAAAAACTGCCACACCGTCGAGTAGCTGATTTTCACACCAACAGTCCCCACTGATTGACTGGTGCTGCCGCCGACTCCAGGAACCCCTGTTCCACTACCTCCCGAGAAGGTAGGCTGTCGCCTCTGTTCCATTTTACAAGCCTCAATTCATAGATTGTTTATCTTATGTAATAAATATAAAATCTACTGTTATATATCTGCATTATAGACAGGTGCAGAGGGAATATTCCTGATATTCATTTGGTCGCTTCCCCCTTTACGCATGCGCACGGGTCTTTTTCTGCCAATTAAATTGGTAAATGTTCATATCAATAGGGATGTACGTTTAGTTGGCAAACGCCAACCTATTGCCTTCATATATTACATATCCTTATTTTTATTTATTTTCCCTATGTAAGGAAGCCTGAACATGTGCACCAATACATACCACTTTTGTACTTATTGTGCCCCAGCCAATTATTGCGCAAACGCATAAATGATTCCAAGTGCTGTCTGAACGTGCGTGTAATATCTTTGTAACTTTCGTATCTACTGCTTCTGTACGCCAGAATGGCAGGTTAGATACTACATCTCCACTATTAGCTGAATTGCTTTTGATTTCATCACATCGGCATCACCATTACGCACTGAATGCCCCTTGATATCATCACACTGACCGGCGCCATCTTGCGAAGTGGATTCCGTCAGGGTTCCTCAACCAAACCTTCCAGGTATCTTATTGGCGAGCAATATGTGGAATATCACTTTATTTAATCTCCATAGAGCATCCAATAGCAGATATATAAAGACGGTAGCTTAGTTGTCCTAAGCTGATGGTCTCTGGGTGCTATACAGCAGATCCAACACTTAGCCCCCCCCCCCCTTCCGTCTATATCAGTTTTTCTCAAGCACGGTCCTCAAGACCCCCCCAACAGGTCATGTATTCCTGATTTCTTTAGTCTTTCACAGGTGATATGACTGTGGTGATGTCTGATTCACTGACCATAATTATATCACCTGTGAAAGACTAAGGAAATCCTGAAAACTTGACCTGTTGGGGGGTCTTGAGGACCGCGCTTGAGAGACACTGATCAATATCAACTTTATGATGTCTTCTAATGAGCCTCCTCTGTTTGTTTTCCTTTAGGTGGTCCTGGCATCAGTCCCTGGTCAAGACACCTACATGGCCATAAAAATCATCAACAAAAAAGAGGACAACAAGGATACCATCAAAAGAGAGCTGCGGATACTCCTGGCGGCCCGAGACTGTCCGTTTCTATGCCACATCTACGCCGCACATCAGTCTTTGGAGCGTGCCTACTTCATCACAGAATATCTGTCTGGCGGCAGTCTGGAGGATTTGATCAGGGTGTGCGGCTATCTGGACATCGACAACATAAGGTTCTACGCAGCAGAGATGGTATGTGGGCTCCAGTTCCTCCATGGACAGAACATCGTCCACAGAGACCTCAAGCCGGAGAACATCATGTTGGATGCAGAAGGCCACATCCGCATCATTGACCTGGGCCTGGCACAAGATGGAGTCACCGCCTCCAGTAGGATCGATGGAGTGACAGGAACATTCTACTACATGGCCCCGGAGGTGCTTCTCGGGAAGGAGTATTGTACAGCAGTTGACTGGTGGAGCCTCGGGATTGTGTTGTGCAGGATGGCAACAGGACGCTTCCCATTTTACATCGGCCACAGCAAGCAGAAGGTTTTCAGAGCCATCACCAGAAAGGAGCCGAAATTTCCACCCGGGCTGGATGCTGCTATTGAACATCTCATCACTCAACTGCTACGCAAGAATCCGGACAAGCGCCTGGGGGTGCGAAGAAACATCCGGACGCATCCATTCTTTTCCACCATTGGCTGGGAGGAGCTGGAGGAGAAGAGAGCAGAGCCACCATGGAAGCCGTATAAGACAGTTCTGCAAAATCACCATCTGCAGTGGCCAGAGGACACAGAGACTCCCCATCATGTGATCGGATTCAATTATACGTCACCAAGCTGGGCCCAGTAAGATCCTCCTACTATAAACAGGCCTTAAAGGGGTATTCCAGGCAAAAACATCTTATCCCCTATCGAAAGGATAGGGGATAAGATGTCTGATCATGGGGGTGCTTGCCGCTGGGACCCCCCACGATCTCCCTGCAGCAGCCCGCATTCTATACGTAGCTGCGCCTGCATTCTATGCGTAGCTTCCGAGACCGGGACGTGACACCACACCCCCTCCATTCATTTCTATGCGAGGGGACGCAAGGACCACAAGGCCCCCTACCATAGACATGAATGGAGGGGGCATGGCGTGACGTCATGTCCCCGTCTTGGAAGTGGTTTCCAAAACTGCAGACGCAGCTACGCATAGAATGCGGGCTGCTGCAGGGAGATCGCGGGGGGTCCCAGCGGCGGGCCCCCCCGCAATCAGACATCTTATCCCCTATCCTTTGGATAGGGGATAAGATGTTTTGGCCCGGAATACCCCTTTAAGAACACATGTAGAGGTGCCAAAACCACACAACAATTTAACCCCCCCGGGTTAACAAAACCTATTTTAATCCATGTGTTCACTATAAAACATAACTTTTATTAAATTTAACTAATAATATGAACCGTTGAGAAAACACACACACTTAAAAACACAACCCTATTTGCGTTTGTAACTGCATAGTCCACACGTGTTGCACTGGGAACCACATTTAGGAACCTGAGGAATAGGTAATAGGTAAGTATTTCACCCTAAATTTGTAGTAACCAGTGGAGAAAGAAATATACCACTACTATTGTGCCACTCTCAAAAGGAGGATATATATTTGGGGTTAGCAACCCTGGATATACATCCTCCTTTTGAGAGTGGCACAAAAGTAGTGGTATATTTCTCTCTCCACTGGTTACCACAAATTTAGCGGGCGAAATACTTACCTGTTACCCATTCCTCAGGTTCCTAACTGTGGTTCCCAGTGCAACACATGTGGACTATGCAGTTACAGTCGTAAATAGGGTTGTGTTTTTAAGTGCGTGTTTTTTCACCGGTTCATAATATTAGTTAAATTTAATAAAAGTTATGTTTTATAATGAACACATGGATTAAAAGAGGTTTTGTTAACCCCGGTGGAGTTAAATTGTTGTGCGGTAAGATCCTCCTCACATGTTCTTCATTCCTCCATATGTGGATGAGAAGATCTGGACTCTGAGGACCCCGCGGCTACTGCCCAGAACCTCCGGTCTCTTGACCCCATGCCTCATGTCTCTGCTGCTGTTACCTTGGCTGCCCTAGAACATCATCTCCCGCCTCAACATTGACTTGGCATCCTTCAATCCCGGGCTGGCATCCAACATCACTGCAGCCCGAAGATCCTCTATGCCCCAGGAGCAGCCTGTGCTTAGAATCCATCTGGTGAGTTCAGGAACAATAGTCGCATGTTGTGGTCCTGGGATGCTGAGTGATGTCTATTATCCCTGAACTCACCCAAGCACAGGCCGGGTAAGTACCACACTCACCACAACCCACAAACACCACACACACTACACGATAGGGATAGGTGCACACACATAGACACATACCACAGATAGGGGACATATATCGGCTCGATCCAGGGATTTATTCTGACCGCCATGTTTGGGGTCGGGAAGGAATTTTTTCCCCTGATTTGAGGACAATTGGCTCATTCCTTACAGGGGGTTTTCGCCTTCCCCTGGATCAACATAGCCGTAAATAGGTTTAGCAAATTAATATCATGAATTACCCTATTAGTAACACAACAAATTCAAAAAAACATAATAATAAAAAATAATAATAATAAAAAAATAATATATATATATATATATATAAATATTAATATATTTTTTATATTATCTTAAAATTGTATTTGTCCCAACCATAAACATTAGACTAGCACACACATGAATATTTAAATAAAATAATAATTTAAATTAATTTACCCCCCTACCTATCACTCAGGTTTGGTACCAGCCTTTGATCCTGGGATTTATTCTGACCGCCATATTTGGGGTCGGGAAGGAATTTCCCCCCCCTGAAAATAAGGACAATTGGCTCATTCCTTACAGGGGGTTTTCGCCTTCTCCTGGATCAACATAACCGTAAATAGGTATAATATTTAGTGTATGTGTGTACATATATATATATATATTTTAATAACATAAAAATTCCCTTTTACAAACAAAAGATATATATTAAAAATATATATATTTGCCCTAAACATATACTTTAGACTAGTACACAATTATAATAAAAAATAATTTAAAACTAACCTACACCCCTACCACACACATAGATTAGGTATCGGCCTTTGATCCTGGGATTTATTCTGACCGCCATATTTGGGGTCGGGAAGGAATTTTCCCCCCTGGTAATAAGGACAATTGGCTCATTCCTCACAGGGGGTTTTCGCCTTCCTCTGGATCAACACGGTTCAGTACAACAGACCACAGACTTACACATACACATATATATTAGTATAAAGCAAATTTGTTCATCACTGTCCCCCCATCCCTATAAATAAACTCTTTCTTTTACCCCCTACATGGTTGTACTTGTCTTTATTTCCATTGGACGTCCATCTAATAAATGTTGTGTTCACCCTGCTAGTAGCCTCCAGGGCCGCCGTCAGGGGAGGGGGGGGGGTACAGCCAGTACTCCAGTAAGGGGCCCGAGCTCTTAGGGAGGTCCAGCCCCCCACTGCAGCAGCCTCAGTAAAGAATTAGCAGACCAGTTCATGCTCCCGGGGGCGGTCAGGCACTCAGGCACTGACCAAGCCTGAGAAGGGGCCCGCCACTGCCAGCATCATTTTTATTTTTTAACATTGCGGGCCCTTTAAATATTGCTCAGGGGCCGCGGCCATGCCGGGAAATGTGCACGGACGTTCAGGCCCCTCATGCTCCCCTGCCGTGCAGCCCTAGTGGAGCAGACATTTGCTTTATTTCCTGCTCCAGTACATAACCTGACACCCACCAGCGCAGCTGGGAAACAAAAGACTTCCCCTGCCCATCGCTGGTGCCTCCCATCTGGGTAAGTAACTTTCTGGGGTGGGGTGGTGGTGGGGTGTTAGAGGTTGGTGGCCAATTCCAGTGTTTCTCCAGCAGGGTGCCCACAGCTGTTGCAAAACTACCACTACCAGCATGCCTTTGGCTGTGTGGGCTGCTGTTGTAGTTTTGCAACAGCTGGAGGCACCATGCTGGAGAAACACTGATCTATCATCTATCTCTTATCTATCTATTTCATATTTATCTATCTATCCAATATTTATTTATCTATCTATCTATCTCATATCTATCTATCTCATATCTATCTATCTATCTCATATCTATCTATCTCATATCTATCTATTTATCTATCTATCTCATATCTATCTATCTATCTATTGCATATCTATCTATCTATCTCATACCTATCTATCTATCTATCTATCTCATATCTATCTATCTATCTATCTATCTCATATCTATCTATCTCATATCTATCTATCTCTCTATCTCATATCTATCTATTTAGCTATCTATCTCATATCTATCTATCTCATATCTATCTATCTCATATCTATCTATCTCATATCTATCTATCTTTCTATCTATCTCATATCTATCTCTATTTATCTATCTATAAACAGGAGAACACTGCTAGCACAAAGATACAGATAAAACATGAAATGCTATATTGCTACATGTATACCAGGTCCATGCATTAGTTTGTTATCAGTATGTGCTGGCCAACTTATCCTTTTTTGTGTTATACATATGGGGGTGGGGGGGGGTGGGGTTGCTACCTCCATGTTGGTTCTTGCACCCCACCCATCTTATAAGGTGCTGGATGTTCCAGACTTTACAAGCCATGTAACTGATTGTACAGGGGCACATTCACAGTGTAGGGTCCGTCTCAATGAGGTCACCTTATCACGGTGGAATGGTCCAAACTATTTGGCTGCCAAATTGGGAGTGAAGAACCTCAATTTTTTTTTTTGCATTGTAGCAATTTAGCATTTCATGTTTTATCTGTATCTTTGTGCTAGCAGTGTGCTGCTGTATTCTCCTGTTTATGTATATTCAGCCTAGGATCGTGCACCTCTATGCCAGGTCCATGCATTAGTTTGGTATCAGTGGGGGACATGTATCAAAGAATTGACACAGTTTTTGTGTGCAAATTCTTGCACAAAATTTAGCGCAAGCTGTTTTTTGCGTCTTTTTTTGCATACATTCTGATAGAGTATTTCCTCCTGTTTTCGTGATTTGGGGTACCTTGGAGTGACATCTATAGTAGGCACGGATTTATTAACAGCGTACCTTTCCTTTACACCTCAAAATTTTCCGCAAGTACCTTTTTTTTTAATGCAAATATAAGCCGTCTTGGACTGCACTTAGCGAGATGCTCTAAATCATCGATGTAATTTTTTAGAGCAGATTGCGGCGATTACTCTGCTTCTGCGTCTAGTCAGATTATCTCTGTTATACTTAAAATCTTTGCATGTACCTTTTAAAAACAATGTAATGATTATGGACACTTGTGATCACCCGGCTGCGGGAGTTTATAGGACTACAACTCCCGTCATGGACAGACTCTGCCCATGATGGGAGTTGTAGTCCGGGGGCTGAGGTGCAGATCGCACCGGGTCATTCTGCAGAGACCAGCTGAGAACCGCATTTATTAACTTAAAAAGCCGGCGGCATATGCGGCTCCACTGCGCTGCCCATGGCTCCTGTATACACTGTCATAATTCATAATCCCCACCGAGGGCGTGTGCAGTAGCGCACGTCAGAGCCGATGCCTAATCACTTAGCGGCACGGAGCGCTGATGAGGACAGATGGCTAAGACCTACCTGTCAAATACCTTAATATCTGTCCACATCAGTGCTCCATGCCGCTAAGTGATTAGGCATTGGCTCCGAAATTAAAGGTTACGTTTTATAGCACATCCTGAGAAATATACTCTCTATTTTGTTGTTTTCAATAACTATCCACCAATCAGAGCTCCCCTCTCCCGGCGGAGATTATGAATTATAAGAACTGTATATAGGAGCTGGCGGGCAGTGCAGTGTAGACGCATGTACCGCTGGCTTGTATAGTTAATAAATGCGGATCGCAGCTGGTCTCTGGAGAATGATTTGCTGCGATCTGCCCCTCTGCCCTTGGACTACTACTCCTATCATGAGTCTGTCCCATGATGGGAGTAGTTATAGTACCGCAGCACTGCTGAGGGATGGCACTTGCACATCCCCTGGTTGCGGGACTTTATAGGACTACTACTCCCATCATGGACAGACTCTGTCCATGATAGGAGTTGTAGTCCAGGGGCTGAGGTGCAGATCGCACCGGGTCATTCTGCAGAGACCCGCTGCGATCCGCATTTAAGTTAGGAAGCCGGGCGGTACATGCGTCTACATCGCGCTGCCCGCGGCTTCTATATACACTGACATAATTCAGAATCCCCGCCGCCGGGAGAGGGGTGCCCTGATTGGTCAATAGCTGTTCTCCAATCAGAGCTCCCGTGTTCCGGTGGCGATTATGAATTCTGACAGTGTATATAGAAGCCGCAATCTAGACGCATGTACCGCCGCTTTGTATAGCTAATAAATGAGGATCGCAGTGGATCTCCAGAGAACGATCTGCTGCGATCCACATTTAAGTTAACAAGCCGGGCGGTACATGCCTCTATATACACTGACATAATTCATAATCCCCGCTGCCGGAACATGGGAGCTCTGATTGGAGAATACCTATTGACCAATCAGAGCTCCCCTCTCTTGGTGGGGATTATGAATTATGTCAGTGTATATAGAAGCCGTGGGCAGCGCAGTGTAGACGCATGTACCGCCCGGCTTGTTAACTTAAATGCGGATCTCAGCAGGTCTCTGCAGAATGACCCGGTGCGATCTGCACCTCAGCCCCTGGACCACAACTCCCATCATGAACAGAGTCTGTCCATGATGGGAGTAGTAGTCCTAAAAGTCCCGCAGCCGGGGGATGTGCAAGTGCCATCCCTCAGCAGCGCTGCAGTACTACAACTACTCCCATCATGGGACAGACTGTGTCCCATGATAGGAGTATTAGTCCAAGGGCAGAGGGACAGATTATGCGTTTTGCATAATGGGAACAGAGCAGTGTGTTCCCAAACAGGGAGACTTCAGCTGTTGCTTAACTACTGCCCCCCATGATGGGAGTTGTAGTGTAGAAAAAAACTGGAGGCTCCCTGTTTAGGAACACGCTGCATTATGTGCGCTCTTCCCAGGGGAGAGCGCAAAAAATGTACTAACCCATATTTCCTGTTTTTCTTTTCTTATCATTTCAGGGGGAGGACTACGTCACATTCGGTGGACTGCGACGATGAACAGTGTTTTTTTTATTTCAATAAAATGGTTAACAAGGGCTGTGGGGGAGTGATTTTTTTAAATTAATATGTCGTGTTTTTTATAATTGAATTTTCAGGCTTAGTAGTGGAAGCCATCTTATAGACGGAATCCATTACTAAGCCAGGGTTTAGTGTTAGCCCCAAAATCAGCTAGCGCTAAGAGCCGATACCAACATGCCCGGAGCGTCAACAATGGCGCTCCTCGGTCTAGGCGGTAACAGGCTGGCGTTATTTAGGCTTGGGAGGGCCAGTAACAATGGTCCTTGGCCAACCTGGTAACGTCAGGCTGTTGCTGCTTGGTTGGTATCTGGCTGATACTAAACATAAACATTTTTTTTCATAAATAAATAAATTAAAAAAAGTGTGGTTCCCTAATTTTTTCAGCATCAGCCAGATACCAACCAAGCAGCAACAGTCTGATGTTACCAGAGTGGGCGAGGACCATTGTTACTGGCCCTCACCAGCCTAAATAACGCCGGCCTGTTACCACCTAGGCCAAGGAGCTCCATTTTGACGCTCCAGGCCTGTTGGTACCGGCTCTTCCCGGCACCCCTGTGGCGGTGGGTACCGAGGTAATAATTGGAGGTTAGCGCTAGCTGTTTTGGGGGCTAATGCTAAGCCCCAGCTTAGTAATGGATTCTGTCTACAAGACGGCTTCCACTACTAAGCCTGAAAATTCAATTATAAAAAACACAACACATTGAAAAAAAATGTTATTTAAAAAAAAACACTCCCCCACAGCCCTCGTTAACCCTTTTATTGACATTTAAAAAAAAGAAAACACTGTTCATCATCGCAATCCACCAAATCTGACATAGCCCTCCGCATTCACATATAAAAAAAATTTGGAAAAAAAAAAAACAACAAAAAGTTTAGTAAATTTTTTTGTTTCCACACACCAGCAAAAACACAAGTAAAAAACGCAAGAAAAACTGACAAAACACAGGAAAAAGCTGGGACAGTTTTTCTGGTGTTTTTTGCTGTGTAAAGGGGTAGAACTGTGTCTACAATAGACAAATAATGATACATGTCCCCCAGTATGTTCTGGCCTATTTATCTATCTATCTATCTATCTATCTATCTCATATCTATCTATTTATCTAAATCCCAAAAAATTGCTCCAATTGCACTCCAAGTAATTAAAGCAAAAGATAGTGTTTATTGATCCATGGTCAGCAGTGAATGCGACGTTTCAGCAGCATCTCGCCGTCTTTCTCAAGCTTGACAAAGGTGGCGAGATGCCGCTGAAACGTCGCATCCACTGCTGACCAGGGGTCAATAAACACTATCTTTTGCTTTAATTACTTGGAGTGTCATTGGAGCAATTTGTTTGGGATTTGCATGTCTACAGGTTAGAACACAATGAGTCAAAGCACCAAAAAAGGAAAGGAGATATGCTCATAGATGTATAGGGTCCTGTGGTAAACACTCTAAATATGGAACCAAAAAGAAAAGAAACCACTTGAAAACGGACCATGTATAAACTAAAATAAATTTTATTTAGAATAATATAAAGACATAAAATAATTACACACACAGCGTGGACAAACAGAAGTGGGAACCAGGGAGCAGGGGGAGATAAAAAGAAGATAACAATAATATATATAGTGTCCAAGTGTGCTAAACAATTTAAAGTGCCAGCAGCGTGCCAAATAAATAGATAGAACCAATATGTTTAAAAACGCACACAAAACGGATCACAGAGAAAACCAGATGTAGTAGTGGCATAGAACAGTAACACTCCCTCCGCTCCCCAGTTACCCACCAGACCTCCAACGCGTTTCACCCAACGGGGCTTTATCCAGGAGTCTTCTGTTTGTCCACGCTGTGTGTGTAATTATTTTATGTCTTTATATTATTCTAAATAAAATTTATTTTAGTTTATACATGGTCCGTTTTCAAGAGGTTAGAACACAAGGGAACCTTTTAAAACTCATCTTTTATTGTATTACTTGCACGATATTAAATATTTGTGAAGAAAAACCGCCAGAGTTCATAGTATAGTCTCTTATTGTGCACCATATATCTCTTGTCTCCTTTTATGTGCGTTTTTTGACCATAAATGGATGTGCAAATGTGCGTTTTAGTTGTCCAAGTGTTTCCTCAAAGAGGATACTGATGTCCATATATTTGTAATTGTCACCATCGGGCATGAAAATGTGCTACTATTTCTGGTCACAAATGTGCTTGTATGTCCAGACTTAATTATTGCACATAGTCCCGCATATTATGTGCAATAGTGCTGTGCCTGGTATATATTGCTGCTGACTTTATACATGCGTAAATCAAACAATGTTCCTGTTCGCATTTCTCATAGTCCCCTCAGCATATGAAATCCATTCTATATTTCAATTCATTTGTATTCCATATAGATAACCCATAAATTAATATTGCACTTTGGTTTTTTGCACTTATATTATTGCACTTTAAACATATATTGCACTTCCTCTATTGCACAAATTCAGGTATTGCACATGCTCCACATTTCATTTATTGCACATTTTGCACTTAGCTTTCCAAATCAAGGTGCTCATGTTTAGTAGTCCTGGTCGGTTTTCACATGGTGCGCCCCCGTCCTACGCGTTTCCTCCATTTAGAATTCTTCAGGGACTTGTGCGAGCGGACTTGTCAATCCATCTGGTGCGTGTGGCTCTGATGGCGGCCATACTCATATTGAAATTTGCGCCTTCTTTTATATCTAAAGACTCCTCCTCCTATCTGTTACGTAACATTACTTATCCTATTGGCAACTACCATCATCGCCGTCAGGACTTTATTTCACAGGTACGTACAGGGAGGGGTATGCGGTCCAACTCAGGAGACTCCACGCCTCGTTCTGAGCTCCGTGTCTGTGCACCAATCATCGCGGCTGTGTCCTTACCAGGTAGGTGTTCTCCGTGTTTGTTAACTCTTAGCTTCCCAGTCTTTTTCGTTCGTTATTGTTATATTGATACTTTGTATATTTTCATAATTTTTTCTTCACAGTTTGGTTAATCCTTATATCTTACTTTGATGTTTTATTCAATGTAACTTGCATAAGATATATAATCATTCAGTCCTCCTGGTTTGAGGGCTTCCAATCTAAAAGTCCAATAGGCTTCCCTCTGTAGGAGGGTTTTGTCCCAATCCCCTCCTCTTTTTGGTGGTCGGACCACCTCAATGATCCGTGCTTTCAGGTTTATTACCTCACTTCGATGATGACTGGCAAAATGTATGCCCACCGGTGTCTCTCTTTCATTGGCAATGTCTCCAATATGTTCTTGCAGTCTCTTGTGGAATGTTCTAAAAGTTTTCCCAACATAGTTTTTGGGGCATGGGCAAGTTAATAGGTATGTCACCCCTTTAGTTTCACAGTTCGCAAAGTGATGAATGTCATATTCAGTTTTTGTAACTGCACTGGAGATTTTTTTTCCTTTCTGAACATATTTGCATACACTGTATTTTCTGCATGAGAACATTCCTTGAGGTTTCGTGAGCCAATTTTTTCCAGTCTTTTCAGGTTCAAAAGAGCTTTTAATTAGTTGGTCCTTCAAATTCTTTCCTCACCTATAGGTTATTAGAGGTTGTTCTGATATAATTTGTGACAGTGTAGTGTCCAACTTTAGTATATCCCAGTATTTTTGAAAAATGTATTTTATATTTGGGGCTTGTTCATCAAACGTGTCTATTATTCTAGAGACATTATCCCCCACTGTTTGCTGTTTGCGGGATTAGTAACTGTGACCTCTGTGATCTCATTGCTCTATGATAGGCTGTTTTTAATACTTTGTTGGGAGAACCTCTGCTCCTCAACCTCATACGTAACTCATTGGCTTGAATTTGGAACTCACCTATACTGGAACAATTCCTGCGCAAGCGCAGGTATTGACCAGCGGGAATCCCCTGCTTCAGTGGGCGCGGATGGCAGCTCTCCCACCGAAGCAGGGAATTCGTGGCAGTTTCTTTACGATGCGTCCTTGTCTGAATACTACCTTCCTCAGTGAGTGTAATCTCTAGATCCAAGAACATCAATGTGTTCTTGCTAATTGTGCTAGTAAATTTCAGACCCAAGTTATTACAATTGAGGAAGTCTACAAAGCTGTTAAATGCCTTTTGTGTGGATGTCCATACGATCAGGACGTTGTCTATGTACCTGAGCCACAATTGTATGTGGTCAGTCCAAGACGATGCCTGATCGGAGAACACCACCTGGTCCTCCCAAGAGCCGAGGTATAGATTAGCGACTTGGATGTCTATACCTGATCTGCGACTGGGACCAAGTTACTATCCACGGGCACCCACCATCTTTACTTATTGCAAGGTTGTGCTGCTTCCACCACTTGTTCCTATCTATTTATCTATCTATCTATCTATCTATCTATCTATCTCATATCTATCTATCTATTTATCTATCTATCTATTTATCTATCTATCTATCTATCTATCTATCTATCTCATATCTATCTATCTATTTATCTATCGCATATCTATCCAGCTATCTCATTTCTATCTATCTATCTCATATCTATCTATCTTATATCTATCTATCTATCTCATATCTATCTATCTATATATCTATCTCATATCTGTCTATTTATCTATCTATCTCATATCCAGGGCCGCCATCAGGGGGGTACAACCAGCACGCCAGTATGGGGCACGGACCCCCTGGGAGGCCCGGCAAGGCCCGACACTTTTTTTTTAATGTCTTGGGAGTCAGTGTCACCCACACTGAGCGCTTGTGGGGGTCCTCACTATACCCTGACTGACCGTACTATTTACAGTCAGTCAGTCAAACAGTCCCGTTGCGCTGCTCCACATACCTCCGGGCCGGCGGCCTCTGCCTGGTGGCTGCCGGGAGGTACTAGCGCAGCACGTCCGCTGAGCTATGATATAGCACGTTGGCCCTGACGTCAGAAGAGAGTGGCGCCAAGAAGAAAAGCCTGAACGGGGGAGCAGCTAGGAAGAGGCGTGGCTGGCTAGCCGGGAAGGTAGCTACAGCAGGCTGCCTTTAGTTCTTCGATTACTGCTCCGCTGTAGGCAGTGGTCCGGGGTTTACAACAAAATATGGGGGCCCAGGGGCCTATATATATATATATATATATCTATAACAACTAATGGGGGCACAGGGGCCTATAACAACTAATGGGGGCATAGGGGCCTATAACTACTTATGGGGGAACAGGGGCCTATAACTACTTATGGGGGCACAGGGGCCTATAACTACTTATGGGGGCACAGGGGCCTATAATTTCTTATGGGGGCACAGGGGCCTATAACTATTTATGGGGGCACAGGGGCTTATAACTACTAATGGGGCACAGAGGCCCATAACTAATAATGGGGACACAGGGGCCTATAAATACTAATGGGGGCGCTGAGGCCCATAACTACTGATAGGGACACAGGGGTTGATAACTGCTTATGGGGGCACAGGGGCCTATAACTGCTTATGGGGACACAGGGGCCTATAACTACTAATGGGGGCACAGAGGGCCATAAATACTAATGGGGACACAGGGGCCTATAACTACTTATGGGGTCACAAGGGCCTATAACAACTTATGTGGGCACAGGGGCCTATAACTGCCTCTGGGGGCACAGAGGCCCATAACTAGTAATGGGAGCACAGGAGCCTATATATATATATATATATATATATATATATATATATATATATACATATGTGGTGTCCCGGTACCGTACCTTGTACCGTACCTTGTGTGCTAAGTCCCCAAAGTCAGAGTTCCTATGTACCGGTGGGATCACCTCATGTCACCTCTTTCTTCTTTAATTTTATTATGTTTGATGTGAATAAATTGTATATATTTTATTATATGTATAGTACTTCCAGGACCTTAGGTCACATGACTAATAAGTCTAATGTTAAGTTAAGCTTAAGGCCCTTCAGGGCACGTGATGTGGTCACATGATATACCATAATGCTTTGTGAAAGGACTGACAGCTGGTGGGAACCAATAAGCTCTAAGCCTGCCCCTCTCCATATAGGTGCGCTGTAACCAATCTCTCGCTCTCTTTCCCTCACACAAATCTAAAGACAGAACTAGGCCTGAAGCCTATCACTGCTGCAACTTACTAACCATGAGTTTACCAAATCCAAATCCCGTTAATCCTGCGTGACTGCTGGACCTAAACAATTCCCCTAAATCCAGCGGAACAGCGTAATTCCAGACTCATATCTTATATACTACAAGGTCCCAACCCACTGTGAGGAACTTACAGACTACTCTTCTGTATAGACTGTTTGCCGTTATCAACCTGCATAAAAGCTGCAGTAAAGTTATCTACAGTTTACTAAACCTCCTGTTGTGGACAATCCTTTATTCCTCTCTATCGTTCCTGGAACGGGTGGCGGTAGGAAATATATATACTGAGGAAGAACCCGCACCCTGGCGTCACATTAAGGGTTAATCCAACACCCTTTCATCACTGCACAGCTACACCACCTACACCCTACACCCCCAAGCTACCACATAGCGCAAACACAAAGGACACACTTCATAGGTATGGGCAGGAATTCACCAGCGCTGATCAAAACCACCATGTAAGTTGAAGGATTAGCTTTATTGGACCATCATGCAACACATTTCACTGCACAATGGCAGCTTCATCAGGCATAGCAGGTGTAACAAGGTAGACTACCTTCCTACACCTGCTATGCCTGATGAAGCTGCCAGTGAAACGCATTGCATGATGGTCCAATAAAGCTACTCCTTCAACTTACATGGTGGTTTTGATCAGTGCTGGTGAATTCCTGCCCATACCTATGAAGTGTACCGCACTCTGCTATATAGAGTAATAAGAAATATATAATTACAAATTAAAATTGGTTTGGGGGTGGGCCCTGGGGGCGGACTCAGGCAGGCCACTGGTAGTTGTGGTGGGGGGCAGGGCCGTTTGAAGGAATTTGGGGGCCCCAAGCAAAATGGACATGGAGGCCCCCCCCCCCCTGATGTTCACGCACGTCACGCTCTAGGGCCGGCATCAGGACCTAGTAATGCCGGCCCTTGAATTCTGGGAGCACGATGTGAGCGAACGTCAATACGAGGCCCCCACTTTAGGTGCAGCACAGTTCCCCCTACATTAGGTGCAGCACAGTTCCCCCCACGTTAGGTGCAGCAGAGTTCCCCCCACGTCAGGTGCAGCAGAGTTCCCCCACGTTAGGTGCAGCAGAGTTCCCCCACGTTAGGTGCAGCAGAGTTCCCTCCATGTTACGTGCAGCAGAGTTCCCCCCACTTTAGGTGCAGCAGAGTTCCCTCCACATTAGGTGCAGCAGAGTTCCCCCCCACAGTAGGTGCAGCAGAGTTCCCCCCACATTAGGTGCAGCAGAGTTCCCCCCACATTAGATGCAGCTGAGTTCTCCCCGCATAAGGTGCAGTATAGCTCCCCCAAATTAGGTGCAGTTCCCCCACATTAGGTGCAGTATATAGTTCCCCCACAATTAGGTGCAGTATAGTTCCCCCACATTAGGTGCAGTATATAGTTCCCCACATTAGGTGCAGTATATAATTCCCCACATTAGGTGCAGTTTATAGTTCCACACATTAGGTGCAGTATATAGTTCCCCACATTAGGTGCAGTATATAGTTCCCCACATTAGGTGCAATATATATTTCCCCACATTAGGTGAAGAATAGTTCCCCCACATTAGGTGCAGAATAGCTCACGCACATTATGTGCAGTATAGCTCCCCCACATTAGGTGCAGTATAGCTCCCCCACATTAGGTGCAGTATAGCTCCCCCACATTAGGTGCAGTATAGCTATCCCACATTAAGTGCAGTATAGTTCCCCACAATAGATGCAGTATAGCTCCCCCACATTATGTGCAGTATAGCTTCCCCACATTACGTGCAGTACAGTCCTCCACATTAGGTGCAGTATAGTTCCCCCCACATTAGGTGCAGTATAGTTCCCCCACATTAGGTGCAGTATAGATCACCCCACATTAGGTGCAGTATAGTCCCCCACATTAGGTGCAGTATAGTCCCCCACATTATGTGCAGTACAGTTCCCCACATTAGGTGCAGTATATAGTCTCCCACATTAGGTGCAGTATATAGTCCCCCACATTAGGCGCAGTATAGTTCCCCACATTAGGTGCAGTACAGTTCCCCACATTAGGTTCAGTATAGTCCCCCCACATTAGGTGCAGTATAGTTCCCCCACATTAGGTGCAGTACATAGTCCCCCCACATTAGGTGCAGTACATAGTCCCCCACATTAGGTGCAGTATATAGTCCCCCACATTAGGTGCAGTATATGGTTCCCCCACATTAGGTGCAGTATATAGTTCCCACACATTAGGTGCAGTATACAGTCCCCCATATTAGGTGCAGTACAGTTCCCCCACATTAGGTGCAGTATAGTTCCCCCACATTAGGTGCAGTATATAGTCCCCCACATTAGGTGCAGTATAGTTCCCCCAAACTAGGTGCAGTATAGCTCCCCCACATTAGATGCAGTATGTTCCCCCCACAGACATACAGTCTTTAGCCATATACAGTGTATGGCTGGAGGCTGTATGCCTGTTTTACTGCCCCACTTCAGTATTCCGACCACCACTCCGGGGTCACGATCTACTGCTATGGCCCATAGCCTATGATCATGACCCCGGAGCGGTGGTCGGAATACTGAAGATGACTTACCGCTGCCCGCTGGTCACTTACCTACCATGCGCGCGCGTCCTCCTCATTGCTCCACTCTGTTGCCATGGGCGCATGCACGGGACGTCAGTGACATCCCTGCGTGCGCTACTTCCCATCAGCCGCTGTGTTTTTAAAGTTAACGCGGGGCCGGCGGCCGCACAGCGGTAACCGGGCATCCTTGTGTCCCGAAAAGATTTTTCGTGACACAGGGATGTCCTTAATAGTGATGGGGGGAATTGCCCCGTCACTACAGGACGGCCAAGCATTGCTTGGTTCGCCTGTCCTGTAGCAACAGCTTTTATGGTAATACAACAAGTGAGGGTTTGTTACAATGTATCAGTGCAAGTCAGAGCTAAGACTGAATGGAGGATTGCCTAGACTGAATACACAGTGGAAGACACTTCATGGAGTAATAGATCTTCAGATGCTTCATGGACGCTCCTGTTATGAGATCATCCACAACAGAAGAGCATCAGAGCAGTATTCGTGAAGAAGGAAAATTCC
Organism: Hyla sarda; assembly: GCF_029499605.1. Classification (NCBI taxonomy): domain Eukaryota; kingdom Metazoa; phylum Chordata; class Amphibia; order Anura; family Hylidae; genus Hyla; species Hyla sarda. The sequence goes on along the minus strand of NC_079198.1, from coordinate 70,654,983 downwards.
TGGTAGAGAAGTGTCCAGTCTACTGGACAAGCAGGATGACAACCAATATGGCCGCCATTACAGTCCCCACCCCAGAAGTGATCTCCCAGCTCTCACACACTTCTAGAAAGTGAATCTTTCTATGGTCTATTCACACGGCAAAATTTCTGCTTGCGGAATTCCACCTCAAATTAAAGCCCATAGACTTCTATGGGATTCCGCACTCCCATTCACACTTCTGAATTTCCGTTTGCGCAAGTGGAAATTCCGCCATGTGAACAGACCCTATCTGTGTAAAGACACAATGATATCTAAGAATGGTCTCACGTATTGGAGCGGTGGTTACATGTGTACTAGGAGCTGCCAAAGATAGCCAAGCTTTTCCAATGGGAGATTCAGCACCTCATTCTTGAGAGGCAGGAGGGGGCAGCATTAGGACCCCTGTGATTATAAACTTCTGCTCCATCCTGTATAAGTGTTGTGGGCTGGAATACCCCTTTAGGGTAGGGTCACATGTACAGGGGCAGATCCAGAGTCGAGTCTCGGGAGGGGCACTATTAGAGTATTTTGTGTTGGCGGACAGAAAACAAGGTGTTGCTTACGGAACTTACAATATTATTAAATGTATCATACAGTCCTAACCTTGTTTAAAGGAGTAGTCCAGTGGTGATTCAGTGGTGAGCAACTTATCCCCTATCCTAAGGATAGGGGATAAGTTGCAGATCGCGGGGGGTCCGACCCCTGGGGCCCCCCGCGATCTCCTGTACGGAGCCCCGACAGCCCGCTGGAAGGTGGCGTGTCGACCTCCGCACGAGGCGGCGGCCGACACGCCCCCTCAATACAACTCTATGGCAGAGCCGAAGCGCTGCCTTCGGCAATCTCCGGCTCTGCCATAGAGATGTATTGAGGGGGCGTGTCGGCCGCCGCCTCGTGCGGGGGTCGACACCCGCTATCTCGGCGGAGAGCCGGGGCCCCGTACAGAGAGATCGCAGGGGGCCCCAGCGGTCGGACTCCCCGCGATCTCAAACTTATCCCCTATCCTTAGGATAGGGGATAAGTTTTTCACCACTGGACTACCCCTTTAAGACTCTTAGGCCATGTTCACATGTCAGAATAATTATCAAATATACCAATTGCCACAGAATGGGAAAGTGCTAAAGAAGTTTTTACCATTTAAAACTACAGCTCCCAGTATGACCTAAGTAGTGGTAAGGGGATGCTTGGAGTTGTTGTTTCACCCATCATTACTGCAGAACTTCTTCAGTGACTACAGCTCTGATGTGACAGACACAGGAGGATACAGTATGATATCAGTGACTACAGGTGGCGTCTTCTCTATAGTCTTTCCTTATCTAATTCAGATGTACTTACCACGGGACTTGTTCCAGCTAAATGCTCTCTCTGCAGAACTTGATGCCCAGACGTCTCCTCACTATGTCAGCGGATTCTGATCCTCTATATGAAAACAATAATTATTATAATACTGCCAAACACTGTATTCTTCGAATATAATACTGGCACATACCTTCTGAATATAATTCTGACACACTGTACCTCCTGAATATACAACACACTGTACCCTCTGAATATAATACCGCCACACACCGTACCCTCTGAATATAATACTATCACACACCTTACCCTCTGAATATAATACTACCACACACTGCGCCATCTAAATATAATACTACCACACACTGTGCCCTCTGAATATAACACTACCACACACTGTGCCCTCTAAATGTAATACTAGCAAACACTGCACTCTCTGAATATAATACTACCACACACTGCACTCTCTGAATATAATACTACCACACTGTGCCCTCTAAATTTAATACTACCACACACTGCACTCTCTGAATAGAATACTACCACACACTGCACTCTCTGAATATAATACTACCACACACTGTGCCCTCTAAATTTAATACTACCACACACTGCACTCTCTGAATAGAATACTACCACGCACTGCACTCTCTGAATATAATACTACCAAACACTGCACTCTCTGAATATAATACTACCACGCACTGCACTCTCTGAATATAATACTACCACGCACTGCACTCTCTGAATATAATACTACCACACACTGTGCCCTCTAAATTTAATACTACCACACACTGCACCCTCAGTATATAATACTACCACACACTGCACTCTCTGAATATAATACTACCACACACTGTACCCTCTAAATTTAATACTACCACACACTGCACTCTCTGAATATAACTTGCTGTGCAGTGCACCCTCTGAATAAAATACCCAAATGTATTGTGGCCCATAAAAAAACGTACCACCCCAGAAATGCCTCATAATCTACAATATACTTCTGAAATGCAGAACACTCTGTGCCTTCACATATAGTAATAATGCCCCATCTTGTGCCCCTACATGTAATAATTATGACCCGTCCTGTTCCCCCCACATAATAATGCCCTGTGCCCCTAACATATATTGCCCCCTGTGCTGTGCCCTTCACATATAATTCCCCGTTCTTTGCCCCTCACATATAATGCCCCATCATGCGTCCCTCACATATAATGCCCCCTGTGCTGTGCCCCTCACATACAATGCCCCCCATGCTGTGCCTCTCACATATAATGCTCCTGTCATATGCCCCACACATATAATGCCCCCTGTGCTGTGCCCTTCACATATAATGCCCCCGTTCTTTGCCCCTCACATATAATGCCCCCATCATGCACCCCTCACATATAATGCCCCGTGCTGTGCCCTTCACATATAATGTCCCCGTTCTTTGCCCCTCACATATAATGCCCCCATCATGCGCCCCTCACATATAATGCCCCCTGTCCTGTCCAGTCAGGGGGAATTATATGTGAGGGGCACAGGACAGGGGGCATTATATGTTTGGGGCACATGACAGGAGCATTATATGTGAGGGGCACAGGACAGGGGGCATTATATGTGAGGGGCGCATGATGGCGCATTATATATGAGGGGCGCATGATGGGGGCATTATTTGTGAGGAGCACAGGGGGCATTATATGTGTGGGGCACAGCACAGGGGGCATTATATGTGATGGGCACAGAACAAGGGGCATTATATGTGTGGGGCACAGCACGGGCATTATATGTGAGGGGAACAGCACAGGGGACATTATGTGTGGGGCACAGCACAGGGGGCATTATATGTGTGGGAAACAGCACAGGGGGCATTATATGTGTGGGGCACAGCACAGGGGGAATTATGTGCGGGGCACAGCACAGGGGGCATTATATCATATAATGCCCCCTGTGCTGTGCCCCACACATATAATACCCCCTGTGTTGTGCCCCCCACACATATAATTTATATGTGTAAGCACAGCACAGGGGGCATTATATGTGTGGGGCACAGCACAGGGGGCATTATATGTGTGGGGCACAGCACAGGGGGCATTATATGTGTGGGGCACAGCACAGGGGGAATTATGTGTGGGGCACAGCACAGGGGGCATTATATCATATAATGCCCCCGGTGCTGTGCCCCACACATAAAATACCCCCTGTGCTGTGCCTCACACATATAATGCCCCCTGTGCTGTGCCCCACACATATAATTTATATGTGTGGGCACAGCACAGGGGGCATTATATGTGAGGGGCACAGCACAGGGGGCCCCCCTGTCATGTGCTCTTAACATATAGTGCCCCCAACGCTTTGCCCTGCAGCACCTCACATTAAGAATTCCCCTTTCTCTTCCCCCCCCCCTAAGTTTTTAAATCCCCCTCCACCTCCGATACAGTGACCTTAACAGTGGCACATATTCGGTACCCCAAATCCCCTGGGCCCTGAGCATACTCTAAGTACTTACAGTATGCCGGCCACGGGGACGGGATTTCCGGGCGCCGGCACGATGATGTGACGTCATCGCGCCGGCCTGCAGAGGATCGCGTCCCCGCAGCTCACACGCTGTGTACTCACAGCGTGTGACAGCCAGGGTTAGTGAATGGTGGAGCGGAAGCTTACAGCTTCGGCTCCACCATTCTAGGGGGCGGGGTGCAGCAATTGCCCTGTTGCCCCCCCCCCCTGGATCCGCCACTGCACATGTAGCACATTGCCAGCATATTTGATGCTGCGGATGTGCTACTTAGTGTGCCTCCTTCTGTGCCCGTGTGTCCTGCTTTGTCTGCTCATAGGAGTAATCCACCGTTATGAACAGACACAGGGATCTGAGAATCAGAGATCCGCCATGTCCGCAAGTACACGCGCAATGTACTCACAGACATTGCGGCCACTCTCAGCCTTGCTCATGGAACAAGGGGAGTGATCGCAATGTCTATGAGTAAACTGCGCATGCGCGTGACTCACAGATCACTGGGTGTCTGCTCGCATTGGCGTATCGCTGCTATGAGCAGACAAAGCAGGGTACATGGGCACAGCAGGAGGCGCACTCATTAGCGCATCCACAGCGTCAAATAACCTGCAGATGCGCTACGTGTGACCAGGGCCGGCCTTAGGTGTTCAGGCGCCCTGTGCGGGCTAATCTTTTTTTGCGTCTTTTTTTGCGCAAATTTTGATATAATTTTTCATCCCCTTGTCTACAGTTATGTTTACCATAGAGTACTTTCTACTGCACTTTCTACTTTCTTGCGCAAATATACACCACCTCAGAGGACACATACCAAAAGTATCTATTTTGACACAGTAAGGACTGCTACAGCCCATGATGGGAGTTGTAGTCCAGGGGCTGAGATGCAGATCGCACCGGGTCATTCTGCAGAGACCCGCTGCAATTTATTAACTATACAAGCCAGCGGTACATGCGGCTCCACTGTGCTGCCTGCCGCTCCTGTATACACTGTCATATTTCATAATCCCCGCCAACGGGAGAGGGGAGCTCTGATTGGTCAATAGCTATTCACCAATCAGAGCTCCCCTCTCCCGGCGGGGATTATGAATTATAAGAGCTGTATATAGGAGCCGGCAGCAGCGCAGTGTAGATGCCTGTACCATTGGCTTGTATAGTTAATAAATGCATGTGATCGGCCCCCCTGCCCTTGGACTACTACTCCTACTACTATTCCCCGCTGCCGGGAGAGGGGAGCTCTGATTGGTCAATAGCTATCCACCAATCAGAGCTCCCGTCTCCCGGCGGTGATTATGAATTATTACAGTGCATATAGAAGCCGGCGGCAGCGCAGTGTAGCTGCATATACCGCCGACTTTTTAACTTAAATGTGGATCGCAGCAGATCATTCTCTGGAGATCTGTTGCGTTCCGCATTTATTAACTATACAAACCGGACTTACATGTGTCTACACTGCACTGCTGCTGGCTTCTATATACACTGTAATAATTTATAATCCCCGCCGGAACACGGGAGCTCTGATTGGTGGATAGCTATTGACCAATCAGAGCTCCCCTCTCCTGGCGGCAATTATGAATTATTACAGTGTATATAATATAGAAGCCGGCGGCAGCGCAGTGTAGACACATGTAAGGCCGGTTTGTATAGTAAATAAATGCGGATCGCAACAGATCTCCAGAGAATGATCTGCTGCTATCCACATTTAAGTTAAAAAGTCGGCAGTGCATGCAGCTACACTGCACTGTCGCCGGCTTCTATATACTCTGTAATAATTCATAATCGCCGCCAGGAGAGGGGAGCTCTCTCCCACCAATCAGAGCTCCCGTGTTCCGGTGGCGGGGATTATGAATTATGTCAGTGTATATAGGAGCACAAGCGCACAGTGTAGCCGCATGTACTGCCGGCTGTTTAACTTAAATGTGGATCGCAGCAGATCATTCTCATGCGATCCGCATTTATTAACTATACAAGCCGGCCTTAAATGCCTCTACATCGCCCTGCCCGCCAGCTTGTATATACACTGTCATAATTCATAATCCCCGCCGGAACACGGGAGCTCTGATTGGTGGATAGCTATTGACCAATCAGAGCTCCCCTCTCCCGGTGGCGGGGATTATGAATTATGACTGTATATACAAGCTGGCGGGCAGCACGATGTAGGCGCATGTACTGCTGTCTTGTTATCTTAATAAATGTGGATGGCAGCGGGTCTCTGCAGAATGACCCAGTGCGATCTGCACCTAAGCCCCTGGACTACAACTCCCATCATGGGCAGAGTCTTCCAAGATGGGAGTAGTAGTCCTAAAAGTCCCGCAACTGGGGGATGTGCAAGTGCCATCCCTCAGCAGCGCTGCGGTACTTCAACTAATCCCATCATGGGACAGACTCTGTCCCATGATAGGAGTAGTAGTCCAAGGGCAGAGGAACAGATCTCTGTTCACATTATGCGTTTTGCATAATGGGAACAGAGCCTTTCTGGCAGTGTGTTCCCAAAAAGGGAGACTTCAGCTGTTGCTTAACTACTGCCCCCCATAATGGAAGTTGTAGTTTAGCAACAATTGGAGGCTCCCTGTTTAGGAACACACTGCATTATGTGCACTCTTCCCAGGGGAGAGCAAGATAAATGTACTAACCCGTATTTCTTGTTTTTATTTTCTTCTCATTTCAGATACGTGAATGCGGAGGACTACATCAGATTCGGTGGACTGCGACGACCAGCGTTTTTTTTTATTTCAATAAAATGGTTAACGAGGGCTGTGGGGGAGAATGTTTTGCTAAATAAATTTTTTTTTTGCTGCTTGGTTGGAATCTGGCTGATACTAAAAATAGGGGAACCCTACGCCTTTTTTTTTTTTTTTAAATAAATAAATAAAAAAAAGTGAGTGGTTCCCCCATTTTTTCAGTATCAGCCAGATGCCAACCAAGCAGCAACAGCCTGACACTACCAGGGTGGGCGAGCACCATTGTTACTGGCCCTCCCCAGCCTAAATAATGCCAGGCTGTTACCGCCTAGGCACAGAAGCGCCATTTTTGACACTCGGGGCCTGTTGGTACTAGCTCTTCCCGGTACCCCTGTGGCGGTGGGTATTGGGGCAATAATTGGGTGTTAGCGCTAGCTTATTTGGGGGCTAACGCTAAGCCCCAGATTAGTAATGGATTCTGTCTACAAGACACATTCCACTACTAAAAACACAACACAATGGAAAAATAACTTTTTATAAAAAAAACACTCCCCCCCCCCAAAGCCGTCGTTAACCTTTTTATTGACATTTAAAAAAAAAAAGCTGTTCATCGTCACAATCCACAAAATCTGACATAGTATTCCACATTCACGTATCTAAATTTCGAAGAAAAAAAACATTGTTAAACTTTGTTAATTTTTTTGTTTCCACAAAGCAGCAAAAACGCAAGAAAAACTGACAAAATGCAGGAAAAAGCTGGGACAGTTTTTCTGGCATTTTTTATGATGGACAAAAATCCTCAATGGAATCCTGGCCTCAAAGCAATAGAACAAAATCCCTATGTCCACTTTTCCTGTGAGGTAGCGAAGCAGTGTACGGTAGAGCGAGAAGGGCGTTTCTATATGCGCACAATATTTATCAAAGGAGTGCACAGCCTTAGTAAATTCCGAGAAAAAGTGTACAACAGACAAGCAGTGTAAAGGGATAGAACTGTGTCTACAATAGACAAATAATGATAAATCTCCCCCTTAGTGTCCATGGCTGAGGAAAAAAAAAAAAAATCTGAAAAATATATATAAAATAAATAATCAATAGCTGTTATCAATAAAGCTACTAAACTAAAACATTAGGGTAACTAACTAACTAGAGAATCCATAGAAAGATGGTCGTGCTAGCGTACACTATAATAATAAAAATAATAGTAACAATTATATAACCAATAAATTACACAAGTTATTACAAATTGATGATTTAAAAATGAAAAAAATCACCTCTAGCAGATATTGGCTGCCGTAAGCCGTTCTGGGAGAGTGGGATACTGAGAGCAATGCCGATGGTATTGCACAGTAACCACCTGGCCGTTCCACCCTTGCGTTGCAGTGACCCCGCCTCCGCGTGACGTCACAAAACGTTCTGCGCATGCTACAGGAGAGGTCTGGAGGAGGAGCATGTCCGTCCAACACTGTGCAGCGATATCGCTCACATCAGGGCCGGTTTTAGGCTTAGCGTGGCCCTGGGCAAAATCAAAAGTGGGGCCACAAAAGTCGTAATAGTGCACTAACCAGATTTGCAAATTTTTTGTCACTTCAAATACCATAAAAAAATATCTAAAAAGCAATTGAAAAGTCCCATCAAAACAAAAACGTACCGATAAAAATTACAAATCACAGTGCAAAAAATTACCCTCATACATCCCCATATAAAGAAAAATAAAAGTTATAGGTATCAGAATAGTAATTTATTTTTATTTTTGTATAGTTCCCCCACATTAGGTTGGCAGCATAGTTCCCCCACATTCGGATGGCAGCATAGTTCCCCCACATTAGGTTGAAGTTCCCCCACGTTAGGTTGGCAGTATAGGCCCCCCCACATTAGGTTGGCAGTATAGTTCCCCCCCATTAGGTAGGCAGTATAGTTCCCCCCATTAGGTTGTACTTCCCCCACATTAGGTAGGCAGTATAGTTCCCCCACATTAAGTTGTAGTTTCCCCACATTAGGTAGGCAGAATAGTTCCCCCACATTAGGTAGGAAGTATAGTTCCCCCACATTAGGATGTAGTTCCCCCACATTAGGTAGGCAGTATAGTTCCCCCACATAAGGTTGTACTTCCCCCACATTAGATAGGCAGCATAGTTCCCCCATATTAAGTTGTAGTTTCCCCACATTAGGTTGTAGTTCCCCCAAATTAGGTAGGCAGTTTAGTTCCCCACATTAGGTTGTAGTTCCCCCACATTAGGCTGGCAGTATAGTTCCCCTACATTAGGTTGTAGTCCCCCCCCCCATTAGGGTGGCAGTATAGTTTCCCCACATTAGGTGCAGTACAATTCCCCCAAACTATGTGCAGTATAGCTCCACCACAGAAATACAGCCTTCAGTCATATACAGTGTATGGCTGGAGGCCGAATGCCTGTGTACTACCCCACATCAGTGCTCCGACCACCACTCCTCCGGTCAGGGGTCACGATCTACTGCCTATAGGCCATAGCAGTAGGTCCCGGGACCGGAGGAGCCGTGGTTGGAGCACTGAAGATGACTTGCAGGTAACTTACCATGCGCGCGCGTCCTATGGGCGCATGCACGGGACGTCACTGACGTCCCAGCGTGCGCTACCTCCCGTGGCTCCTGCGTTTTAAAAGTTAAAGCAGGGCTGCAGAAAGGTAACCGGTGCATCCTTGTGTCCCGTAAAGATCTTTTGGGACACAGGGATGTTTTGAATGTGACGGGGCCCCCTGCAGGCTGCTCAGTGTCGGATCTCCCCCCTGGATCCGCCACTGAGCAGCCCGTAGGGGGCCTTCTGGGGATGGGGCACAGAGGTGATAGAGCCTCAAGTTTGAGGCTCGATTAGGGTGTGCCCAGGCACACTAGGCACACCCCGTGCGCACGCCTATGCTCATATACTGTATATATATATATATAGATATATATATATATACATACTGCATACATTTATATACCGTATTTATCGGCGTATAACACACACTTTTTAGGCTAAAATTTTTAGCCTAAAGTCTATCTACGTGTTATACGCCGATAAGCCGCTGCACTTCAATGATTTTAAGTGGGCGGTTTAAATCAATGAACTGCAGCGGCTTTGCAGGTGCAGAGACCTGCCGTCGCTGCAGGCTTCTCTGCCCCTGCCTGTCCTGGGGTCTAGAGCCCTGCTGCCGGCCCTTCTCTCCCCCTGGCTATCGGTGCCGCTGCCCGTTCTCTCCCCCTGGCTATCGGTGCAATGGGGCAGTGGTGCCGACAGACAGGGGGAGAAAAGGGGCAGCGGCACCCATTGTCGGCGCTACTGCCCCGTTGCCTCCCCCATCCCCGGTTGTATAATTACCTGTTGACTAGGTCGGGTCCGTGCTGCTTCAGGCCTCCGGTGAGCGTCCCCTGCGTCGTTGCTATGCGATGCGAGACGCAATGACGTCACTCAATGGGGCACCGGCACCGATAGTCAGGGGGAGAGAACGGGCAGCTGCACAGATTGCCAGCGGAAGAGAAGCGGCGGCAGCAGGGCTCTAGACCCCAGGAGAGGCAGGGGGAGAGAAGCGGGCCGCAACGGCCTCTCTCCCCCTGCTTTTCCTGGGGGCTTCTGTGGGGTCAGAAACAGCGTATCGGGGTATACACATGCACACACACGCACCCTCATTTTACCAAGGATATTTGGGTAAAAAACTTTTTTTACCCAAATATCCTTGGTAAAATGAGGGTGCGTGTTATAGGCCGGTGCGTGGTATACCCCATTAAATACGGTATGTATTTATTATAGATAAAAATATTTTAATTAAAAATAAGCAGCTTGGTTTACTTTATTTTTATTTGTTTTTGAACATTACTGTTACAGCGTGCGCTCCGGTCCCCGTCCGCCCCCTCGGCCTTCTGCCCCTCGGGTTCTCTTGTGTCAGGGACGCGGCTGCCTTGACGGCTGGCTCCCGTTCACGCGCCGCGTCCTAGTTCCACATATCTGCCTCCCGGCACGCGCGGCCCCGCTCTCTAGGGCGAGTGCGCACCGCCTTCAGTAAATTTAAAGGGCCAGCGCACCGGTAATTGGTGTGCTGGTTCCTCACTTCCCCTGCCTTCCCAATAAAAGGCACATGCCCCTTCCTGCCCTTGCCGGATCTTTGAGCCCTAGTGCCTCTGAGAAAGCGTTCCTATTGTGTGTATTGCCTTGCCTGTTGCCGAACCCGTTGCTACCGCCTACTCGCCTGTGAACCCTTGCCGCCTGCCCTGACCTCTGCTACGTCTGACTACGCTCCTGCCTGCTCCCTGTGTACCAAACCATATCAGCTGCCAGAGAGGTTGAGTTGCTACTGGAGGATACGACCTGGTGGTTACCGCTGCAGCAAGACCATCCCACCTTGCGGCGGGCTCTGGTGAAAACCAGTAACCACTTAGAACCGGTCCAGTTTATCAAACTGTCAAAAAGAAATGGTCAGCTAATGAACAATCGAGTGAACATTTTCTGGCTGATTGCTCACCCTATTAGGCTTTGTTCGCACGGTGGGATATCCGCAATTTTGCACTAATTTTGTTTCTGTCAGAATTATGGTGGAATTTTGGCGGAAATCTGTGTTGTCAATTCTGCTTATTAAAGATTATTAGAATTGAGGTTACAGTGGTCCCTCAACATACGATGGTAATCCATTCCAAATGAACCATCGTTTGTTGAAACCATTGTATGTTGAGGGATCCGTGCAATGTAAAGTATAGCAAGCTGTACTCACCTGTCCCCGCCGCTCTGGACTCGTCACCGCTGCCCTGGATGTCGCCCTCCGTCGCTGTCGCCGCGTTTCGTGGTGTCCCCGACGCTCTGGACGTCTCTGCTTCCCCGGGTTCCTCGCTCTCCGCTCTCCATCGCCGTCATCACGTCACTACGCACGCACGCCACTCCTATTGGATAACGGGACAGCGTGCGCGCGAAGTGATGACAACGATGGAGAGCGCCGGCGATGGAGGGGATAGTGAAGATGACGCTCCGGAGCCCCGAGGATAGGTAGGAGACCATCACCGGAGCACACGGGGCACAGTAAACGGCTATCCGGCAGCAGATGAAGCAGTCAGCGCTGCCGGATAGCCGTTTATGCGATGTCCCCGACATACAAAAGCATCGTATGTTGATGCTGCCTTCAACATGCGATGGCCTCTGAGAGGCCATCGCATGTTGAAATTATCGTATCTCGGGGCCATCGTAGGTCGGGGGGGTCACTGTATTTAGTTTAGAAAAAAGAAGGCTTAGGGGCGACCTAATAACTATGTATAAATATATCAGGGGACCGTACAGAGATCTCTCCCATGATCTATTTGTACCCAGGACTGTATCTATAACAAGGGGGCATCTGCTACGTTTAGAGGAAAGAAGGTTTCTACACCAGCACAGACGGGGGTTCTTTACTGTAAGAGCAGCGAGACTGTGGAATTCTCTCCTGGAGGAGGTGGTCATAGTGAACTCAGTAAAAGAGTTCAAAAGGGGTCTAGATGCATTTTTGGAAAGTAATAACATTACAGGTTATGGATACTAGATTTATAGGGACAGAACGTTGATCCAGATATTTATTCTGATGCCATATCTGGAGTCGGGAAGGAATTTTTACCTCTAGTACGAGGGTTTTTTTTTCCTTCCTCTGGATCAACTCAGTAGGGACTCATTAGGATTATAGATTGAACTTGATGGACTCAGGTATTTTTTCAACCTTATGAACTATGTTACTATGCTGAAATTCAAAGCCCCATTGAGTTCAATGGGATTCTGCCATGGAATTCTGCAAAATGGGACAGCAGAAGTAAATGGGCAGTAAATTTCTGCTGAATTTACAGTGGAATTCTTCAGCAGAATTCCGAAAAGAAATTTCACCATGCGAACATAGCCTCACACAGATCAATATAGGCCTGTTTGGCCAATTATAGCCCTTTGTAATTAGGTCCCTACCCTGGGCTTTGTTCTGTATTCTACCTAGTCTCTGTCATTGCTTCTCTGTATATGGTGCAATCAAGTTTGGATCATGATAGGGGTTGCAGACTGGGTAACAAAAAAAAAAAAAAAGCAGTACTCATCTCACTGATCCACTGCAGTTTCAACAATCTCTGAGTGTCCGCTGATCTTCACTTTCTGATCAAGTTTCAACACAAGTAAATGCACGCTCACCCCACTAGTGACTGAGGTGGGCCCCTGCAGCCAGTAAGTGACTGAGTGGGTATTACTTTCAGCAACAATTGGGGATTTTGAGGTAAGTGCTTTTATTTTTATTTTAAAGGGGTACTCCAGTGAAGGTTTTTTTTTTATCAATTGGTGCCAGAAAGTTAAACAGATTTGTAAATTACTTCTGTTTAAAAATCTTGAAGCTTTCAGTACTTATCGCCTGTTGTATGCTCCACGGGAAGTTCTTTTCTTTTTGAATTTCTTTTCTGTCTGGCCACAGTGCTCTCTGCTGACACCTCTGTCCATGTCAGGTACTGTCCAGAGCAGGAGATGTTTGCTATGTGGATTTGTTCCTACTCTGGACAGTTCCTAAAATGGACAGAGGTGTCAGCAGAGAGCACTGTGGTCAGACAATAAGGAAATTCAAAAAGAAAAAACTTCCTGTGGAGACTACAGCAGTTGATAAGTACTGGAAGAATTAAGATTTTCAAATAGAAGTAATTTACAAACCAGTTTAACTTTCTGGCACCAGTTGATTAAAAAAAAAAAATGTTTTCCATTGGAGTACCCCTTTAATCTGTTGGGGACTAAGGGCGTAAATGTTCCCTGGTACTTAAGGACCAAGGGCGTACCTCAACTCCAGTGGGTATTCCGTTCACTGCCACACGATTTAATTTTCTACACTGACATGCTGGTGTTGCCCTATACTTTTCATTTTAATAAGAGATAAAAGGGAAAAAAGACACCCAAAATTTGTAATGCAATTGTCTCCCGAGTTTGGAAATACCCCATATGTGGATGTAAAGTGCTCTGCGGGCGCACTACAGGGCTCAGGAGTTAGAGCGCACCATGTACATTTGAGGCCTAAACTAGTGATTTGCCCAGGGGTGGCTGCTGGTTACAGTGTTTCTGACATAAACGTTAAAAAAAAGAAAAAAAAAGAAAAGAAACACCCACATGTGACTCCATTTTAAAAACTACATCCCTCATGGATAATGACAAGGGGTATAGTGAGCCTTAACACCCCACAGGTGTTTGAAAAATATTCATTAAAGTTGGACATGAAAATAAAAAATAAAAAATGTCACTAAAATGCTGGTGTTACCCCAAAGCTTTCATTTTCACAAGGGGTAATAGTAAAAAAGCCCCCCAAAATTTGTAAAACCATACCCAATGTGTGGATGTAAAGTGCTCTGCGTTTGCATTACAGAGTTCAGAAGGGAATGAGAGCAATTGAACTTTAGGAGAGAGAATTTGGCTGGAATTGAAGGCTACGTGCGTTTACAAAGCCCCATGGTGCTAGAACAGTGCCCCCCCCCCCCACATGTGACCCCCATTTCGGAAACTACACCCCTCACATAATTTAATAAGGGGTGCAGTGAGTATTTACACCCCACTGGTGTCTGACAGATTTTTGGAACAGTGGTCCGTGAAAATGAAACGCCAGTGGGGTGTAAAAGCTCACTGCCACCTTGTTATGTCCGTGAGGGGTGTAGTTTTTGCCCCATGTACTGTGCTACTATGTCCCCACCAGATATGCCATTGTTCTCCCATAAACTGTACCATTATGTCCCATGTACTGTGCACTTTGTCCCCATAAACTGTGCCACTATGCCTCCATGTATTGTGCCACTATGCCCCATGTACTGTGCCACTATGCCCCCATGTACTGTGCCACTATGCCCCTATGAACTGCACCACTATGCCTCCATGAACTGTGCCACTATGCCCCCATGTACTGTGCCACTATGCCCCCATGTACTGTGCCACTATGCCCCTATGAACTGCACCACTATGCCCCATGAACTGCACCACTATGCCCCCATGAACTGTGCCACTATGCCACCATGTATTGTGCCACTATGCCCCCATGTACTGTGCCACTATGCCCCATGTACTGTGCCACTATTCCCCCATAATTGGTGCCACTATGACCCCCCCCTAAAACTGTGCCACTATGTCCCCATAAGATGTGCCATTGTGCCCCTATGAACTGTACCACTATGTCCCCATGTACTGTGCCACTATGTCCCTATGAACTGTGCCCCTATGCCCGCATGTACTGTGCCACTATATCCCCATATATTGTGCCACTATTCCCCATGAACTGTGCCACCATGGCCCCATGAAATATGCAACTATGCCTCTATGACCTGTACCACAATGCCCCCTATGACCTGTGCCCCTATGCCCTATGTACTGTGCCACTATGCCTCTATGAACTGTGCAGTTAAATCATCATGCCGCCTGTATAACAAAAGAAGCGCTGGGCCGCCGGGCAGGGAACAGAGTGTCTTGAAGACACCGATACAAATGAATGAGGGGAGAGCTGGCTAGTGGTCTTGATGTCTGGCAGTAGCAGTCTGGATCTGGACCACGATCCACCAGTTGGGTACCACTGCTATACATTATATCTGGTGCTGAGTGTGCAGCAGATTTACAGGAATAGTTGTAATAGGAACACATTGCTAATTAAACTTACATAGAAAACTGTGAGTGTTTTATCTACTATATATAGTACTAGCTGAATACCCGGCGTTGCCCGGTTTTTCCTTCCTAATCCTTGTTGGGGAGGAAAATAAACAAAGGAGGAAGCTTTTGACTTCATATTCTGTCTTCATATATTGTTGTCATATCCCAACCCCATATCCTGTCCTCATATCCTGACCTCCTATCCCGTCATCATATCCCAACCTCATATCTCGTCCTCATATCCCGACCTCCTATCCCGAACTCTTATCCCAACCTCCTATCCCATCCTCCTATCCCGACCTCCTATCCCGACCTCCTATCTCAACCTCCTATCCTGACCTCCTATCCCGTCCTCCTATCCCAACCTCCTTTCTCAACCTCCTATCTCGACCTCCTATCCCGACCTCCTATCCTGTCCTCCTATCCCGTCCTCCTATCTTGACCTCCTATCTCGACCTCCTATCCCATCCTCCTATCTCGACATCCTATCCCGACCTCCTATCCTGACCTCCTATCTCGACCTGCTATCTCGACCTCCTATCCCGAACTCCTATCTCGACCTCCTATCCTGTCCTCCTATCCCGACCTCCTATCCCATCCTCCTATCTCAACCCCCTATCCCGTCCTCCTATCTCCACCTCTTATCCCGACCTCCTATCCCGACCTCCTATCTCAACCTCCTATCCCGTCCTCCTATCTAGACCTCCTATCCCGACCTCCTATCTAGACCTCCTATCCCGACCTCCTATCTCGACCTCTTATCCCGTCCTCCTATCCCGCCCTCCCATCTCCACCTCAAATCCGGTCCTCATATCCCGAACTCCTAACTCGTCCTCCTATCCCATCCTCCTATCTTGACCTCCTATCTTGACCTCCTATCTCGACCTCCCATCCGTCCTCATATTCCGACCTGTAATATGTGTACCAGGTATTGAAATATCTCCAGCCGTACAGAAGTTATGAGAGAACATACATTTCCCATTGATTTGACTGGGACTTTAAACAAAACCCCTGACCCTCACAAATGGGGGTAGTTAAGGGTTAAATTAACTATCCTATATTTTAAGTGGACATATAAGTAACATGTGACCAAGTATTATCAAAATATCTCCAGCCGTTTGGAAGTTATGCAGTAACATATATTTCCCATAGTCTTGTATAGGACTTTAAACATAAACCCCGCCTCTGGCAAATGTAGGTAAGTAAGGGTTAAATTACCTATCCTATGTTTGTTGTTGACATATAAGTAACATGTGTGCCAAGTTTCATGTTAATATCTTTAGCCGTTTGGAAGTTTTTGTGGAACATACATACACACACACATGTTGAGTTTTATATATATAGATTACTATACAGAGATTTATATACAGTATACCGACTATATGACCACTGTGCCAATATATACCACTTCTAGTTCCACCACCTACCCCCCCCCCATGAATTATTATTGTCTTTGTTCACTTTAGACCATAACCAGGGGTATGTGACCTATACCAGGACACTAGGGGCATCTCCAGCCTTTACCAATGGAGGTGCCCAATGTCCTTGACACCTTGAGCTTGTATCCCAAGGAACATAATTGATGCCTGAACCCATATAGTTCACCATTTGTTTCCTAACTGTGGACCTCCTGATATTGCAAAACTACAACTCCCAACAAGCCTTGCTGGGAGTTGTAATTTTGCAACATCTAGAGGTCCATAGTTTGGAGACCACTGTGGTCCATCATAAGGTCCCTTAAACTGCAGAGGGTACCAACCAAGCTAAGGCCAACTCTAGATGTCTTTTATGATGCTCACATCACATTGTATAAGGTAGAGCAAGTTTATAGGGCCACTGTCTGGCATGTGCCACCTGAGGTCCATGGCCGATGACATCACCTGCACACGGCCAACTGCTGTTTACTTTCTGCTGGCGACCGACGTGACTGGACCGAGGTCTACAGGCTGAAGGAGAACTGCGGAGATGGCGTCTACTGGACATGGAGAAGATGGCGAGGAGGTGAAGAGGAAGAGAGAAGACAAGAGGAAGGGGGAAGAGGAAGGTGAAGATGGAGTCAAGAGGAGGAGAGGAGATGACGATGGAGGATCAGAGGATGAGGAGCCAACACCTCGGATGGTGTCCACTGGACATGGAGAAGATGGCGAGGAGGAGAAGAGGAAGAGGGAAGAGGAAGGCGAGGATGGAGTCAAGAGAAGGAGAGGAGACGACAATGGAGGATCGGAGGATGAGGAGCCAACACCTGGGATGGCGTCCACTGGACATGGAGAAGATGGCAAGGAGGAGAAAAGGAAGAGCGGAGGCAAGAGGAAGAGGGAAGAGGAAGGCGAGGATGGAGTCAAGAGGAGGAGAGGAGACGGTGATGGAGGATCAGAGGATGAGGAGCCAACACCTGGGATGGCGTCCACTGGACATGGAGAAGATGGCGAGGAGAAGAGGAAGAGTGAAGGCAAGAGGGAAGAGGAAGGCGAGGATGGAGTCAAGAGGAGGAGAGGAGACGGCGATGGAGGATCAGAGGATGAGGAGCCAACACCTGGGAGCAGCCAAGGAACATTGGGCACCTACCCCAGACCAACGGTCAGCAGCTACCATCTCCACCAGCTCCTGGGTAGGGGCAACTTTGGCAAAGTAAGTTCTAGCTCTATCTTGTTTTCTGTTATAATCCATTTCAGGCTGGATATGTGTTGTAGGGGGAGATTGGGGGAGGGGGGTGGTGCAGTGTTGTTGTTAGGTGGTTTTGCTGGTACTTGTAGTCCCACAATGTATATTTTCCTGATGGCTTGAGTTTTTATGCAGACCCATATAAGACTCCCTGAAGGGCCTACACTTGGTACTAGGTGTGAACGGATCCCTTGGGGCGCGTCCATGTACTGTGTTCTGGTAGATGGTAGATGGAAGTCGGGGTGCCCAAGATGGTAGAAAACCAGATGCAGGGAGAAGAGGAGAAGATACAATGGGGTCTTTACTTCTGGAGCAGGGTGTAAACGGTACATACATGGGGAGATTTATTAAGACCCGTGCAGAGGAAGAGCAGTGTAGTTGCCCATAGCAACCACTTTCAAAAGGCCTCTGAAAAATGAAAGAAGCCATCTGGTTGCTATGGGAACTGCACTGCTCTTCCTCTACACAGGTCTTTATAATGGGCACGGGAATAAGCAATAATATAAAGTTGATTTATAAAAGTGCATATGTGCTAATATTATATCGCTTGTAATGAATAATAAAATCTCTTCACATGTAATGTCTATAGGACTCATATAAACACAATAATAAAGTGCAAGTGCAACAAAAGAGTTCCCCTATGGCAGGGGTCTGCAACCTTTAAGACAAAAAGAGCCACTTGGACCCGTTTCCGAAGGGAAAAAAAAACTGGGAGCCGCAAAACCCCCCTCCCCTCTGATGCCCTGGTTGGGATACACTGGCATACACACACAAAAGGGACTACAACTCCCAGCATGTGTTATTCAGGAGTCTTCAGTCTGTGGTATAACACCAGCATGCTGCCTCTGTAGTCTACTGGGAGTTGTAGTTCACCAACACCTCTATTGTATCTGAGTAGTCTCCTGGGAGTTGTAGTTCACCAACATCTCTATTGTATCTTAGTAGTCTCCTGGGAGTTGTAGTTCACCAACACCTCTATTGTATCTTAGTATTCTCCTGGGAGTTGTAGTTCACCAACACCTCTATTGTATCTCAGTAGTCTCCTGGGAGTTGTAGTTCACCAACACCTCTATTGTATCTTAGTAGTCTCCTGGGAGTTGTAGTTCACCAACACCTCTATTGTATCTTAGTTGTCTCCTGGGAGTTGTAGTTCACCATCACCTCTATTGTATCTCTGTAGCCTCCTGGGAGTTGTAGTTCACCAACACCTCTATTGTATCTCTGTAGCCTCCTGGGAGTTGTAGTTCACCAACACTTCTATTGTATCTCAGTAGTGTCCTGGGAGTTGTAGTTCACCAACACCTCTATTGTATCTCAGTAGCCTCCTGGGAGTTGTAGTTCACCAACACCTCTAATGTATCTCAGTAGCCTCCTGGGAGTTGTAGTTCACCAACACCTCTATTGTATCTTAGTAGTCTCCTGGGGGTTTTAGTTCACCAACACCTCTATTGTATCTTAGTAGTCTCCTGGGAGTTGTAGTTCACCAACACCTCTATTGTATCTTAGTAGTCTCCTGGGAGTTGTAGTTCACCAACACCTCTATTGTATCTCAGTAGTCTCCTGGGAGTTGTAGTTCACCAACACCTCTATTGTATCTCAGTAGCCTCCTGGGAGTTGTAGTTCACCAACACCTCTATTGTATCTGAGTAGTCCCCTGGGAGTTGTAGTTCACCAACATCTCTATTGTATCTTAGTAGTCTCCTGGGAGTTGTAGTTCACCAACACCTCTATTGTATCTTAGTATTCTCCTGGGAGTTGTAGTTCACCAACACCTCTATTGTATCTCAGTAGTCTCCTGGGAGTTGTAGTTCACCAACACCTCTATTGTATCTTAGTAGTCTCCTGGGAGTCGTAGTTCACCAACACCTCTATTATATCAGTAATCTCCACGGAGTTGCAGTTCATACACCAGTGTTTCCCAACCAGGGTGCCTCCAGATGTTGCAAAACTACTACCACCAGCATTCCCTGGTTGGGAAACACTGGCATACACACACATAAGAGGGACTACAACTCCCAGCATGTGTTATTCAGCAGTCCCCGTCCCCCCATCATTCCCAGTATGATATTTATTCCCCTGCAGTCTTTACATCCCCAGCCTGTGTAATATGTCTCCTCACACATAGAAATCTTCCCCAGCCCCTGCAGTGCAGTATGTCTCCTCTCCCCTCACCCGCTCTGTGTTTCCCCTGTGCAAACATGAAACCTCCCCGTGAAAAATTAGGTCCTGTCTGTACAGAGCTGGGGGAGGAGCTTTTCCCCCGTGAAAACATGAAACCTCCCCGTGAAAAATGAGGTCCTGTGTGTACAGAGAAGGGGGAGGGAGGAGCTGTGTCCGTCCCCACTCTCCCACTGTCTCCTTGTATTATGCAGAGCTGCGCTCTCGCGCTCTCCATCCTCCGTGAGGGGGCGTGGCTTCATTATCTGCAGACGTGCGGTGAAAAAATCAAACCTATGGCTCTGCCCTCGATCCTCCCCACTGTAGCTTCGGAAAACTTGCCCCTCCCTTTTTCACCTCACACCGGGTTGCCGACCCCTGCCCTATGGGATTACGGTTCTCTATTCATTATTGTCTATTTTTGCCGTATATCACTGTATGCTCTGTTGTATTTGCTTTTTTTTGCACATTTTCTTTCTTTTCTGCATTACTTGGAGGTCAGATGGTACTTATTACATATATTTTGCCTTTGTTTTCCCTGCCCCTGGTTGAACCCTTTTGTAGTCCAATGAAATTGAGCTAACTGGCCTGGATATTCCTGGCGGTGGACTGAGGAAAACCTGTAGGATCCCAACACCATTTACTTTGTATGGCCCCTCCCCACACCACTTACTTTATATGGCCCCTCCCCACACCACTTACTTTATATGGCCCCTCCCCACACCACTTACTTTATATGGCCCATCCCCACACCACTTACTTTACATGGCCCATCCCCACACCACATACTTTATATGGCCCCTCCCCACACCCCTTACTTTATATGACCTATCCCCACACCACTTACTTTATATGGCCCAAAAATAGGACTGGGACCAAAAATAGGCCCGGGCATTTTAAAATAAGCAGCCCATTTTTATGGTGGACGTCAGACTGCTGGGACCCCAACCAATCCCCTCGGTTCAAGTGGCTCTCCAGCTGTTGCTAAGCTGTAACTCCCATCATGTCTGAAGAGACTCAGGAATTAAGGAAGTTGCTGTTTTGATACAGCTGGAGAGCCACATAATGGTGTACAGTGTCACCCATCATCACTGCGGAACTTACAAGTGACTTCAGCTGATGGGACAGTCAGAAGAATACATAATGATATCAGTGACCTGAGTGATGTCTTCTCTGTTGTCTTTCCTTTCCTTCTTTATCTGGTCCAGACGCCAGGAATTCCTCCAGCTCCATCTTCTCTGCAGAGTCTGACGCCCGGACATCATTGGCTCCTCACATTGTCAGCAGATCTCTGTATAAAGACAATGGGGGAGATTTATCAAAACCTGTGCAGAGGAAGAGTGGTGCAGTTGCCCATGGCAACCAATCAGCTTGCTTCTTTCATTTTTAAAGAGGCCTGTGAAAAATGAAAGAAGTTATTTGATTGGTTGCTATGGGCAACTGCACGACTTTTCCTCTACACAGGTTTTGATAAATCTCCCCAATATTCATTATAACACATTATAATTCTGCCAAATACCGTGCAACCTGAATATAATACTGCCACACACTGTACCCTCTAAAGATATTATTGCCACACACTGTACCCCCTGAATATAATACTGCTTACCACTGTACCCTCTAAATATATTATTGGAACACACTGTACCCCCTGAATATAATACTGCCACACACTGTACCCCCTGAATATAATACTGCCTACCACTGTACCCTCTAAATATATTATTGCAACACACTGTACCCCTGAATATAATACTGCTTACCACTGTATCCTCTAAATATATTATTGCAACACACTGTACCCCCTGAATATAATACTGCCACACACTGTACCTCCTGAATATAATACTGCCACACACTGTACCTCCTGAATATAATACTGCCGTACACTGTACCCTCTGAAAATAATACTGCCCCACACTTTACCCCCCGAATATAATACTGCCATACTCCGCAAACCCTTCATCAACCCCCCACCCCATGCTTGGTTAGCTAATCACCCCAATGCCCCCTCCGCCACATCCTCGCTATTCTCATCACCCCATACACCCCACCCATCCTTGGCTCTTCACCCCCGCACTCCATATTATTCCCCCCCATCCTCAGTTTCATCATTGCAACCCCCCCCCCCCGCACCCTTATCCTCAGACTCCTCATCATCATCATTGCACACCCCCCACACCCAATCCTCAGTCTCCTCATCATTCCACCCTCCTCCTCCTCATCATCATCATTTCACCTCCCCCCCACACCCCATCCTCAGTCTCCTCATCATTCTACCCTCCTCCTCCTCATCATCATCATTGCACCCCCCACACCCCATCCTCAGTCTTCTCATCATTCCACCCTCCTCCTCCTCATCATTGCCCCCCCCCCACACCCCATCCTCAGTCTCCTCATCATTCCACCCTCCTCCTCATCATCATCATTGCACCCCCCCCAGCATCCCCTCCTCCTCCTCATCGCATTCCCCCCACCCCATCCTCAGTTTCCTCATCATTGCACTCCCCCCAGCTTCCCCTCCTCCTCCTCATTATCATTGCATCCCCCCAAACACCCCATCCTCAGTCTCCTCATCATTGCCACCCCCCCAACACCCCATCCTCAGTCTCCTCATCATTGCAACCCCCCAAACACCCCATCCTCAGTTTCCTCATCATTGCAACCCCCTAACACCCCATCCTCAGTCTCCTTATCATTCCACCCTCCTCCTCCTCATCATCATTGCACCCCCCAGCATCCCCTCCTCCTCATCATCGCATTCCCCCCACCCCATCTTCAGTCTCCTCATCATTGCACGCCCCCCAGCTTCCCCTCCTCCTCCTCATTATCATTGCATCCCCCCAACACCCCATCCTCAGTCTCCTCATCATTGCAACCGTCCCCCCCAGCACACCCCTCCACCTCATCATCATTGCAAACCCCCCTCCCCCTGGGTCCCGGTCCTCATTCTCCTGCTCATCAATATTACATCACCCCAGCATCCGAACCTCGATCTCCATACCTTCCTAGAGATTTGCGATGCTGCAGTGTGAGGATGCGGGGAAGGCTGCTGCTCATGTCACGCATTGCAGGGGTCAGAGGCTGTGACGCGTCAGAGGCTTGGTGCAGACGTGCGTGCCTACGCGGTGCTCGTCTACTCCCATAAGCCCCTGTCCTTTTCATGCAACCCAGAAATTATTTTTAAAGAGCCCGCGCCTTTGCAGGTGATAGTGCTGGCAGCGGTGGGCCCAGGCCGCGCCTGAGGTCCCGGCCTGTTGCTGCAGCATGTAGCATAGTGTAGTGGCAGGGGGACCGCTCCTCAGTGGCCTTTTTGGCGGCCAGCTGGGCCTATTTTACTGTAGGGGCCTGGAGCTGCAGCTCCATCAGTCCCTATGTTATTCCGGCCCTGCCCCACACCACTTACTTTATATGACCGATCCCCACACCACTTACTTTATATGGCCCATCCCCACACCACTTACTTTATATGACCGAGGTCCACACCACTTACTTAAATGGCCCACATGTGATACATCAAGGTGCATCCAGATGAAGTATCCTCATTGAATTTTGTTTCCTTCAATGCTGCTCTTTTACTCTTTTAGGTATCCATACATGGACCTCTATAGCTTCATTACAATCTTACAGAAACCTACTTGGATCAGGAGATGAGAACCACACTGATCCCAACCAACTCAAAGACATGTCTATTCATTTTTCAAATTATTAATAGAGTTGGGAGATAAAGTAAGTTAACCCCCTGGAATTCCCTCTATTTGTGCATTAAAGGGGTACTCCGCTACTAGACGTCTTATCCCCTATCCAAAGGATAGGGGATAAGATATCTGATCGCGGGAGTCCCGCTGCTGAGGCCCCCTGCAATCTTCTCGCAGCAGTGGTCTTGACGTCACGCTATGCCCCCTCCATTCATGTCTATGGGGGGGGGGGATTGTCGACTGACACGCCCCCTCCCATAGACATGAATTGAGGGGGGCATAACGTGACATCACAAGGGGACATGGCAGTGACGTCACGATCACGGGCTCCGGCTCTGAGCGGTCTGAACAAAATGTCCCTTTAACTACTAGTAAGATTTGTTCCCCAAAAATGTAAGTGAATTCTTCTGATTCAGAACAAATTACTTGTTATACCTCCACAATGTCCTGTGACTGACCATGTCCGGCTCTCCTCCTTTTGGACCATCTGTGAACAGATGTTGGAATTCTGTGTTCATATGGATCCATATGTCCTGATCCTGGCACAAGTATCTTTACTTGGAGAACTTGACCCACTGTATTTGTAGGGATACATCCCCCATTGGTGCCTCTGGATGACCCATTCTCATCCTCTTTCTCAATGAGGATACTATTTTTCTTTCTGGATCCATCATTTCTGTAGGGATTTCTGCCCATTTTTGAGACTATTTATCATGTTGGACCCAAGAATTCCATGGTAATAATTTCATACATTTTTTGGACCATTGTTTATATTGATGGGATCCCCTTCTTTTGCCTTTTCTACTTTCCCTATTTCACAGGGACTGTAACACTAATCTGGTAATCTTTGTCCCTTGAAGAAAACTGCAGTACCACAAAGTGGACTATTCTGCACAGGAATATTAATATATTGAGTGAATTTTTGAAAAATTTGATTTGGTTGATTTGCCGAATTTACTTGCAGCGAATCTGTATAAAAAATGGCTATTTCTGGCCTACAGAGAGCCTCAATAGGGGTGTAGAACACTTTGCCTTACTGTAACACGCATAGGGTGTGTGCTGGATTAGTGAAATAATACTGTTATTCAGTATGACATGCAGATTAAAGGTGTCACTATTAGAATCACTGTCACATCAATAGCCTGAGAGTGTGGAGATGGAAGTGGTGTTACCTGTCCAAGTTGCTGTTGTGGCCCATCTTCTCTTCCACAAAATTGTGCAAGGCTGGTACTACCTTCTTCGCAAAGAAATGACTGCTTGGGACTCTTCACCTCGGCTCAGCACAAGCCATCAGTTTTTTGAAAGGTGCCGAGTCCACCTCTTGAAAAGGGAGGGACTGCAGCACCAGCAACTTGAACAGGAGCACATTCAGCTTCTGTGCCATTGGATTGGAGTGGGAGCATAATGTTGTCTCTTGGACATGGCTTCGCCAATGGATTGCTGGCGGAATGACTGACTTGAAGTAGGAAGAGCAGGAGCATCTGGAGCGACATAAGGTAGGTATGACACACAGCTCCCTTTGGCTGAGGTGGTGGAGCCTTGGCTGGCTGAAACAAGGAGCGGCGTGCCACTCGATGATGCAGCAGGCTGGACCACAACATCGGAGCCACCGTTCTCCATGGCCGCTTTATGGTGACGCAGCATATGTGTACGCAGGGCCGTGGTGCCAACATTGGGACCCTGGCCTTGCTTCACCTTCTGCCGACACATCTTGCATATGGCCATGTTAACCTCCTCCGGATGCTTGATGAAAAACTGCCACACCGTCGAGTAGCTGATTTTCACACCAACAGTCCCCACTGATTGACTGGTGCTGCCGCCGACTCCAGGAACCCCTGTTCCACTACCTCCCGAGAAGGTAGGCTGTCGCCTCTGTTCCATTTTCCAAGCCTCAATTCATAGATTGTTTATCTTATGTAATAAATATAAAATCTACTGTTATATATCTGCATTATAGACAGGTGCAGAGGGAATATACCTGATATTCATTTGGTCGCTTCCCCCTTTACGCATGCGCACGGGTCTTTTTCTGCCAATTAAATTGGTAAATGTTCATATCAATAGGGATGTACGTTTAGTTGGCAAACGCCAACCTATTGCCTTCATATATTACATATCCTTATTTTTATTTATTTTCCCTATGTAAGGAAGCCTGAACATGTGCACTAATACATACCACTTTTGTACTTATTGTGCCCCAGCCAATTATTGCGCAAACGCATAAATGATTCCAAGTGCTGTCTGAACGTGCGTGTAATATCTTTGTAACTTTCGTATCTACTGCTTCTGTACGCCTGAATGGCAGGTTAGATACTACATCTCCACTATTAGCTGAATTGCTTTTGATTTCATCACATCGGCATCACCATTACGCACTGAATGCCCCTTGATATCATCACACTGACCGGCGCCATCTTGCGAAGTGGATTCCGCCAGGGTTCCGCCACCAAACCTTCCAGGTATCTTATTGGCGAGCAATATGTGGAATATCACTTTATTTAATCTCCATAGAGCATCCAATAGCAGATATATAAAGACGGTAGCTTAGTTGTCCTAAGCTGATGGTCTCTGGGTGCTATACAGCAGATCCAACACTTAGCCCCCCCCCCCCTTCCATCTATATCAGTTTTTCTCAAGCACGGTCCTCAAGACCCCCCCAACAGGTCATGTATTCCTGATTTCTTTAGTCTTTCACAGGTGATATGACTGTGGTGATGTCTGATTCACTGACCATAATTATATCACCTGTGAAAGACTAAGGAAATCCTGAAAACTTGACCTGTTGGGGGGTCTTGAGGACCGCGCTTGAGAGACACTGATCAATATCAACTTTATGATGTCTTCTAATGAGCCTCCTCTGTTTGTTTTCCTTTAGGTGGTCCTGGCATCAGTCCCTGGTCAAGACACCTACATGGCCATAAAAATCATCAACAAAAAAGAGGACAACGAGGATACCATCAAGAGAGAGCTGCGGATACTCCTGGCGGCCCGAGACTGTCCGTTTCTATGCCACATCTACGCCGCACATCAGTCTTTGGAGCGTGCCTACTTCATCACAGAATATCTGTCTGGCGGCAGTCTGGAGGATTTGATCAGGGTGTGCGGCTATTTGGACATCGACAACATAAGGTTCTACGCAGCAGAGATGGTATGTGGGCTCCAGTTCCTCCATGGACAGAACATCGTCCACAGAGACCTCAAGCCGGAGAACATCATGTTGGATGCAGAAGGCCACATCCGCATCATTGACCTGGGCCTGGCACAAGATGGAGTCACCGCTTCCAGTAGGATCGATGGAGTGACAGGAACATTCTACTACATGGCCCCGGAGGTGCTTCTCGGGAAGGAGTATTGTACAGCAGTTGACTGGTGGAGCCTCGGGATTGTGTTGTGCAGGATGGCAACAGGACGCTTCCCATTTTACATCGGCCACAGCAAGCAGAAGGTTTTCAGAGCCATCACCAGAAAGGAGCCAAAATTTCCACCCGGGCTGGATGCTGCTATTGAACATCTCATCACTCAACTGCTACGCAAGAATCCGGACAAGCGCCTGGGGGTGCGAAGAAACATCCGGACGCATCCATTCTTTTCCACCATTGGCTGGGAGGAGCTGGAGGAGAAGAGAGCAGAGCCACCATGGAAGCCGTATAAGACAGTTCTGCAAAATCACCATCTGCAGTGGCCAGAGGACACAGAGACTCCCCATCATGTGATCGGATTCAATTATACGTCACCAAGCTGGGCCCAGTAAGATCCTCCTACTATAAACAGGCCTTAAAGGGGTATTCCAGGCAAAAACATCTTATCCCCTATCGAAAGGATAGGGGATAAGATGTCTGATCGTGGGGGTGCTTGCCGCTGGGACCCCCCACGATCTCCCTGCAGCAACCCGCATTCTATACGTAGCTGCGCCCGCATTCTATACGTAGCTTCCGAGACCGGGACGTGACACCACACCCCCTCCATTCATTTCTATGGGAGGGGACGCAAGGACCACAAGGCCCCCTACCATAGACATGAATGGAGGGGGCATGGCGTGACGTCACGTCCCCGTCTTGGAAGTGGTTTCCAAAACTGCAGACGCAGCTACGCATAGAATGCGGGCTGCTGCAGGGAGATCGCAGGGGTCCCAGCGGCAGGCCCCCCCGCAATCAGACATCTTATCCCCTATCCTTTGGATAGGGGATAAGATGTTTTGGCCCGGAATACCCCTTTAAGAACACATGTAGAGGTGCCAAAACCACACAACAATTTAACCCCCCCGGGTTAACAAAACCTATTTTAATCCATGTGTTCACAATAAAACATAACTTTTATTAAATTTAACTAATATTATCAACCGGTGAGAAAACACACACACTTAAAAACACAACCCTATTTGCGTTTGTAACTGCATAGTCCACACGTGTTGCACTGGGAACCACATTTAGGAACCTGAGGAATAGGTAATAGGTAAGTATTTCACCCTAAATTTGTAGTAACCAGTGGAGAAAGAAATATACCACTACTATTGTGCCACTCTCAAAAGGAGGATATATATTTGGGGTTAGCAACCCTGGATATACATCCTCCTTTTGAGAGTGGCACAAAAGTAGTGGTATATTTCTCTCTCCACTGGTTACCACAAATTTAGCGGGCGAAATACTTACCTGTTACCCATTCCTCAGGTTCCTAACTGTGGTTCCCAGTGCAACACATGTGGACTATGCAGTTACAGTCGTAAATAGGGTTGTGTTTTTAAGTGCGTGTTTTTTCACCGGTTCATAATATTAGTTAAATTTAATAAAAGTTATGTTTTATAATGAACACATGGATTAAAAGAGGTTTTGTTAACCCCGGTGGAGTTAAATTGTTGTGCGGTAAGATCCTCCTCACATGTTCTTCATTCCTCCATATGTGGATGAGAAGATCTGGACTCTGAGGACCCCGCGGCTACTGCCCAGAACCTCCGGTCTCTTGACCCCATGCCTCATGTCTCTGCTGCTGTTACCTTGGCTGCCCTAGAACATCATCTCCCGCCTCAACATTGACTTGGCATCCTTCAATCCCGGGCTGGCATCCAACATCACTGCAGCCCGAAGATCCTCTATGCCCCAGGAGCGGCCTGTGCTTAGATTCCATCTGGTGAGTTCAGGAACAATAGTCGCATGTTGTGGTCCTGGGATGCTGAGTGATGTCTATTATCCCTGAACTCACCCAAGCACAGGCCGGGTAAGTACCACACTCACCACAACCCACAAACACCACACACACTACATGATAGGGATAGGTGCACACACATAGACACATACCACAGATAGGGGACATATATCGGCTCGATCCAGGGATTTATTCTGACCGCCATGTTTGGGGTCGGGAAGGAATTTTTTCCCCTGATTTGAGGACAATTGGCTCATTCCTTACAGGGGGTTTTCGCCTTCCCCTGGATCAACATAGCCGTAAATAGGTTTAGCAAATTAATATCATGAATTACCCTATTAGTAACACAACAAATTCAAAAAAACATAATAATAAAAAATAATAATAATAAAAAAATAATATATATATATATATATATATATATATATATAAATAAATATTAATATATTTTTTATATTATCTTAAAATTGTATTTGTCCCAACCATAAACATTAGACTAGCACACACATGAATATTTAAATAAAATAATAATTTAAATTAATTTACCCCCCTACCTATCACTGAGGTTTGGTGCCAGCCTTTGATCCTGGGATTTATTCTGACCGCCATATTTGGGGTCGGGAAGGAATTTCCCCCCCTGAAAATAAGGACAATTGGCTCTTTCCTTACAGGGGGTTTTCGCCTTCTCCTGGATCAACATAACCGTAAATAGGTATAATATTTAGTGTATGTGTGTACATATATATATATATATATATATATTTCAATAACATAAAAATGTCCTT
Organism: Hyla sarda; assembly: GCF_029499605.1. Lineage (NCBI taxonomy): Eukaryota > Metazoa > Chordata > Amphibia > Anura > Hylidae > Hyla > Hyla sarda. The sequence continues at coordinate 70,625,458 of NC_079198.1, read as the reverse complement.
TTACAAACAAAAGATATATATTAAAAATATATATATTTGCCCTAAACATATACTTTAGACTAGTACACAATTATAATAAAAAATAATTTAAAACTAACCTACACCCCTACCACACACATAGATTAGGTATCGGCCTTTGATCCTGGGATTTATTCTTACCGCCATATTTGGGGTCGGGAAGGAATTTTCCCCCCTGGTAATAAGGACAATTGGCTCATTCCTCACAGGGGGTTTTCGCCTTCCTCTGGATCAACACGGTTCAGTACAACAGACCACAGACTTACACATACACATATATATTAGTATAAAGCAAATTTGTTCATCACTGTTCCCCCATCCCTATAAATAAACTCTTTCTTTTACCCCCTACATGGTTGTACTTGTCTTTATTTCCATTGGACGTCCATCTAATAAATGTTGTGTTCACCCTGCTAGTAGCCTCCAGGGCCGCCGTCAGGGGAGGGGGGGGGGGTACAGCCAGTACTCCAGTAAGGGGCCCGAGCTCTTAGGGAGGTCCAGCCCCCCACTGCAGCAGCCTCAGTAAAGAATTAGCAGACCAGTTCATGCTCCCGGGGGCGGTCAGGCACTCAGGCACTGACCAAGCCTGAGAAGAGGCCCGCCACTGCCAGCATCATTTTTATTTTTTAACATTGCGGGCCCTTTAAATATTGCTCAGGGGCCGCGGCCATGCCGGGAAATGTGCACGGACGTTCAGGCCCCTCATGCTCCCCTGCCGTGCAGCCCTAGTGGAGCAGACATTTGCTTTATTTCCTGCTCCAGTACATAACCTGACACCCACCAGCGCAGCTGGGAAACAAAAGACTTCCCCTGCCCATCGCTGGTGCCTCCCATCTGGGTAAGTAACTTTCTGGGGTGGGGTGGTGGTGGGGTGTTAGAGGTTAGTGGCCAATTCCAGTGTTTCTCCAGCAGGGTGCCCACAGCTGTTGCAAAACTACCACTACCAGCATGCCTTTGGCTGTGTGAGCTGCTATTGTAGTTTTGCAACAGCTGGAGGCACCATACTGGAGAAACACTGATCTATCATCTATCTCTTATCTATCTATCTATTTCATATTTATCTATCTATCTATCTATCCAATATTTATCTATCTATCTCATATCTATCTATCTCATATCTATCTATCTCATATGTATCTACCTATCTCATATCTATTTAATTATCTTCAAAAAGAAAATATTTGCAGCACTCAAAATAAGGTTATGGTGAAAAAAAGTGTAGCTTTATTCCATCCAAATAAAGCGACGTTTCGGCTGACTCACTCAGCCACTGGTAGTGCTGTTTCTTAACATTGGATATTTAATTATCTATCTATCGCATATCTATCTATCTATCTATCTATCGCATATCTATCTATCTCATATCTATTATCTATCTCATATCTATCTATCTCATATCTATCTATCTATTTATCTATCTCATATCTATCTATTTATCTATCTATCTCATATCTATCTATCTATCTATCTATCTATCTCATATCTATCTATCTCATATGTATCTATCTATCTATCTCATATCTATCTATCTATCTCATATCTATCTCTATTTATCTATCTATAAACAGGAGAACACTGCTAGCACAAAGATACAGATAAAACATGAAATGCTATATTGCTACATGTATACCAGGTCCATGCATTAGTTTGTTATCAGTATGTGCTGGCCAACTTATGCTTTTTTGTGTTATACATATGGGGGTGGGGGGGGGTGGGGTTGCTACCTCCATGTTGGTTCTTGCACCCCACCCATCTTATAAGGTGCTGGATGTTCCAGACTTTACAAGCCACAGTGTAGGGTCCGTCTCAATGAGGTCACCTTATCACGGTGGAATGGTCCTAACTATTTGGCTGCCAAATTGGGAGTGAAGAACCTCAATTTTTTTTTTTTGCATTGTAGCAATTTAGCATTTCATGTTTTATCTGTATCTTTGTGCTAGCATTGTGCTGCTGTATTCTCTTGTTTATGTATATTCAGCCTAGGATCGTGCACCTCTATGCCAGGTCCATGCATTAGTTTGGTATCAGTGGGGGACATGTATCAAAGAATTGACACAGTTTTTGTGTGCAAATTCTTGCACAAAATTTAGCGCAAGCTGTTTTTTGCGTCTTTTTTTGCATACATTCTGATAGAGTATTTCCTCCTGTTTTCGTGATTTGGGGTACCTTGGAGTGACATCTATAGTAGGCACGGATTTATTAACAGCGTACTTTTCCTTTACACCTCAAAATTTTCCGCAAGTACCTTATTTTTTAATGCAAATATAAGCCGTCTTGGACTGCACTTAGCGAGATGCTCTAAATCATCGATGTAATTTTTCAGAGCAGATTGCGGCGATTACTCTGCTTCTGCGTCTAGTCAGATTATCTCTGTTATACTTAAAATCTTTGCATGTACCTTTTAAAAACAATGTAATGATTATGGACACTTGTGATCACCCGGCTGCGGGAGTTTATAGGACTACAACTCCCGTCATGGACAGACTCTGCCCATGATGGGAGTTGTAGTCCGGGGGCTGAGGTGCAGATCGCACCGGGTCATTCTGCAGAGACCAGCTGAGAACCGCATTTATTAACTTAAAAAGCCGGCGGCATATGCGGCTCCACTGCGCTGCCCATGGCTCCTGTATACACTGTCATAATTCATAATCTCCACCGAGGGCGTGTGCAGTAGCGCACGTCAGAGCCGATGCCTAATCACTTAGCGGCACGGAGCGCTGATGAGGACAGATGGCTAAGACCTACCTGTCAAATACCTTAATATCTGTCCACATCAGTGCTCCGTGCCGCTAAGTGATTAGGCATTGGCTCTGAAATTAAAGGTTACGTTTTATAGCACATCCTGAGAAATATACTCTCTATTTTGTTGTTTTCAATAACTATCCACCAATCAGAGCTCCCCTCTCCCGGCGGAGATTATGAATTATAAGAACTGTATATAGGAGTTGGCGGGCAGTGCAGTGTAGACGCATGTACCGCTGGCTTGTATAGTTAATAAATGCGGATCGCAGCTGGTCTCTGGAGAATGATTTGCTGCGATCTGCCCCTCTGCCCTTGGACTACTACTCCTATCATGAGTCTGTCCCATGATGGGAGTAGTTGTAGTACCGCAGCACTGCTGAGGGATGGCACTTGCACATCCCCTGGCTGCGGGACTTTATAGGACTACTACTCCCATCATGGACAGACTCTGTCCATGATAGGAGTTGTAGTCCAGGGGCTGAGGTGCAGATCGCACCGGGTCATTCTGCAGAGACCCGCTGCGATCCGCATTTAAGTTAGGAAGCCGGGCGGTACATGCGTCTACATCGCGCTGCCCGCGGCTTCTATATAGACTGACATAATTCAGAATCCCCACCGCCGGGAGAGGGGTGCCCTGATTGGTCAATAGCTGTTCTCCAATCAGAGCTCCCGTGTTCCGGTGGCGATTGTTACGCCGAGCGCTCCGGGTCCCCGCTCCTCCCCGGAGCGCTCGCTACACTCTCGCTACTGCAGCGCTCCGGTCAGATCCACTGACCCGGTGCGCTGCGATACCGCCTCCAGCCGGGATGCGATTCGCGATGCGGGTGGCGCCCGCTCGCGATGCGCATCCCGGCTCCCGTACCTGACTCGCTCTCCGTCGGTCCTGTCCCGGCGCGCGCGGCCCCGCTCCCTAGGGCGCGCGCGCACCGGGTCTCTGCGATTTAAAGGGCCACTGCGCCGCTGATTGGCGCAGTGGTTCTAATTAGTGTGTTCACCTGTGCACTCCCTATTTATACCTCACTTCCCCTGCACTCCCTCGCCGGATCTTGTTGCCATTGTGCCAGTGAAAGCGTTTCCTTGTGTGTTCCTAGCCTGTGTTCCAGACCTCCTGCCGTTGCCCCTGACTACGATCCTTGCTGCCTGCCCCGACCTTCTGCTACGTCCGACCTTGCTTCTGTCTACTCCCTTGTACCGCGCCTATCTTCAGCAGTCAGAGAGGTTGAGCCGTTGCTAGTGGATACGACCTGGTCACTACCGCCGCAGCAAGACCATCCCGCTTTGCGGCGGGCTCTGGTGAAAACCAGTAGTGACTTAGAACCGGTCCACTAGCACGGTCCACGCCAATCCCTCTCTGGCACAGAGGATCCACCTCCTGCCAGCCGGCATCGTGACAGTAGATCCGGCCATGGATCCCGCTGAAGTTCCTCTGCCAGTTGTCGCCGACCTCACCACGGTGGTCGCCCAGCAGTCACAACAGATAGCGCAACAAGGCCACCAGCTGTCTCAACTGACCGTGATGCTACAGCAGCTACTACCTCAGCTTCAGCAATCATCTCCTCCGCCAGCTCCTGCACCTCCTCCGCAGCGAGTGGCCGCTTCAGGCCTACGACTATCCTTGCCGGATAAATTTGATGGGGACTCTAAATTTTGCCGTGGCTTTCTTTCTCAATGTTCCCTGCACTTGGAGATGATGTCGGACCAGTTTCCTACTGAAAGGTCTAAGGTGGCTTTCGTAGTCAGCCTTCTGTCTGGAAAAGCTCTGTCATGGGCTACACCGCTCTGGGACCGCAATGACCCAGTCACTGCCTCTGTACACTCCTTCTTCTCGGAAATTCGAAGTGTCTTTGAGGAACCTGCCCGAGCCTCTTCTGCTGAGACTGCCCTGTTGAACCTGGTCCAGGGTAATTCTTCCGTTGGCGAGTACGCCGTACAATTCCGTACTCTTGCTTCAGAACTATCCTGGAATAATGAGGCCCTCTGCGCGACCTTTAAAAAAGGCCTATCCAGCAACATTAAAGATGTTCTGGCCGCACGAGAAATCCCTGCTAACCTACATGAACTCATTCATCTAGCCACTCGCATTGACATGCGTTTTTCCGAAAGGCGTCAGGAGCTCCGCCAGGATATGGACTTTGTTCGCACGAGGCGTTTTTTCTCCCCGGCTCCTCTCTCCTCTGGTCCCCTGCAATCCGTTCCTGTGCCTCCCGCCGTGGAGGCTATGCAGGTCGACCGGTCTCGCCTGACACCTCAAGAGAGGACACGACGCCGCATGGAGAATCTCTGCCTGTACTGTGCCGGTACCGAACACTTCCTGAAGGATTGTCCTATCCGTCCTCCCCGCCTGGAAAGACGTACGCTGACTCCGCACAAAGGTGAGACAGTCCTTGATGTCAACTCTGCTTCTCCACGTCTTACTGTGCCTGTGCGGATATCTGCCTCTACCTTCTCCTTCTCTACTATGGCCTTCTTGGATTCCGGATCTGCAGGAAATTTTATTTTGGCCTCTCTCATCAACAGGTTCAACATCCCGGTGACCAGTCTCGCCAGACCCCTCTACATCAATTGTGTTAACAATGAAAGATTGGACTGTACCATACGTTTCCGCACGGAGCCCCTCCTAATGTGCATCAGAACTCATCATGAGAAAATTGAGTTTTTGTTCCTCCCCAATTGCACTTCCGAAATTCTCCTTGGACTACCCTGGCTTCAACACCATTCCCCAACCCTGGATTGGTCCACTGGGGAGATCAAGAGTTGGGGTCCCTCTTGTTCCAAGGACTGCCTTAAACCGGTTCCCAGTACTCCCTGCCGTGACCCTGTGGTTCCCCCTGTAACCGGTCTCCCTAAGGCCTATATGGACTTTGCGGATGTTTTTTGCAAAAAACAAGCTGAGACTTTACCTCCTCACAGGCCTTATGACTGTCCTATTGACCTCCTCCCGGGCACTACTCCACCCCGGGGCAGAATTTATCCTCTCTCTGTCCCAGAGACTCTTGCTATGTCTGAGTACATCCAGGAAAATTTAAAAAAGGGCTTTATCCGCAAATCCTCCTCTCCTGCCGGAGCCGGATTTTTCTTTGTGTCCAAAAAAGATGGCTCCCTACGTCCTTGCATTGACTACCGCGGCCTTAATAAAATCACGGTAAAAAACCGCTACCCCCTACCTCTCATCTCTGAACTCTTTGATCGCCTCCAAGGTGCCCACATCTTTACCAAACTGGACTTAAGAGGTATTATAATCTCATCCGCATCAGAGAGGGGGATGAATGGAAAACGGCATTTAACACTAGAGATGGACACTTTGAGTATCTGGTCATGCCCTTTGGCCTGTGCAACGCCCCTGCCGTCTTCCAAGACTTTGTTAATGAAATTTTTCGTGATCTCTTATATTCCTGTGTTGTTGTATATCTGGACGATATCCTGATTTTTTCTGCCAACCTAGAAGAACACCGCCAGCATGTCCGCATGGTTCTTCAGAGACTTCGTGACAATCAACTTTATGCCAAAATGGAAAATTGTCTGTTTGAATGTCAATCTCTTCCTTTCCTAGGATACTTGGTCTCTGGCCAGGGACTACAAATGGATCCAGACAAACTCTCTGCCGTCTTAGATTGGCCACGCCCCTCCGGACTCCGTGCTATCCAACGTTTTTTGGGGTTCGCCAATTATTACAGACAATTTATTCCACATTTTTCCACCATTGTGGCTCCTATCGTGGCTTTAACCAAAAAGAATGCCAGTCCTAAGTCATGGCCTCCTCAAGCGGAAGACGCCTTTAAACAGCTCAAGTCTGCCTTTTCTTCTGCTCCCGTGCTCTCCAGACCTGACCCATCTAAACCCTTCCTATTGGAGGTTGATGCCTCCTCAGTAGGAGCTGGAGCGGTCCTTCTACAAAAAAATTCTTCCGGGCATGCTGTTACTTGTGTTTTTTTTTCTAGGACCTTCTCTCCGGCTGAGAGGAACTACTCCATCGGGGATCGAGAGCTTCTAGCCATTAAATTAGCACTTGAAGAATGGAGGCATCTGTTGGAGGGATCAAGATTTCCAGTTATTATTTACACCGATCACAAGAACCTCTCCTATCTCCAGTCTGCCCAACGGCTGAATCCTCGCCAGGCCAGGTGGTCTCTGTTCTTTGCCCGATTTAATTTTGAAATTCACTTTCGGCCTGCCGATAAGAACATTAGGGCCGATGCTCTCTCTCGTTCCTCGGATGCCTCGGAAGTAGAGCTCTCTCCGCAACACATCATTCCCCCTGACTGCCTGATCTCCACTTCTCCAGCCTCCATCAGGCAAACTCCTCCAGGGAAGACCTTCGTTTCTCCACGCCAAAGCCTCGGAATCCTCAAATGGGGTCACTCCTCCCATCTCGCAGGACATGCGGGCATCAAGAAATCCGTGCAACTCATCTCTCGTTTCTATTGGTGGCCGACTCTGGAGACGGATGTTGTGGATTTTGTGCGAGCCTGCACTGTCTGTGCCCGGGATAAGACTCCTCGCCAGAAGCCCGCTGGTCTTCTTCATCCTCTGCCTGTCCCCGAACAGCCTTGGTCTCTGATTGGTATGGACTTTATTACAGACTTACCCCCATCCCGTGGCAACACTGTTGTTTGGGTGGTCGTTGATCGATTCTCCAAGATGGCACATTTCATCCCTCTTCCTGGTCTTCCTTCAGCGCCTCAGTTGGCTAAACAATTTTTTGTACACATTTTTCGTCTTCACGGGTTGCCCACGCAGATCGTCTCGGATAGAGGCGTCCAATTCGTGTCAAAATTCTGGAGGGCTCTCTGTAAACAACTCAAGATTAAATTAAACTTTTCTTCTGCATATCATCCTCAATCCAATGGGCAAGTAGAAAGAATTAACCAGGTCCTGGGTGATTATTTACGGCATTTTGTTTCCTCCCGCCAGGATGACTGGGCAGATCTTCTACCATGGGCCGAATTCTCGTATAACTTCAGAGTCTCTGAATCTTCCTCCAAATCCCCATTTTTCGTGGTGTACGGCCGTCACCCTCTTCCCCCCCTCCCTACTCCCTTGCCCTCTGGTTTGCCCGCTGTGGATGAAATATCTCGTGATCTTTCCACCATATGGAAAGAGACCCAAAATTCTCTCTTACAGGCTTCATCACGCATGAAGAAGTTTGCTGATAGGAAAAGAAGAGCTCCCCCCATTTTTTCTCCTGGAGACAAGGTATGGCTCTCCGCTAAATATGTCCGCTTCCGTGTCCCTAGCTACAAATTGGGACCACGCTATCTTGGTCCTTTCAAAATTTTGTGCCAGATTAATCCTGTCTCTTACAAACTTCTTTTTCCTCCTTCTCTTCGTATTCCTAATGCCTTTCACGTTTCTCTTCTTAAACCACTCATCATCAACCGTTTCTCTCCCAAACTTGTTTCTCCCACTCCTGTTTCCGGCTCCTCGGACATCTTCTCTGTAAAAGAGATACTGGCCTCCAAGAAGGTCAGAGGGAAAACTTTTTTTTTTGGTCGATTGGGAGGGTTGTGGTCCTGAAGAGAGATCCTGGGAACCTGAGGACAATATCCTAGACAAAAGTCTGCTCCTCAGGTTCTCAGGCTCTAAGAAGAGGGGGAGACCCAAGGGGGGGGGGTACTGTTACGCCGAGCGCTCCGGGTCCCCGCTCCTCCCCGGAGCGCTCGCTACACTCTCGCTACTGCAGCGCTCCGGTCAGATCCACTGACCCGGTGCGCTGCGATACCGCCTCCAGCCGGGATGCGATTCGCGATGCGGGTGGCGCCCGCTCGCGATGCGCATCCCGGCTCCCGTACCTGACTCGCTCTCCGTCGGTCCTGTCCCGGCGCGCGCGGCCCCGCTCCCTAGAGAGCGCGCGCGTCGGGTCTCTGCGATTTAAAGGGCCACTGCGCCGCTGATTGGCGCAGTGGTTCTAATTAGTGTGTTCACCTGTGCACTCCCTATTTATACCTCACTTCCCCTGCACTCCCTCGCCGGATCTTGTTGCCATTGTGCCAGTGAAAGCGTTTCCTTGTGTGTTCCTAGCCTGTGTTCCAGACCTCCTGCCGTTGCCCCTGACTACGATCCTTGCTGCCTGCCCCGACCTTCTGCTACGTCCGACCTTGCTTCTGTCTACTCCCTTGTACCGCGCCTATCTTCAGCAGTCAGAGAGGTTGAGCCGTTGCTAGTGGATACGACCTGGTCACTACCGCCGCAGCAAGACCATCCCGCTTTGCGGCGGGCTCTGGTGAAAACCAGTAGTGACTTAGAACCGGTCCACTAGCACGGTCCATGCCAATCCCTCTCTGGCACAGAGGATCCACCTCCTGCCAGCCGGCATCGTGACAGCGATTATGAATTATGACAGTGTATATAGAAGCCGCAATCTAGACGCATGTACCGCCGCTTTGTATAGCTAATAAATGAGGATCGCAGTGGATCTCCAGAGAACGATCTGCTGCGATCCACATTTAAGTTAACAAGCCGGGCGGTACATGCGTCTATATACACTGACATAATTCATAATCCCCGCTGCCGGAACATGGGAGCTCTGATTGGAGAATACCTATTGACCAATCAGAGCTCCCCTCTCTTGGTGGGGATTATGAATTATGTCAGTGTATATAGAAGCCGTGGGCAGCGCAGTGTAGACGCATGTACCGCCCGGCTTGTTAACTTAAATGCGGATCTCAGCAGGTCTCTGCAGAATGACCCGGTGCGATCTGCACCTCAGCCCCTGGACCACAACTCCCATCATGAACAGAGTCTGTCCATGATGGGAGTAGTAGTCCTAAAAGTCCCGCAGCCGTGGGATGTGCAAGTGCCATCCCTCAGCAGCGCTGCAGTACTACAGCTACTCCCATCATGGGACAGACTGTGTCCCATGATAGGAGTATTAGTCCAAGGGCAGAGGGACAGATTATGCGTTTTGCATAATGGGAACAGAGCAGTGTGTTCCCAAACAGGGAGACTTCAGCTGTTGCTTAACTACTGCCCCCCATGATGGGAGTTGTAGTGTAGAAAAAAACTGGAGGCTCCCTGTTTAGGAACACGCTGCATTATGTGCGCTCTTCCCAGGGGAGAGCGCAAAAAATGTACTAACCCATATTTCCTGTTTTTCTTTTCTTATCATTTCAGGGGGAGGACTACGTCACATTCGGTGGACTGCGACGATGAACAGTGTTTTTTTTTATTTCAATAAAATGGTTAACAAGGGCTGTGGGGGAGTGATTTTTTTTAATTAATATGTCGTGTTTTTTATAATTGAATTTTCAGGCTTAGTAGTGAAAGCCATCTTATAGACGGAATCCATTACTAAGCCAGGGCTTAGTGTTAGCCCCAAAATCAGCTAGCGCTAAGAGCCGATACCAACATGCCCGGAGCGTCAACAATGGCGCTCCTCGGTCTAGGCGGTAACAGGCTGGCGTTATTTAGGCTTGGGAGGGCCAGTAACAATGGTCCTTGGCCAACCTGGTAACGTCAGGCTGTTGCTGCTTGGTTGGTATCTGGCTGATACTAAACATAAACATTTTTTTTCATAAATAAATAAATAAAAAAAAGTGTGGTTCCCTAATTTTTTCAGCATCAGCCAGATACCAACCAAGCAGCAACAGTCTGATGTTACCAGAGTGGGCGAGGACCATTGTTACTGGCCCTCACCAGCCTAAATAACGCCGGCCTGTTACCACCTAGGCCAAGGAGCTCCATTTTGACGCTCCAGGTAATAATTGGAGGTTAGCGCTAGCTGTTTTGGGGGCTAATGCTAAGCCCCGGCTTAGTAATGGATTCTGTCTACAAGACGGCTTCCACTACTAAGCCTGAAAATTCAATTATAAAAAACACAACACATTGAAAAAAAATGTTATTTAAAAAAAAAACACTCCCCCACAGCCCTCGTTAACCCTTTTATTGACATTTAAAAAAAAGAAAACACTGTTCATCATCGCAATCCACCAAATCTGACATAGCCCTCCGCATTCACATATAAAAAAAATTGGAAAAAAAAACAACAACAAAAAGTTTAGTAAATTTTTTTGTTTCCACACACCAGCAAAAACACAAGTAAAAAACGCAAGAAAAACTGACAAAACACAGGAAAAAGCTGGGACAGTTTTTCTGGTGTTTTTTGCTGTGTAAAGGGGTAGAACTGTGTCTACAATAGACAAATAATGATACATGTCCCCCAGTATGTTCTGGCCTATTTATCTATCTATCTCATATCTATCTATTTATCTAAATCCCAAACAAATTGCTCCAATTGCACTTCAAGTAATTAAAGCAAAAGATAGTGTTTATTGATCCATGGTCAGCAGTGAATGCGACGTTTCAGCAGCATCTCGCCGTCTTTCTCAAGCTTGACAAAGGTGGCGAGATGCCGCTGAAACGTCGCATCCACTGCTGACCAGTGGTCAATAAACACTATCTTTTGCTTTAATTACTTGGAGTGTCATTGGAGCAATTTGTTTGGGATTTGCATGTCTACAGGTTAGAACACAATGAGTCAAAGCACCAAAAAAGGAAAGGAGATATGCTCATAGATGTATAGGGTCCTGTGGTAAACACTCTAAATATGGAACCAAAAAGAAAAGAAACCACTTGAAAACGGACCATGTATAAACTAAAATAAATTTTATTTAGAATAATATAAAGACATAAAATAATTACACACACAGCGTGGACAAACAGAAGTGGGAACCAGGGAGCAGGGGGAGATAAAAAGAAGATAACAATAATATATATAGTGTCCAAGTGTGCTAAACAATTTAAAGTGCCAGCAGCGTGCCAAATAAATAGATAGAACCAATATGTTTAAAAACGCACACAAAACGGATCACAGAGAAAACCAGATGTAGTAGTGGCATAGAACAGTAACACTCCCTCCGCTCCCCAGTTACCCACCAGACCTCCAACGCGTTTCACCCAACGGGGCTTTATCCAGGAGTCTTCTGTTTGTCCACGCTGTGTGTGTAATTATTTTATGTCTTTATATTATTCTAAATAAAATTTATTTTAGTTTATACATGGTCCGTTTTCAAGAGGTTAGAACACAAGGGAACCTTTTAAAACTCATCTTTTATTGTATTACTTGCACGATATTAAATATTTGTGAAGAAAAATCGCCAGAGTTCATAGTATAGTCTCTTATTGTGCACCATATATCTCTTGTCTCCTTTTATGTGCGTTTTTTGACCATAAATGGATGTGCAAATGTGCGTTTTAGTTGTCCAAGTGTTTCCTCAAAGAGGATACTGATGTCCATATATTTGTAATTGTCACCATCGGGCATGAAAATGTGCTACTATTTCTGGTCACAAATGTGCTTGTATGTCCAGACTTAATTATTGCACATAGTCCCGCATATTATGTGCAATAGTGCTGTGCCTGGTATATATTGCTGCTGACTTTATACATGCGTAAATCAAACAATGTTCCTGTTCGCATTTCTCATAGTCCACTCAGCATATGAAATCCATTCTATATTTCAATTCATTTGTATTCCATATAGATAAACCATAAATTAATATTGCACTTTGGTTTTTTGCACTTATATTATTGCACTTTAAACATATATTGCACTTCCTCTATTGCACAAATTCAGGTATTGCACACGCTCCACATTTCATTTATTGCACATTTTGCACTTAGCTTTCCAAATCAAGGTGCTCATGTTTAGTAGTCCTGGTCGGTTTTCACATGGTGCGCTCCCGTCCTACGCGTTTCCTCCATTTAGAATTCTTCAGGGACTTGTGCGAGCGGACTTTTCAATCCATCTGGTGCGTGTTGCTCTGATGGTGGCCATACTCATATTGAAATTTGCGCCTTCTTTTATATCTAAAGACTCCTCCTCCTATCTGTTACGTAACATTACTTATCCTATTGGCAACTACCATCATCGCCGTCAGGACTTTATTTCACAGGTACGTACAGGGAGGGGTATGCGGTCAAACTCAGGAGACTCCACGCCTCGTTCTGAGCTCCGTGTCTGTGCACCAATCATCGTGGCTGTGTCCTTACCAGGTAGGTGTTCTCCGTGTTTGTTAACTCTTAGCTTCCCAGTCTTTTTCGATCGTTATTGTTATATTGATACTTTATATATTTTCATTATTTTTTCTTCACAGTTTGGTTAATCGTTATATCTTACTTTGATGTTTTATTCAGTGTAACTTGCATAAGATATAGAATCATTCAGTCCTCCTGGTTTGAGGGCTTCCAATCTAAAAGTCTAATAGGCTTCCCTCTGTAGGAGGGTTTTGTCCCAATCCCCTCCTCTTTTTGGTGGGGGGACCACCTCAATGATCTGTGCTTTCAGGTTTATTACCTCACTTCGATGATGACTGGCAAAATGAATGCCCACCGGTGTCTCTCTTTCATTGGCAATGTCTCCAATATGTTCTTGCAGTCTCTTGCGGAATGTTCTAAAAGTTTTCCCAACATAGTTTTTGGGGCATGGGCAAGTTAGTAGGTATGTCACCCCTTTAGTTTCACAGTTCGCAAAGTGATGAATGTCATATTCAGTTTTTGTAACTGCACTGGAGATTTTTTTTCCTTTCTGAACATATTTGCAGACACTGTATTTTCCACATGTGAACATTCCTTGAGGTTTCGTGAGCCAATTTTTTCCAGTCTTTTCAGGTTCAAAAGAGCTTTTAATTAGTTGGTCCTTCAAATTCTTTCCTCCCTATAGGTTATTAGAGGTTGTTCTGATATTATTTGTGACAGTGTAGTGTCCAACTTGTATATCCCAGTATTTTTGAAAAATGTATTTTATATTTGGGGCTTGTTCATCAAACATGTCTATTATTCTAGAGACATTATCCCCCACTGTTTGCAGTTTGCGGGATTAGTAACTGTGACCTCTGTGATCTCATTGCTCTATGATAGGCTGTTTTTAATACTTTGTTGGGAGAACCTCTGCTCCTCAACCTCATACGTAACTCATTGGCTTGAATTTGGAACTCACCTATAGTGGAACAATTTCTGCGCAAGCGCAGGTATTGACCAGCGGGAATCCCCTGCTTCAGTGGGCGCGGATGGCAGCTCTCCCACCGAAGCAGGGAATTCGTGGCAGTTTCTTTACGATGCGTCCTTGTCTGAATACTACCTTCCTCAGTGAGCGTAATCTCTAGATCCAAGAACATCAATGTGTTCTTGCTAATTGTGCTAGTAAATTTCAGACCCAAGTTATTACAATTGAGGAAGTCTACAAAGCTGTTAAATGCCTCTTGTGTGGATGTCCATACGATCAGGACGTTGTCTATGTACCTGAGCAACAATTGTATGTGGTCAGTCCAAGGCGACGCCTGATCGGAGAACACCACCTGGTTCTCCCAAGAGCCGAGGTACAGATTAGCAACTTGGATGTCTATACCTGATCTGGGACCAAGTTACTATCCATGGGCACCCACCATCTTTACTTATTGCAAGGTTGTGCGGCTTCCACCACTTGTTCCTATCTATTTATCTATCTATCTATCTATCTATCTCATATCTATCTATCTATTTATCTATCGGATATCTATCCAGCTATCTCATTTCTATCTATCTATTATCTATCTATCTCATATCTATCTATCTAATATCTATCTATCTCATATCTATCTATATATCTATCTCATATCTGTCTATTTATCTATCTATCTCATATCCAGGGCCACCATCAGGGGGGTACAACCAGCACGCCAGTATGGGGCACGGACCCCCTCGGAGGCCCGACACTTTTTTTTTTAATGTCTTGGGAGTCAGTGTCACTCACTGAGCGCTTGGGGGGGGTCCTCACTATACACTGACTGACCGTACTATTTACAGTCAGTCAGTCAAACAGTCCCGCTGGCCTGCTCCACATACCTACGGGCCGGCGGCGTCTGCCTGGTGGCTGCCGGGAGGTACTATTGCAGCACGTCCGCTGAGCTATGATATAGCACGTTGGCCCTGACGTCAGAAGAGAGTGGCGCCGAGAAGAAAAGCCTGAACGGGGGAGCAGCTAGGAAGAGGCGTGGCTGGCTAGCCGGGAAGGTAGCTACAGCAGGCTGCCTTTAGTTCTTCGATTACTGCTCCGCTGTAGGCAGTGGTCCGGGGTTTACAACAACATATGGGGGCCCAGGGGCCTATATATATATATATATATATATATATATATATATATATAGGGACACAGGGGCCTATAGCAACTAATGGGGGCACAGGGGACTATAACAACTAATGGGGGCACAGGGGCCTATAACAACTAATGGGGGCATAGGGGCCTATAACTACTTATGGGGGCACAGGGGCCTATAACTACTTATGGGGGCACAGGGGCCTATAACTACTTATGGGGGCACAGGGGCCTATAATTTCTTATGGGGGCACAGGGGCCTATAACTATTTATGGGGGCATAGGGGCTTATAACTACTAATGGGGCACAGAGGCCCATAACTAATAATGGGGACACAGGGGCCTATAACTACTAATGGGGGCACTGAGGCCCATAACTACTAATGGGGACACAGGGGTTGATAACTGCTTATGGGGGCACAGGGGCCTATAACTGCTTATGGGGACACAGGGGCCTATAACTACTAATGGGGGCACAGAGGGCCATAAATACTAATGGGGACACAGGGGCCTATAACTACTTATGGGGGCACAAGGGCCTATAACAACTTATGTGGGCACAGGGGCCTATAACTGCTTCTGGGGGCACAGAGGCCCATAACTAGTAATGGGAGCACAGGAGCCTATATATATATATATATATATATATATATATATATATATATATACATATGTGGTGTCCCGGTACCGTACTTTGTACCGTACCTTGTGTGCTAAGTCCCCAAAGTCAGAGTTCCTATGTACCGGTGGGATCACCTCTTGTCACCTCTTCCTTCTTTCATTTTATTATGTTTGATGTGAATAAATTGTATATATTTTATTATATGTATAGTACTTCCAGGACCTTAGGTCACATGACTAATAAGTCTAATGTTAAGTTAAGCTTAAGGCCCTTCAGGGCACGTGATGTGGTCACATGATATACCATAATGCTTTGTGAAAGGACTGACAGCTGGTGGGAACCAATAAGCTCTAAGCCTGCCCCTCTCCATATAGGTGCGCTGTAACCAATCTCTCGCTCTCTTTCCCTCGCACAAATCTAAAGACAGAACTAGGCCTGAAGCCTATCACTGCTGCAACTTACTAACCATGAGTTTACCAAATCCAAATCCCGTTAATCCTGCGTGACTGCTGGACCTAAACAATTCCCCTAAATCCAGCGGAACAGCGCAATTCCAGACTCAGATCTTATATACTACAAGGTCCCAACCCACTGTGAGGAACTTACAGACTACTCTTCTGTATAGACTGTTTGCCGTTATCAACCTGCATAAAAGCTGCAGTAAAGTTATCTACAGTTTACTAAACCTCCTGTTGTGGACAATCCTTTATTCCTCTCTATCGTTCCTGGAACGGGTGGCGGTAGGAAATATATATACTGAGGAAGAACCCGCACCCTGGCGTCACATTAAGGGTTAATCCAACACCCTTTCATCACTGCACAGCTACACCACCTACACCCTACACCCCCAAGCTACCACATAGCGCAAACACAAAGGACACACTTCATAGGTATGGGCAGGAATTCACCAGCGCTGATCAAAACCACCATGTAAGTTGAATGAGTAGCTTTATTGGACCATCATGCAACACATTTCACTGCACAATGGCAGCTTCATCAGGCATAGCAGGTGTAACAAGGTAGACTACCTTCCTACACCTGCTATGCCTGATGAAGCTGCCATTGTACAGTGAAACGCATTGCATGATGGTCCAATAAAGCTACTCCTTCAACTTACATGGTGGTTTTGATCAGTGCTGGTGAATTCCTGCCCATACCTATGAAGTGTACCGCACTCTGCTATATAGAGTAATTAGAAATATATAATTACAAATTAAAATTGGTTTGGGGTGGGCCCTGGGGGCGGACTATGGCAGGCCACTGGTAGTTGTGGTGGGGGGCAGGGCCGTTTGAAGGAATTTGGGGGCCCAAAGCAAAATGGACATGGAGGCCCCCCCCCTGATGTTCACGCACGTCACGCTCTAGGGCCGGCATCAGGACCTAGTAATGCCGGCCCTTGAATTCTGGGAGCACGATGTGAGCGAACGTCAATACGAGGCCCCCACATTAGGTGCAGCACAGTTCCCCCTACATTAGGTGCAGCACAGTTCCCCCCACGTTAGGTGCAGCAGAGTTCCCCCCACGTCAGGTGCAGCAGAGTTCCCCCCACGTTAGGTGCAGCAGAGTTCCCCCACGTTAGGTGCAGCAGAGTTCCCTCCACGTTACGTGCAGCAGAGTTCCCCCCACTTTAGGTGCAGCAGAGTTCCCTCCACATTAGGTGCAGCAGAGTTCCCCCCCACAGTAGGTGCAGCAGAGTTCCCCCCACATTAGGTGCAGCAGAGTTCCCCCCACATTAGATGCAGCTGAGTTCTCCCCGCATAAGGTGCAGTATAGCTCCCCCAAATTAGGTGCAATTCCCCCACATTAGGTGCAGTATATAGTTCCCCCACAATTAGGTGCAGTTCCCCCACATTAGGTGCAGTATATAGTTCCCCACATTAGGTGCAGTATATAATTCCCCACATTAGGTGCAGTTTATAGTTCCACACATTAGGTGCAGTATATAGTTCCCCACATTAGGTGCAGTATATAGTTCCCCATATTAGGTGCAATATATATTTCCCCACATTAGGTGAAGAATAGTTCCCCCACATTAGGTGCAGAATAGCTCACGCACATTATGTGCAGTATAGCTCCCCCACATTAGGTGCAGTATAGCTCCCCCACATTAGGTGCAGTATAGCTCCCCCACATTAGGTGCCGTATAGCTATCCCACATTAAGTGCAGTATAGTTCCCCACAATAGATGCAGTATAGCTCCCCCACATTATGTGCAGTATAGCTTCCCCACATTACGTGCAGTATAGTCCTCCACATTAGGTGCAGTATAGTTCCCCCCACATTAGGTGCAGTATAGTCCCCCACATTAGGTGCAGTATAGTCCCCCACATTATGTGCAGTACAGTTCCCCACATTAGGTGCAGTATAAAGCCTCCCACATTAGGTGCAGTATATAGTCCCCCACATTAGGCGCAGTATAGTTCCCCACATTAGGTGCAGTACAGTTCCCCACATTAGGTTCAGTATAGTCCCCCCACATTAGGTGCAGTATAGTTCCCCCACATTAGGTGCAGTACATAGTCCCCCCACATTAGGTGCAGTACATAGTCCCCCACATTAGGTGCAGTATATAGTCCCCCACATTAGGTGCAGTATATAGTTCCCCCACATTAGGTGCAGTATATAGTTCCCACACATTAGGTGCAGTATACAGTCCCCCATATTAGGTGCAGTACAGTTCCCCCACATTAGGTGCAGTATAGTTCCCCCACATTAGGTGCAGTATATAGTCCCCCACATTAGGTGCAGTATAGTTCCCCCACACTAGGTGCAGTATAGCTCCCCACATTAGATGCAGTATGTTCCCCCCACAGACATACAGTCTTTAGCCATATACAGTGTATGGCTGGAGGCTGTATGCCTGTTTTACTGCCCCACTTCAGTATTCCGACCACCACTCCGGGGTCACGATCTACTGCTATGGCCCATAGCCTATGATCATGACCCCGAAGCGGTGGTCGGAATACTGAAGATGACTTACCGCTGCCCGCTGGTCACTTACCTACCATGCGCGCACGTCCTCCTCATTGCTCCACTCTGTTGCCATGGGCGCATGCACAGGACGTCAGTGACGTCCCTGCGTGCGCTACTTCCCATCAGCCGCTGTGTTTTTAAAGTTAACGCGGGGCCGGCGGCCGCACAGCGGTAACCGGGGCATCCTTGCGTCCCGAAAAGATTTTTTGTGACACAGGGATGTCCTTAATAGTGATGGGGGGAATTGCCCCGTCACTACAGGACGGCCAAGCATTGCTTGGTTCGCCTGTCCTGTAGCAACAGCTTTTATGGTAATACAACAAGTGAGGGTTTGTTACAATGTATCAGTGCAAGTCAGAGCTAAGACTGAATGGAGGATTGCCTAGACTGAATACACAGTGGAGGACACTTCATGGAGTAATAGATCTTCAGATGCTTCATGGACGCTCCTGTTATGAGATCATCCACAACAGAAGAGCATCAGAGCAGTTTTCGTGAAGAAGGAAAATTCCTGGTAGAGAAGTGTCCAGTCTACTGGACAAGCAGGATGACAACCAATATGGCCGCCATTACAGTGCCCACCCCAGAAGTGGTCTCCCAGCTCTCACACATTCCTAGAAAGTGAATCTTTCTATGGTCTATTCACACGGCAGAATTTCTGCTTGCGGAATTCCACCTCAAATTAAAGCCCATAGACTTCTATGGGATTCCGCACTCCCATTCACACTTCTGAATTTCCGTTTGCGCAAGTGGAAATTCCGCCATGTGAACAGACCCTATCTGTGTAAAGACACAATGATATCTAAGAATGGTCTCACGTATTGGAGCGGTGGTTACATGTGTACTAGGAGCTGCCAAAGATAGCCAAGCTTTTCCAATGGGAGATTCAGCACCTCATTCTTGAGAGGCAGGAGGGGGCAGCATTAGGACCCCTGTGATTATAAACTTCTGCTCCATCCTGTATAAGTGTACAGGGGCGGATCCAGAGTCGAGTCTCGGGAGGGGCACTATTAGAGTATTTTGTGTTGGCGGACAGAAAACAAGGTGTTGCTTACGGAACTTACAATATTATTAAATGTATCATACAGTCCTAACCTTGTTTAAGACTCTTAGGCCATGTTCACATGTCAGAATAATTATCAAATATACCAATTGCCACAGAATGGGTAAGTGCTAAAGAAGTTTTTACCATTTAAAACTACAGCTCCCAGTATGACCTAAGTAGTGGTAAGGGGATGCTGGGAGTTGTTGTTTCACCCATCATTACTGCAGAACTTCTTCAGTGACTACAGCTCTGATGTGACACACACAGGAGGATACAGTATGATATCAGTGACTACAGGTGGCGTCTTCTCTATAGTCTTTCCTTATCTAATTCAGATGTACTTACCACGGGACTTGTTCCAGCTAAATGCTCTCTCTGCAGAACTTGATGCCCAGACGTCTCCTCACTATGTCAGCGGATTCTGATCCTCTATATGAAAACAATAATTATTATAATACTGCCAAACACTGTATTCTTCGAATATAATACTGGCACATACCTTCTGAATATAATTCTGACACACTGTACCTCCTGAATATACAACACACTGTACCCTCTGAATATAATACCGCCACACACCGTACCCTCTGAATATAATACTATCACACACCTTACCCTCTGAATATAATACTACCACACACTGTGCCCTCTGAATATAACACTACCACACACTGTGCCCTCTAAATTTAATACTAGCAAACACTGCACTCTCTGAATATAATACTACCACACACTGCACTCTCTGAATATAATACTACCACACTGTGCCCTCTAAATTTAATACTACCACACACTGCACTCTCTGAATAGAATATTACCACACACTGCACTCTCTGAATATAATACTACCACACACTGTGCCCTCTAAATTTAATACTACCACACACTGCACTCTCTGAATAGAATACTACCACGCACTGCACTCTCTGAATATAATACTACCAAACACTGCACTCTCTGAATATAATACTACCACGCACTGCACTCTCTGAATATAATACTACCACGCACTGCACTCTCTGAATATAATACTACCACACACTGTGCCCTCTAAATTTAATACTACCACACACTGCACCCTCAGTATATAATACTACCACACACTGCACTCTCTGAATATAATACTACCACACACTGTACCCTCTAAATTTAATACTACCACACACTGCACTCTCTGAATATAACTTGCTGTGCAGTGCACCCTCTGAATAAAATACCCAAATGTATTGTGGCCCATAAAAAAACGTACCACCCCAGAAATTCCTCATAATCTACAATATACTTCTGAAATGCAGAACACTCTGTGCCTTCACATATAGTAATAATGCCCCATCTTGTGCCCCTACATGTAATAATTATGACACGTCCTGTTCCCCCCACATAATAATGCCCTGTGCCCCTAACATATATTGCCCCCTGTGCTGTGCCCTTCACATATAATTCCCTGTTCTTTGCCCCTCACATATAATGCCCCATCATGCGTCCCTCACATATAATGCCCCCTGTGCTGTGCCCCTCACATATAATGCCCCCCGTGCTGTGCCCCTCACATATAATGTCCCCTGTGCTGTTCCCCTCACATATAATGCCCCCCTGTGCTGTGCCCCTCACATATAATGCCCCCAATGCTGTGCCCCTCACATATAATGCTCCTGTCATATGCCCCACACATATAATGCCCCCTGTGCTGTGCCCTTCACATATAATGCCCCCGTTCTTTGCCCCTCACATACAATGCCCCCATCATGCACCCCTCACATATAATGCCCCGTGCTGTGCCCTTCACATATAATGTCCCCGTTCTTTGCCCCTCACATATAATGCCCCCATCATGCGCCCCTCACATATAATGCCCCCTGTCCTGTCCAGTCAGGGGGAATTATATGTGAGGGGCACAGGACAGGGGGCATTATATGTTTGGGGCACATGACAGGAGCATTATATGTGAGGGGCACAGGACAGGGGGCATTATATGTGAGGGGCGCATGATGGCGCATTATATATGAGGGGCACAGGATGGGGGCATTATATATGAGGGGCGCATGATGGGGGCATTATTTGTGAGGAGCACAGGGGGCATTATATGTGTGGGGCACAGCACAGGGGGCATTATATGTGATGGGCACAGAACAAGGGGCATTATATGTGTGGGGCACAGCACAGGCATTATATGTGAGGGGAACAGCACAGGGGACATTATGTGTGGGGCACAGCACAGGGGGCATTATATGTGTGGGAAACAGCACAGGGGGCATTATATGTGTGGGGCACAGCACAGGGGGAATTATGTGCGGGGCACAGCACAGGGGGCATTATATCATATAATGCCCCCTGTGCTGTGCCCCACACATATAATACCCCCTGTGCTGTGCCCCACACATATAATACCCCCTGTGTTGTGCCCCCCACACATATAATTTATATGTGTAAGCACAGCACAGGGGGCATTATATGTGTGGGGCACAGCACAGGGGGCATTATATGTGTGGGGCACAGCACAGGGGGCATTATATGTGTGGGTTACAGCACAGGGGGAATTATGTGTGGGGCACAGCACAGGGGGTATTATATCATATAATGCCCCCTGTGCTGTGCCCCACACATATATTATTCCCCCTGTGCTGTGCCCCACACATATAATACCCCCTGTGCTGTACCCCCCACACATATAATTTATATGTGTGGGCACAGCACAGGGGGCATTATATGTGTGGGGCACAGCACAGGGGGCATTATATGTGTGGGGCACAGCACAGGGGGCATTATATGTGTGGGGCACAGCACAGGGGGAATTATGTGTGGGGCACAGCACAGGGGGCATTATATCATATAATGCCCCCTGTGCTGTGCCCCACACATAAAATACCCCCTGTGCTGTGCCCCACACATATAATACCCTCTGTGCTGTGCCCCCCACACATATAATTTATATGTGTGGGCACAGCACAGGGAGCATTATATGTGTGGGGCACAGAACAGGGGGCATTATATGTGTGGGGCACAGCACAGGGGGCATTATATGTGTGGGGCACAGCACAGGGGGAATTATGTGTGGGGCACAGCACAGGGGGCATTATATCATATAATGCCCCCGGTGCTGTGCCCCACACATAAAATACCCCCTGTGCTGTGCCTCACACATATAATGCCCCCTGTGCTGTGCCCCACACATATAATTTATATGTGTGGGCACAGCACAGGGGGCATTATATGTGAGGGGCACAGCACAGGGGCCCCCCTGTCATGTGCTCTTAACATATAGTGCCCCCAGTGCTTTGCCCTGCAGCACCTCACATTAAGAATTCCCCTTTCTCTTCCCCCCCCCCTAAGTTTTTAAATCCCCCTCCCCCTCCGATACAGTGACCTTAACAGTGGCACATATTCGGTCCCCCAAATCCCCTGGGCCCTGAGCATACTCTAAGTACTTACAGTATGCCGGCCACGGGGACGGGATTTCCGGGCGCCGGTACGATGATGTGACGTCATCGCGCCGGCCTGCAGAGGATCGCGTCCCCGCAGCTCACACGCTGTGTACTCACAGCGTGTGACAGCCAGGGTTAGTGAATGGTGGAGCGGAAGCTTACAGCTTCGGCTCCACCATTCTAGGGGGCGGGGTGCAGCAATTGCCCCGTTGCCCCCCCCCCCCTGGATCCGCCACTGCACATGTAGCACATTGCCAGCATATTTGATGCTGCGGATGTGCTACTTAGTGTGCCTCCTGCTGTGCCCGTGTGTTCTGCTTTGTCTGCTCATAGGAGTAATCCACCGTTATGAACAGACACAGGGATCTGAGAATCAGAGATCCGCCATGTCCACAAGTACACGCGCAGTGTACTCACAGACATTGCGGCCACTCTCAGCCTTGCTCATGGAACAAGGGGAGTGATCGCAATGTCTATGAGTAAACTGCGCATGCGCGTGACTCACAGATCACTGGGTGTCTGCTCGCATTGGCGTATCGCTGCTATGAGCAGACAAAGCAGGGTACATGGGCACAGCAGGAGGCGCACTCATTAGCGCATCCACAGCGTCAAATAACCTGCAGATGCGCTACCTGTGACCAGGGCCGGCCTTAGGTGTTCAGGCGCCCTGTGCGGACTAACCTTTTTTTGAGTCTTTTTTTGCGCAAATTTTGATATAATTTTTCATCCCCTTGTCTACAGTTAAGTTTACCATAGAGTACTTTCTACTGCACTTTCTACTTTCTTGCGCAAATATACACCACCTCAGAGGACACATACCAAAAGTATCTATTTTGACACAGTAAGGACTGCTACAGCCCATGATGGGAGTTGTAGTCCAGGGGCTGAGATGCAGATCGCACCGGGTCATTCTGCAGAGACCCGCTGCAATTTATTAACTATACAAGCCAGCGGTACATGCGGCTCCACTGTGCTGCCTGCCGCTCCTGTATACACTGTCATAATTCATAATCCCCGCCAACGGGAGAGGGGAGCTCTGATTGGTCAATAGCTATTGACCAATCAGAGCTCCCCTCTCCCGGCGGGGATTATGAATTATAAGAGCTGTATATAGGAGCCGGCAGCAGCGCAGTGTAGATGTCTGGACCATTGGCTTGTATAGTTAATAAATGCATGTGATCGGCCCCCCTGCCCTTGGACTACTACTCCTACTACTATTCCCCGCTGCCGGGAGAGGGGAGCTCTGATTGGTCAATAGCTATCCACCAATCAGAGCTCCCGTCTCCCGGCGGTGATTATGAATTATTACAGTGCATATAGAAGCCGGCGGCAGCGCAGTGTAGCTGCATGTACCGCCGACTTTTTAACTTAAATGTGGATCGCAGCAGATCATTCTCTGGAGATCTGTTGCGTTCCGCATTTATTAACTATACAAACCGGACTTACATGTGTCTACACTGCGCTGCTGCTGGCTTCTATATACACTGTAATAATTTATAATCCCCGCTGGAACACGGGAGCTCTGATTGGTGGATAGCTATTGACCAATCAGAGCTCCCCTCTCCTGGCGGCAATTATGAATTATTACAGTGTATATAATATAGAAGCCGGCGGCAGCGCAGTGTAGGCACATGTAAGGCCGGTTTGTATAGTAAATAAATGCGGATCGCAACAGATCTCCAGAGAATGATCTGCTGCGATCCACATTTAAGTTAAAAAGTCGGCAGTACATGCAGCTACACTGCACTGTCGCCGGCTTCTATATACTCTGTAATAATTCATAATCGCCACCAGGAGAGGGGAGCTCTCTCCCACCAATCAGAGCTCCCGTGTTCCGGTGGCGGGGATTATGAATTATGTCAGTGTATATAGGAGCACAAGCGCACAGTGTAGCCGCATGTACTGCCGGCTGTTTAACTTAAATGTGGATCGCAGCAGATCATTCTCATGCGATCCGCATTTATTAACTATACAAGCCGGCCTTAAATGCCTCTACATCGCCCTGCACGCCAGCTTGTATATACACTGTCATAATTCATAATCCCCGCCGGAACACGGGAGCTCTGATTGGTGGATAGCTATTGACCAATCAGAGCTCCCCTCTCCCGGTGGCGGGGATTATGAATTATGACTGTATATACAAGCTGGCGGGCAGCACGATGTAGGCGCATGTACCGCCGTCTTGTTATCTTAATAAATGTGGATGGCAGCGGGTCTCTGCAGAATGACCCAGTGCGATCTGCACCTAAGCCCCTGGACTACAACTCCCATCATGGGCAGAGTCTGTCCAAGATGGGAGTAGTAGTTCTAAAAGTCCCGCAACTGGGGGATGTGCAAGTGCCATCCCTCAGCAGCGCTGCGGTACTTCAACTAATCCCATAATGGGACAGACTCTGTCCCATGATAGGAGTAGTAGTCCAAGGACAGAGGGACAGATCTCTGTTCACATTATGCGTTTTGCATAATGGGAACAGAGCCTTTCTGGCAGTGTGTTCCCAAACAGGGAGACTTCAGCTGTTGCTTAACTACTGCCCCCCATAATGGAAGTTGTAGTTTAGCAACAATTGGAGGCTCCCTGTTTAGGAACACACTGCATTATGTGCACTCTTCCCAGGGGAGAGCAAGATAAATGTACTAACCCATATTTCTTGTTTTTATTTTCTTCTCATTTCAGATACGTGAATGCGGAGGACAACATCAGATTCGGTGGACTGCGACGACCAGCGTTTTTTTTTATTTCAATAAAATGGTTAACGAGGGCTGTGGGGGAGAATGTTTTGCTAAATAAATTTTTTTTTTTGCTGCTTGGTTGGAATCTGGCTGATACTAAAAATAGGGGAACCCTACGCGTTTTTTTTTTTTTTTTAATAAATAAATAAAAAAAAGTGAGTGGTTCCCCCATTTTTTCAGTATCAGCCAGATGCCAACCAAGCAGCAACAGCCTGACACTACCAGGGTGGGCGAGCACCATTGTTACTGGCCCTCCCCAGCCTAAATAATGCCAGGCTGTTACCGCCTAGGCACAGAAGCGCCATTTTTGACACTTGGGGCCTGTTGGTACTAGCTCTTCCCGGTACCCCTGTGGCGGTGGGTATTGGGGCAATAATTGGGTGTTAGCGCTAGCTTATTTGGGGGCTAACGCTAAGCCCCAGATTAGTAATGGATTCTGTCTACAAGACACATTCCACTACTAAAAACACAACACAATGGAAAAAAAACTTTTTATAAAAAACAACACTCCCCCCCCCAAAGCCGTCGTTAACCTTTTTATTGACATTTAAAAAAAAAAAAGCTGTTCATCGTCGCAATCCACAAAATCTGACATAGTATTCCACATTCACGTATCTAAATTTCGAAGAAAAAAAACAACAAAAAGTTTAGTACATTTTTTGGTTTCCACACACCAGCAAAAACGCAAGAAAAACTGACAACATGCAGGGCTGTGGGGGAGTATGTTTTTTTTAATACATTTTTTTTTCAATGTGTCTTTTTTTTTATAATTGAATTTTCAGGCTTAGTAGTGGAAGCTGTCTTATAGACCTAATGCATTGATAAGCCGGGGTTTAGCATTAGCCCCAAAATCAGCTAGCGCTAACCTCCAATTATTACCACGGAATCCACCGCCACAGGGGTGCTTGGAAGAGCCGGTACCCCAGGCCCGGAGCGTCAAAAATGGCGCTCCTGGGCCCAGGCAGTAACAAGCTGGTGTTATTTAGGCTGGGGAGGGCCAGTAACAATGGTCCTAGCCCACCCTGGTAACATCAGGCTTTTGCTGCTTGGTTGGAATCTGGCTGATAATAAAAATAGGGGAACCCTATGCGGTTTTTTTTTATAAATAAATTTAAAAAAGTGAGTTGTTCCCCCATTTTTTCAGTATCAGCCAGATGCCAACCAAGCAGCAACAGCCTGACACTACCATTGTTACTGGCCCTCTCCAGCCTAAATAACGCCAGGCTGTTACCGCCTAGGCCCAGAAGCGCCATTTTTGACACTCCGGGCCTGTTGGTACTAGCTCTTCCAGGAACCCCTGTGGCGGTGGGTACCGGGGTAATAATTGGGGGTTAGCGCTAGCTGATTTGGGGGCTAACGCTAAGCCCCAGCTTAGTAATGGATTCTGTCTACAAGACACATTCCACTACTAAAAACACAACACATTGAAAAAAATGTTTTTATTAAAAAAAAACACTCCCCCCACAGCCGTTGTTAACCCTTTTATTGACATTTAAAAAAAAAACGCTGTTCATCATCGCAATCCACAGAATCTGACATAGTCCTCCGCATTCACGTATCTAAATTTCGAAGAGAAAAAACAACAAAAAGTTTAGTAAATTTTTTTGTTTCCACACACCAGCAAAAATGCAAGAAAAACTGACAAAACGCAGGGCTGTGGGGGAGTATGTTTTTTTAAATAAAATTTTTTTTTCAATGTGTCTTTTTTTTATAATTGAATTTTCAGGCTTAGTAGTGGAAGCTGTCTTATAGACCTAACCATTACTAAGCCGGGGCTTAGCATTAACCCCAAAATCTGCTAGCGCTAACCTCCAATTATTACCCCGGAATCCACCACCACAGGGGTGCTGGGAAGAGCCGGTACCCCAGGCCTGGAGTGTCAAAAGTGGCGCTCCTGGGCCCAGGCAGTAACAGGCTGGCGTTATTTAGGCTAAGACACATTCCACTACTAAAAACACAACACATTGAAAAAAAAACTTTTATAAAAAAAAAAAAAACACTCCCCCCCACAGCCGTCGTTAACCCTTTTATTGACATTTAAAAAAAAAAAAGCTGTTCATCTTCGCAATCCACAAAATCTGAAATAGTCCTCCGCATTCACGTATCTAAATTTCGAAGAAAAAAAACTTTGTTAAATTTTGTTAATTTTTTTGTTTCCACAAAGCAGCAAAAACGCAAGAAAAACTGACAAAATGCAGGAAAAAGCTGGGACAGTTTTTCTGGCATTTTTTATGATGGGCAAAAATCCTCAATGGAATCCTGGCCTCAAAGCAATAGAACAAAATCCCTATGTCCACTTTTCCTGTGAGGTAGCGAAGGAGTGTACGGTAGAGCGAGAAGGGCGTTTCTATATGCGCACAAGATTTATCAAAGGAGTGCACAGCCTTAGTAAATTCAGAGAAAAAGTGTACAATAGACAAGCAGTGTAAAGGGATAGAACTGTGTCTACAATAGACAAATAATGATAAATCTCCCCCTTAGTGTCCATGGCTGAGGAAAAAAAAATAAATCTGAAAAATATATATAAAATAAATAATCA
Organism: Hyla sarda; assembly: GCF_029499605.1. Lineage (NCBI taxonomy): Eukaryota > Metazoa > Chordata > Amphibia > Anura > Hylidae > Hyla > Hyla sarda. The sequence goes on along the minus strand of NC_079198.1, from coordinate 70,597,300 downwards.
ATAGCTGTTATCAATAAAGCTACTAAACTAAAACATTAGGGTAACTAACTAACTAGAGAATCCATAGAAAGATGGTTGTGCTAGCGTACACTATAATAATAATAATAGTAACAATTATATAACCAATAAATTACACAAGTTATTACAAATTGATGATTTAAAAATGAAAAAAATCACCTCTCGCAGATATTGGTTGCCGTAAGCCGTTCTGGGAGAGTGGGATACTGAGAGCAATGCCGATGGTATTGCACAGTAACCACCTGGCCGTTCCACCCTTGCGTTGCCGTGACCCCGCCTCCGCGTGACGTCACAAAACGTTCTGCGCATGCTACAGGAGAGGTTTGGAGGAGGAGCATGTCCGTCCAACACTGTGCAGCGATATCGCTCACATCAGGGCCGGTTTTAGGCTTAGCGTGGCCCTGGGCAAAATCAAAAGTGGGGCCACAAAAGTCGTAATAGTGCACTAACCAGATTTGCAAATTTTTTGTCACTTCAAATACCATAAAAAATATCTTAAAAGCAATTGAAAAGTCCCATCAAAACAAAAACGTACCGATAAAAACTACAAATCACAGCGCAAAAAATTACCCTCATACATCCCCATATAAAGAAAAATAAAAGTTATAGGTATCAGAATAGTAATTTATTTTTATTTTTGTATAGTTCCCCCACATTAGGTTGGCAGCATAGTTCCCCCACATTCGGATGGCAGCATAGTTCCCCCACATTAGGTTGAAGTTCCCCCACGTTAGGTTGGCAGTATAGGCCCCTCCACATTAGGTTGGCAGTATAGTTCCCCCCCATTAGGTAGGCAGTATAGTTCCCCCCCATTAGGTTGTACTTCCCCCACATTAGGTAGGCAGTATAGTTCCCCCACATTAAGTTGTAGTTTCCCCACATTAGGTAGGCAGAATAGTTCCCCCACATTAGGTAGGAAGTATAGTTCCCCCACATTAGGATGTAGTTCCCCCACATTAGGTAGGCAGTATAGTTCCCTCACATAAGGTTGTACTTCCCCCACATTAGATAGGCAGCATAGTTCCCCCATATTAAGTTGTAGTTTCCCCACATTAGGTTGTAGTTCCCCCAAATTAGGTAGGCAGTTTAGTTCCCCACATTAGGTTGTAGTTCCCCCACATTAGGCTGGCAGTATAGTTCCCCCACATTAGGTTGTAGTTCCCCCCCCCCCCCCATTAGGGTGGCAGTATAGTTTCCCCACATTAGGTGCAGTACAATTCCCCCAAACTATGTGCAGTATAGCTCCCCCACAGAAATACAGCCTTCAGTCATATACAGTGTATGGCTGGAGGCCGAATGCCTGTGTACTACCCCACATCAGTGCTCCGATCGCCACTCCTCCAGTCAGGGGTCACGATCTACTGCCTATAGGCCATAGCAGTAGGTCCCGGGACCGGAGGAGCTGTGGTTGGAGCACTGAAGATGACTTGCAGGTAACTTACCATGCGCGCGCGTCCTATGGGCGGATGCACGGGACGTCACTGACGTCCCAGCGTGCACTACCTCCCGTGGCTCCTGCGTTTTAAATGTTTACGCAGGGCTGCAGAAAGGTAACCGGTGCATCCTTGTGTCCCGTAAAGATCTTTTGGGACACAGGGATGTTTCGAATGTGACGAGGCCCCCTGCAGGCTGCTCAGTGTCGGATCTCCCCCCCTGGATCCGCCACTGAGCAGCCCGTAGGGGGCCTTCTGGAGGATGGGGCACAGAGGTGATAGAGCCTCAAGTTTGAGGCTCGATTAGGGTGTGCCCAGGCACACTAGGCACACCCCGTGCGCACGCCTATGCTCATATACTGTATATAAATATATATAGATATATATATATATACATACTGCATACATTTATATACCTTATTTATCGGCGTATAACACACACTTTTTAGGCTAAAATTTTTAGCCTAAAGTCTATCTACGTGTTATACGCCGATAAGCCGCTGCACTTCAATGATTTTAAGCGGGCGGTTTAAATCAATGAACTGCAGCGGCTTTGCAGGTGCAGAGACCTGCCGTCGCTGCCGGCTTCTCTGCCCCTGCCTGTCCTGGGGTCTAGAGCCCTGCTGCCGGCCCTTCTCTCCCTCTGGCTATCGGTGCCGCTGCCCATTCTCTCTAGACCCCAGGAGAGGCAGGGGGAGAGAAGCGGGCCGTGACGGCCTCTCTCCCCCTGCCTTTCCTGGGGGCTTCTGCGGGGTCAGAAACAGTGTATCAGGTATACACATGCACACACACGCACCCTCATTTTACCAAGGATATTTGGGTAAAAAACTTTTTTTACCCAAATATCCTTGGTAAAATGAGGGTGCGTGTTATAGGCCGGTGATTGGTATAACCAATTAAATACGGTATGTATTTATTATAGATAAAAATATTTTAATAAAAAATAAGCAGCTTGGTTTACTTTATTTTTATTTGTTTTTGAACATTACTGTTACAGCGTGCGCTCCGGTCCCCGTCCCCGGACCGGAGCGTCCGCCCCCTCGGCCTTCTGCCCCTCGGGTTCTCTTGTGTCGGGGACGCGGCTGCCTTGACGGCTGGCTCCCGTTCACGCGCCGCGTCCTAGTTCCACTTATCTGCCTCCCGGCACGCGCGGCCCCGCTCTCTAGGGCGAGTGCGCACCGCCTTCAGTAAATTTAAAGGGCCAGCGCACCGGTAATTGGTGTGCTGGTTCCTCACTTCCCCTGCCTTCCCAATAAAAGGCACATGCCCCTTCCTGCCCTTGCCGGATCTTTGAGCCCTAGTGCCTCTGAGAAAGCGTTCCTATTGTGTGTATTGCCTTGCCTGTTGCCGAACCCGTTGCTACCACCTACTCGCCTGTGAACCCTTGCCGCCTGCCCTGACCTCTGCTACGTTTGACTACGCTCCTGCCTGCTCCCTGTGTACCAAACCATATCAGCTGCCAGAGAGGTTGAGTTGCTACTGGAGGATACGACCTGGTGGTTATCGCCGCAGCAAGACCATCCCACCTTGCGGCGGGCTCTGGTGAAAACCAGTAACCACTTAGAACCGGTCCAGTTTATCAAACTGTCAAAAAGAAATGGTCAGCTAATGAACAATCGAGTGAACATTTTCTGGCTGATTGCTCACCCTATTAGGCTTTGTTCGCACGGTGGGATATCCGCAATTTTGCACTAATTTTGTTTCTGTCAGAATTATGGTGGAATTTTGTCGGAAATCTGTGTTGTCAATTCTGCTTATTAAAGATTATTAGAATTGAGGTTACAGTGGTCCCTCAACATACGATGGTAATCCATTCCAAATGAACCATCGTTTGTTGAAACCATTGTATGTTGAGGGATCCGTGCAATGTAAAGTATAGCAAGCTGTACTCACCTGTCCCCGCCGCTCTGGACTCGTCACCGCTGCCCTGGATGTCACCCTCCATCGCTGTCGCCGCGTTACGTGGTGTCCCCGAGGCTCTGGACGTCTCTGCTTCCCAGGGTTCCTCGCTCTCCGCTCTCCATCGCCGTCATCACGTCACTACGCACGCACGCCACTCGTATTGGATAACGGGACAGCGTGCGCGCGAAGTGATGACGACGATGGAGAGCGCCGGCGATGGAGGGGATAGTGAAGATGACGCTCCGGAGCCCCGAGGATAGGTAGGAGACCATCACCAGAGCACACGGGGCACCGTAAACGGCTATCCGGCAGCAGATGAAGCAGTCAGCGCTGCCGGATAGCCGTTTATGCGATGTCCCCGACATACAAAAGCATCGTATGTTGATGCTGCCTTCAACATGCGATGGCCTCTGAGAGGCCATCGCATGTTGAAATTATCGTATCTCGGGGACATCGTAGGTTGGGGGGGTCACTGTATTTAGTTTAGAAAAAAGAAGGCTTAGGGGCGACCTAATAACTATGTATAAATATATCAGGGGACCGTACAGAGATCTCTCCCATGATCTATTTGTACCCAGGACTGTATCTATAACAAGGGGGCATCTGCTACGTTTAGAGGAAAGAAGGTTTCTACACCAGCACAGACGGGGGTTCTTTACTGTAAGAGCAGCGAGACTGTGGAATTCTCTCCTGGAGGAGGTGGTCATAGTGAACTCAGTAAAAGAGTTCAAAAGGGGTCTAGATGCATTTTTGGAAAGTAATAACATTACAGGTTATGGATACTAGATTTATAGGGACAGAACGTTGATCCAGATATTTATTCTGATGCCATATCTGGAGTCGGGAAGGAATTTTTACCTCTAGTACGAGGGTTTTTTTTTGCTTCCTCTGGATCAACTCAGTAGGGACTCATTAGGATTATAGATTGAACTTGATGAACCTTATGAACTATGTTACTATGTTACTATGCTGAAATTCAAAGCCCCATTGAGTTCAATGGGATTCTGCCATGGAATTCTGCACAATGGGACAGCAGAAGTAAATGGGCAGTAAATTTCTGCTGAATTTACAGTGGAATTCTTCAGCAGAATTCCGAAAGGAAATTTCACCATGCGAACATAGCCTCACACAGATCAATATAGGCCTGTTTGGCCAATTATAACCCTATGTAATTAGGTCCCTACCCTGGGCTTTGTTCTGTATTCTACCTAGTCTCTGTCATTGCTTCTCTGTATATGGTGCAATCAAGTTTGGATCATGATAGGGGTTGCAGACTGGGTAACAAAAAAAAAAAAAAAGCAGTACTCATCTCACTGATCCACTGCAGTTTCAACAATCTCTGAGTGTCCGCTGATCTTCACTTTCTGATCAAGTTTCAACACAAGTAAATGCACACTAGTGACTGAGGTGGGCCCCTGCAGCCAGTAAGTGACTGAGTGGGTATTACTTTCAGCAACAATTGGGGATTTTGAGGTAAGTGCTTTTATTTTAATTTTAAAGGGGTACTCCACTGAAGGTTTTTTTTTTTTTTAATCAATTGGTGCCAGAAAGTTAAACAGATTTGTAAATTACTTCTGTTTAAAAATCTTGAAGCTTTCAGTACTTATCGCCTGTTGTATGCTCCACAGGAAGTTCTTTTCTTTTTGAATTTCTTTTCTGTCTGGCCACAGTGCTCTCTGCTGACACCTCTATCCATGTCAGGTACTGTCCAGAGCAGGAGATGTTTGCTATGTGGATTTGTTCCTACTCTGGACAGTTCCTAAAATGGACAGAGGTGTCAGCAGAGAGGACTGTGGTCAGACAATAAGGAAATTCAAAAAGAAAAAACTTCCTGTGGAGACTACAGCAGTTGATAAGTACTGGAAGAATTAAGATTTTCAAATAGAAGTAATTTACAAACCAGTTTAACTTTCTGGCACCAGTTGATTAAAAAAAACAATGTTTTCCATTGGAGTACCCCTTTAACCAGTTGGGGACTAAGGGCGTAAAAGTATGCCCTTGCTCCCTGGTACTTAAGGACCAAGGTCGTACCTGAACTCCCGTGGGTATTCCGTTCACTGCCACACGATTTAATTTTCTACACTGACATGCTGGGGTTGCCCTATACTTTTCATTTTAATAAGAGATAAAATGGAAAAAAGACACCCAAAATTTGTAATGCAATTGTCTCCCGAGTTTGGAAATACCCCATATGTGGATGTAAAGTGCTCTGCGGGCGCACTACAGGGCTCAGGAGTTAGAGCGCACCATGTACATTTGAGGCCTAAACTAGTGATTTGCACAGGGGTGGCTGCTGGTTACAGTGTTTCTGACATAAACGTTAAAAAAAAGAAAAAAAAAGAAAAGAAACACCCACATGTGACTCCATTTTAAAAACTACACCCCTCATGGATCATGACAAGGGGTATAGTGAGCCTTAACACCCCACAGGTGTTTGAAAAATATTCATTAAAGTTGGACATGAAAAAAAAAAAAAAATGTCACTAAAATGCTGGTGTTACCCCAAAGCTTTCATTTTCACAAGGGGTAATAGTAAAAAAGCCCCCCAAAATTTGTAAAACCATACCCAATGTGTGGATGTAAAGTGCTCTGCGTTTGCATTACAGAGTTCAGAAGGGAAGGAGAGCAATTGAACTTTAGGAGAGAGAATTTGGCTGGAATTGAAGGCTACGTGCGTTTACAAAGCCCCATGGTGCTAGAACAGTGCCACCCCCCCACATGTGACCCCCATTTCGGAAACTACACCCCTCACATAATTTAATAAGGGGTGCAGTGAGTATTTACACCTCACTGGTGTCTGACAGATTTTTGAAACAGTGGTCCGTGAAAATGAAACGCCAGTGGGGTGTAAAAGCTCACTGCCACCTTATTACGTCCGTGAGGGGTGTAGTTTTTGCCCCATGTACTGTGCCACTATGTCCCCACCAGATATGCCATTGTTCTCCCATAAACTGTACCATTATGTCTCATGTACTGTGCCACTTTGTCCCCATAAACTGTGCCACTATGCCTCCATGTATTGTGCCACTATGCCCCATGTACTGTGCCACTATGCCCCCATGTACTGTGCCACTATGCCCCTATGAACTGCACCACTATGCCTCCATGAACTGTGCCACTATGCCCCCATGTACTGTGCCACTATGCCCCCATGTACTGTGCCACTATGCCCCTATGAACTGCACCACTATGCCCCATGAACTGCACCACTATGCCCCCATGAACTGTGCCACTATGCCCCCATGTATTGTGCCACTATGCCCCCATGTACTGTGTCACTATGCCCCATGTACTGTGCCACTATTCCCCCATAATTGATGCCACTATGACCCCCCCTAAAACTGTGCCACTATGCCCCCATAAGATGTGCCATTGTGCCCCTATGAACTGTACCACTATGTCCCCATGTACTGTGCCACTATGCCCCTATGAACTGTGCCCCTATGCCCGCATGTACTGTGCCACTATATCCCCATATATTGTGCCACTATTCCCCATGAACTGTGCCACCATGGCCCCATGAAATATGCAACTATGCCTCTATGACCTGTACCACAATGCCCCCTATGACCTGTGCCCCTATGCCCTATGTACTGTGCCACTATGCCTCTATGAACTGTGCAGTTAAATCATCATGCCGCCTGTATAACAAAAGAAGCGCTGGGCCGCCGGGCAGGGAACAGAGTGTCTTGAAGACACCGATACAAATGAATGAGGGGAGAGCTGGCTAGTGGTCTTGATGTCTGGCAATAGCAGTCTGGATCTGGACCACGATCCACCAGTTGGGTACCACTGCTATACATTATATCTGGTGCTGAGTGTGCAGCAGATTTACAGGAATAGTTGTAATAGGAACACATTGCTAATTAAATTTACATAGAACACTGTGAGTGTTTTATCTACTATATATAGTACTAGCTGAATACCCGGCGTTGCCCGGTTTTTCCTTCCTAATCCTTGTTGGGGAGGAAAATAAACAAAGAGGAAGCTTTTGACTTCATATTCTGTCCTCATATATTGTTGTCATATCCCAACCCCATATCCTGTCCTCATATCCTGACCTCCTATCCCGTCATCATATCCCAACCTCATATCTCGTCCTCCTATCCCGACCTCCTATCTCAACCTCCTATCCTGACCTCCTATCCCGTCCTCCTATCCCAACCTCCTTTCTCAACCTCCTATCTCGACCTCCTATCCCGACCTCCTATCCTGTCCTCCTATCCCGTCCTCCTATCTTGACCTCCTATCTCGACCTCCTATCCCATCCTCCTATCTCGACCTCCTATCCCGACCTCCTATCCTGACCTCCTATCTCGACCTCCTATCTCGACCTCCTATCCCGAACTCCTATCTCGACCTCCTATCCTGTCCTCCTATCCCGACCTCCTATCTCAACCCCCTATCCCGTCCTCCTATCTCCACCTCTTATCCCGACCTCCTATCCCGACCTCCTATCTCAACCTCCTATCCCGTCCTCCTATCTAGACCTCCTATCCCGACCTCCTATCTCGACCTCTTATCCCGTCCTCCTATCCCGCCCTCCTATCTCCACCTCAAATCCGGTCCTCATATCCCGAACTCCTAACTCGTCCTCCTATCCCGTCCTCCTATCTTGACCTCCTATCTTGACCTCCTATCTCGACCTCCCATCCGTCCTCATATTCCGACCTGTAATATGTGTACCAGGTATTGAAATATCTCCAGCCGTACAGAAGTTATGAGAGAACATACATTTCCCATTGATTTGACTGGGACTTTAAACAAAACCCCTGACCCTCATAAATGGGGGTAGTTAAGGGTTAAATTAACTATCCTATATTTTAAGTGGACATATAAGTAACATGTGACCAAGTATTATCAAAATATCTCCAGCCGTTTGGAAGTTATGCAGTTACATATATTTCCCATAGACTTGTATAGGACTTTAAACATAAACCCCGCCCCTGGCAAATGTAGGTAAGTAAGGGTTAAATTACCTATCCTATGTTTGTTGTTGACATATAAGTAACATGTGTGCCAAGTTTCATGTTAATATCTTTAGCCGTTTGGAAGTTTTTGTGGAACATACATACACACACACATGTTGAGTTTTATATATATAGATTACTATACAGAGATTTATATACAGTATACCGACTATACGACCACTGTGCCAATATATACCACTTCTAGTTCCACCACCTACCCCCCCCCCATGAATTATTATTGTCTTTGTTCACTTTAGACCATAACCAGGGGTATGTGACCTATACCAGGACACTAGGGGCATCTCCAGCCTTTACCAATGGAGGTGCCCAATGTCCTTGACACCTTGAGCTTGTATCCCAAGGAACATAATTGATGCCTAAACCCATATAGTTCACCATTTGTTTCCTAACTGTGGACCTCCTGATATTGCAAAACTACAACTCCCAACAAGCCTTGCTGGGAGTTGTAATTTTGCAACATCTAGAGGTCCATAGTTTGGAGACCACTGTGGTCCATCATAAGGTCCCTTAAACTGCAGAGGGTACCAACCAAGCTAAGGCCAACTCTAGATGTCTTTTATGATGCTCACATCACATTGTATAAGGTAGAGCAAGTTTATAGGGCCACTGTCTGGCATGTGCCACCTGAGGTCCATGGCCGATGACATCACCTGCACACGGCCAACTGCTGTTTACTTTCTGCTGGCGACCGACGTGACTGGACCGAGGTCTACAGGCTGAAGGAGAACTGCGGAGATGGCGTCTACTGGACATGGAGAAGATGGCGAGGAGGTGAAGAGGAAGAGAGAAGACAAGAGGAAGGGGGAAGAGGAAGGTGAAGATGGAGTCAAGAGGAGGAGAGGAGATGACGATGGAGGATCAGAGGATGAGGAGCCAACACCTCGGATGGTGTCCACTGGACATGGAGAAGATGGCGAGGAGGAGAAGAGGAAGAGGGAAGAGGAAGGCGAGGATGGAGTCAAGAGAAGGAGAGGAGACGACAATGGAGGATCGGAGGATGAGGAGCCAACACCTGGGATGGCGTCCACTGGACATGGAGAAGATGGCAAGGAGGAGAAAAGGAAGAGCGGAGGCAAGAGGAAGAGGGAAGAGGAAGGCGAGGATGGAGTCAAGAGGAGGAGAGGAGACGGCGATGGAGGATCAGAGGATGAGGAGCCAACACCTGGGATGGCGTCCACTGGACATGGAGAAGATGGCGAGGAGAAGAGGAAGAGTGAAGGCAAGAGGAAGAGGGAAGAGGAAGGCGAGGATGGAGTCAAGAGGAGGAGAGGAGACGGCGATGGAGGATCAGAGGATGAGGAGCCAACACCTGGGAGCAGCCAAGGAACATTGGGCACCTACCCCAGACTAACGGTCAGCAGCTACCATCTCCACCAGCTCCTGGGTAGGGGCAACTTTGGCAAAGTAAGTTCTAGCTCTATCTTGTTTTCTGTTATTATCCATTTCAGGCTGGATATGTGTTGTAGGGGGAGATTGGGGGAGGGGGGTGGTGCAGTGTTGTTGTTAGGTGGTTTTGCTGGTACTTGTAGTCCCACAATGTATATTTTCCTGATGGCTTGAGTTTTTATGCAGACCCATATAAGACTCCCTGAAGGGCCTACACTTGGTACTAGGTGTGAACGGAGCCCTTGGGGCGCGTCCATGTACTGTGTTCTGGTAGATGGTATATGGAAGTCGGGGTGCCCAAGATGGTAGAAAACCAGATGCAGGGAGAAGAGGAGAAGATACAATGGGGTCTTTACTTCTGGAGCAGGGTGTAAACGGTACATACATGGGGAGATTTATTAAGACCTGTGCAGAGGAAGAGCAGTGTAGTTGCCCATAGCAACCACTTTCAAAAGGCCTCTGAAAAATGAAAGAAGCCATCTGGTTGCTATGGGAACTGCACTGCTCTTCCTCTACACAGGTCTTTATAATGGGAACGGGAATAAGCAATAATATAAAGTTGATTTATAAAAGTGCATATGTGCTAATATTATATCGCTTGTAATGAATAATAAAATCTCTTCACATGTAATGTCTATAGGACTCATATAAACACAATAATAAAGTGCAAGTGCAACAAAAGAGTTCCCCTATGGCAGGGGTCTGCAACCTTTAAGACAAAAAGAGCCACTTGGACCCGTTTCCGAAGGGAAAAAAAAACTGGGAGCCGCAAAACCCCCCTCCCCTCTGATGCCCTGGTTGGGATACACTGGCATACACACACAAAAGGGACTACAACTCCCAGCATGTGTTATTCAGGAGTCTTCAGTCTGTGGTATAACACCAGAATGCTGCCTCTGTAGTCTACTGGGAGTTGTAGTTCACCAACACCTCTATTGTATCTCAGTAGTCTCCTGGGAGTTGTAGTTCACCAACACCTCTATTGTATCTCAGTAGTCTCCTGGGAGTTGTAGTTCACCAACACCTCTATTGTATCTTAGTAGTCTCCTGGGAGTTGTAGTTCACCAACACCTCTATTGTATCTCTGTAGCCTCCTGGGAGTTGTAGTTCACCAACACCTCTATTGTATCTCTGTAGCCTCCTGGGAGTTGTAGTTCACCAACACCTCTATTGTATCTGAGTAGTCTCCTGGGAGTTGTAGTTCACCAACACCTCTATTGTATCTCAGTAGCCTCCTGGGAGTTGTAGTTCACCAACACCTCTAATGTACCTCAGTAGCCTCCTGGGAGTTGTAGTTCACCAACACATCTATTGTATCTTAGTAGTCTCCTGGGGGTTTTAGTTCACCAACACCTATATTGTATCTCAGTAGTCTCCTGGGAGTTGTAGTTCACCAACACCTCTATTGTATCTTAGTAGTCTCCTGGGAGTTGTAGTTCACCAACACCTCTATTGTATCTCTGTAGCCTCCTGGGAGTTGTAGTTCACCAACACCTCTATTGTATCTCTGTAGCCTCCTGGGAGTTGTAGTTCACCAACACCTCTATTGTATCTTAGTAGTCTCCTGGGAGTTGTAGTTCACCAACACCTCTATTGTATCTTAGTAGTCTCCTGGGAGTTGTAGTTCACCAACACCTCTATTGTATCTTAGTAGTCTCCTGGGAGTTGTAGTTCACCAACACCTCTATTGTATCTCAGTAGTCTCCTGGGGGTTTTAGTTCACCAACACCTCTATTGTATCTTAGTAGTCTCCTGGGAGTTGTAGTTCACCAACACCTCTATTGTATCTTAGTAGTCTCCTGGGAGTTGTAGTTCACCAACACCTCTATTGTATCTTAGTAGTCTCCTGGGAGTTGTAGTTCACCACACCTCTATTGTATCTCAGTAGTCTCCTGGGAGTTGTAGTTCACCAACACCTCTATTGTATCTCAGTAGTCTCCTGGGAGTTGTAGTTCACCAACACCTCTATTGTATCTTAGTAGTCTCCTGGGAGTTGTAGTTCACCAACACCTCTATTATATCAGTAATCTCCAGGGAGTTGCAGTTCATACACCAGTGTTTCCCAACCAGGGTGCCTCCAGATGTTGCAAAACTACTACTACCACCAGCATTCCCTGGTTGGGAAACACTGGCATACACACACATAAGAGGGACTACAACTCCCAGCATGTGTTATTCAGCAGTCCCCGTCCCCCCATCATTCCCAGTATGATATTTATTCCCCTGCAGTCTTTACATCCCCAGCCTGTGTAATATGTCTCCTCACACATAGAAATCTTCCCCAGCCCCTGCAGTGCAGTATGTCTCCTCTCCCCTCACCCGCTCTGTGTTTCCCCTGTGCAAACATGAAACCTCCCCGTGAAAAATTAGGTCCTGTCTGTACAGAGCTGGGGGAGGAGCTTTTCCCCCGTGAAAACATGAAACCTCCCCGTGAAAAATGAGGTCCTGTGTGTACAGAGAAGGGGGAGGGAGGAGCTGTGTCCGTCCCCACTCTCCCACTGTCTCCTTGTATTATGCAGAGCTGCGCTCTCGCGCTCTCCATCCTCCGTGAGGGGGCGTGGCTTCATTATCTGCAGACGTGCGGTGAAAAAATCAAACCTATGGCTCTGCCCTCGATCCTCCCCACTGTAGCTTCGGAAAACTTGCCCCTCCCTTTTTCACCTCACACCGGGTTGCCGACCCCTGCCCTATGGGATTACGGTTCTCTATTCATTATTGTCTATTTTTGCCGTATATCACTGTATGCTCTGTTGTATTTGCTTTTTTTTGCACATTTTCTTTCTTTTCTGCATTACTTGGAGGTCAGATGGTACTTATTACATATATTTTGCCTTTGTTTTCCCTGCCCCTGGTTGAACCCTTTTGTAGTCCAATGAAATTGAGCTAACTGGCCTGGATATTCCTGGCGGTGGACTGAGGAAAACCTGTAGGATCCCAACACCATTTACTTTGTATGGCCCCTCCCCACACCACTTACTTTATATGGCCCCTCCCCACACCACTTACTTTATATGGCCCCTCCCCACACCACTTACTTTATATGGCCCCTCCCCACACCACTTACTTTATATGGCCCATCCCCACACCACTTACTTTACATGGCCCATCCCCACACCACATACTTTATATGACCTATCCCCACACCACTTACTTTATATGGCCCAAAAATAGGACTGGGACCAAAAATAGGCCCGGGCATTTTAAAATAAGCAGCCCATTTTTATGGTGGACGTCAGACTGCTGGGACCCCAACCAATCCCCTCGGTTCAAGTGGCTCTCCAGCTGTTGCTAAGCTGTAACTCCCATCATGTCTGAAGAGACTCAGGAATTAAGGAAGTTGCTGTTTTGATACAGCTGGAGAGCCACATAATGGTGTACAGTGTCACCCATCATCACTGCGGAACTTACAAGTGACTTCAGCTGATGGGACAGTCAGAAGAATACATAATGATATCAGTGACCTGAGTGATGTCTTCTCTGTTGTCTTTCCTTTCCTTCTTTATCTGGTCCAGATGCCAGGAATTCCTCCAGCTCCATCTTCTCTGCAGAGTCTGACGCCCGGACATCATTGGCTCCTCACATTGTCAGCAGATCTCTGTATAAAGACAATGGGGGAGATTTATCAAAACCTGTGCAGAGGAAGAGTGGTGCAGTTGCCCATGGCAACCAATCAGCTTGCTTCTTTCATTTTTAAAGAGTCCTGTGAAAAATGAAAGAAGTGATTTGATTGGTTGCTATGGGCAACTGCACGACTTTTCCTCTACACAGGTTTTGATAAATCTCCCCAATATTCATTATAACACATTATAATTCTGCCAAATACCGTGCAACCTGAATATAATACTGCCACGCACTGTACCCTCTAAAGATATTATTGCCACACACTGTACCCCCTGAATATAATACTGCTTACCACTGTACCCTCTAAATATATTATTGGAACACACTGTACCCCCTGAATATAATACTGCCACACACTGTACCCCCTGAATATAATACTGCCTACCACTGTACCCTCTAAATATATTATTGCAACACACTGTACCCCTGAATATAATACTGCTTACCACTGTACCCTCTAAATATATTATTGCAACACACTGTACCCCCTGAATATAATACTGCCACACACTGTACCTCCTGAATATAATACTGCCGCACACTGTACCCTGTGAATATAATACTGCCACACACTGTACCCTCTGAATATAATACTGCCACACACTGTACCTCCTGAATATAATACTGCCGCACACTGTACCCTCTGAAAATAATACTGCCCCACACTTTACCCCCCGAATATAATACTGCCATACTCCGCAAACCCTTCATCAACCCCCCCCCCCCACCCCATGCTTAGTTAGCTAATCACCCCAATGCCCCCTCCGCCACATCCTCGCTATTCTCATCACCCCATACACCCCACCCATCCTTGGCTCTTCACCCCCGCACTCCATATTATTCCCCCCCATCCTCAGTCTCATCATTGCAACCCCCCCCCCCCCGCACCCTCATCCTCAGACTCCTCATCATCATTATTGCACACCCCCCACACCCAATCCTCAGTCTCCTCATCATTCCACCCTCCTCCTCATCATCATCATCATTTCACCCCCCCACACCCCATCCTCAGTCTCCTCATCATTCTACCCTCCTCCTCCTCATCATCATCATTGCACCCCCCACACCCCATCCTCAGTCTTCTCATCATTCCACCCTCCTCCTCCTCATCATTGCCCCCCCACACCCCATCCTCAGTCTCCTCATCATTCCACCCTCCTCCTCATCATCATCATTGCACCCCCCCAGCATCCCCTCCTCCTCCTCATCGCATTCCCCCCACCCCATCCTCAGTTTCCTCATCATTGCACTCCCCCCAGCTTCCCCTCCTCCTCCTCATTATCATTGCATCCCCCCAAACACCCCATCCTCAGTCTCCTCATCATTGCCACCCCCCCAACACCCCATCCTCAGTCTCCTCATCATTGCAACCCCCCAAACACCCCATCCTCAGTCTCCTCATCATTGCAACCCCCCAACACCCCATCCTCAGTCTCCTTATCATTCCACCCTCCTCCTCCTCATCATCATTGCACCCCCCAGCATCCCCTCCTCCTCATCATCGCATTCCCCCCACCCCATCTTCAGTCTCCTCATCATTGCACGCCCCCCATCTTCCCCTCCTCCTCCTCATTATCATTGCATCCCCCCCAACACCCCATCCTCAGTCTCCTCATCATTGCAACCGTCCCCCCCAGCACACCCCTCCACCTCATCATCATTGCAAACCCCCCTCCCCCTGGGTCCCGGTCCTCATTCTCCTGCTCATCAATATTACATCACCCCAGCATCCGAACCTCGATCTCCATACCTTCCTAGAGATTCGCGATGCTGCAGTGTGAGGATGCGGGGAAGGCTGCTGCTCATGTCACGCATTGCAGGGGTCAGAGGCTGTGACGCGTCAGAGGCTTGGTGCAGACGTGCGTGCCTACGCGGTGCTCGTCTACTCCCATAAGCCCCTGTCCTTTTCATGCAACCCAGAAATTATTTTTAAAGAGCCCGCGCCTTTGCAGGTGATAGTGCTGGCAGCGGTGGGCCCAGGCCGCGCCTGAGGTCCCGGCCTGTTGCTGCAGCATGTAGCATAGTGTAGTGGCAGGGGGACCGCTCCTCAGTGGCCTTTTTGGCGGCCAGCTGGGCCTATTTTACTGTAGGGGCCTGGAGCTGCAGCTCCATCAGTCCCTATGTTATTCCGGCCCTGCCCAACACCACTTATTTTATATGACCGATCCCCACACCACTTACTTTATATGGCCCATCCCCACACCACTTACTTGATATGACCGAGGTCCACACCACTTACTTACATGGCCCACATGTGATACATCAAGGTGCATCCAGATGAAGTATCCTCATTGAATTTTGTTCCCTTCAATGCTGCTCTTTTACTCTTTTAGGTATCCATACATGGACCTCTATAGCTTCATTACAATCTTACAGAAACCTACTTGGATCAGGAGATGAGAACCACACTGATCCCAACCAACTCAAAGACATGTCTATTCATTTTTCAAATTATTAATAGAGTTGGGAGATAAAGTAAGTGAACCCCCTGGAATTCCCTCTATTTGTGCATTAAAGGGGTACTCCGCTACTAGACGTCTTATCCCCTATCCAAAGGATAGGGGATAAGATATCTGATCGCGGGAGTCCCGCTGCTGAGGCCCCCTGCAATCTTCTCGCAGCAGTGGTCTTGACGTCACGCTATGCCCCCTCCATTCATGTCTATGGGGGGGGGGATTGTCGACTGACACGCCCCCTCCCATAGACATGAAATGAGGGGGGCATAACGTGACATCACAAGGGGACATGGCAGTGACGTCACGATCACGGGCTCCGGCTCTGAGCGGTCTGAACAAAATGTCCCTTTAACTACTAGTAAGATTTGTTCCCCAAAAATGTAAGTGAATTCTTCTGATTCAGAACAAATTACTTGTTATACCTCCGGGATGTTGTCCTGTGACTGACCATGTCCGGCTCTCCTCCTTTTGGACCATCTGTGAACAGATGTTGGAATTCTGTGTTCATATGGATCCATATGTCCTGATCCTGGCACAAGTATCTTTACTTGGAGAACTTGACCCACTGTATTTGTAGGGATACATCCCCCATTGGTGCCTCTGGATGACCCATTCTCATCCTCTTTCTCAATGAGGATACTATTTTTCTTTCTGGATCCATCATTTCTGTAGGGATTTCTGCCCATTTTTGAGACTATTTATCATGTTGGACCCAAGAATTCCATGGTAATAATTTCATACATTTTTTGGACCATTGTTTATATTGATGGGATCCCCTTCTTTTGCCTTTTCTACTTTCCCTATTTCACAGGGACTGTAACACTAATCTGGTAATCTTTGTCCCTTGAAGAAAACTGCAGTACCACAAAGTGGACTATTCTGCACAGGAATATTCATATATTGAGTGAATTTTTGAAAAATTTGATTTGGTTGATTTGCTGAATTTACTTGCAGCGAATCTGTATAAAAAATGGCTATTTCTGGCCTACAGAGAGCCTCAATAGGGGTGTAGAACACTTTGCCTTACTGTAACACGCATAGGGTGTGTGCTGGGTTAGTGAAATAATACTGTTATTCAGTATGACATGCAGATTAGAGGCGTCACTATTAGAATCACTGTCACATCAATAGCCTGAGAGTGTGGAGATGGAAGTGGTGTGACCTGTCCAAGTTGCTGTTGTGGCCCATCTTCTCTTCCACAAAATTGTGCAAGGCTGGTACTACCTTCTTCGCAAAGAAATGACTGCTTGGGACTCTTCACCTCGGCTCAGCACAAGCCATCAGTTTTTTGAAAGGTGCCGAGTCCACCTCTTGAAAAGGGAGGGACTGCAGCACCAGCAACTTGAACAGGAGCACATTCAGCTTCTGTGCCATTGGATTGGAGTGGGAGCATAATGTTGTCTCTTGGACATGGCTTCGCCAATGGATTGCTGGCGGAATGACTGACTTGAAGTAGGAAGAGCAGGAGCATCTGGAGCGACATAAGGTAGGTATGACACACAGCTCCCTTTGGCTGAGGTGGTGGAGCCTTGGCTGGCTGAAACAAGGAGCGGCGTGCCACTCGATGATGCAGCAGGCTGGACTACCACATCGGAGCCACCGTTCTCCATGGCCGCTTTATGGTGGCACAGCATATGTGTACGCAGGGCCGTGGTGCCAACATTGGGACCCTGGCCTTGCTTCACCTTCTGCCGACACATCTTGCATATGGCCATGTTAACCTCCTCCGGATGCTTGATGAAAAACTGCCACACCGTCGAGTAGCTGATTTTCACACCAACAGTCCCCACTGATTGACTGGTGCTGCCGCCGACTCCAGGAACCCCTGTTCCACTACCTCCCGAGAAGGTAGGCTGTCGCCTCTGTTCCATTTTACAAGCCTCAATTCATAGATTGTTTATCTTATGTAATAAATATAAAATCTACTGTTATATATCTGCATTATAGACAGGTGCAGAGGGAATATACCTGATATTCATTTGGTCGCTTCCCCCTTTACGCATGCGCACGGGTCTTTTTCTGCCAATTAAATTGGTAAATGTTCATATCAATAGGGATGTACGTTTAGTTGGCAAACGCCAACCTATTGTCTTCATATATTACATATCCTTATTTTTATTTATTTTCCCTATGTAAGGAAGCCTGAACATGTGCACCAATACATACCACTTTTGTACTTATTGTGCCCCAGCCAATTATTGCGCAAACGCATAAATGATTCCAAGTGCTGTCTGAACGTGCGTGTAATATCTTTGTAACTTTCGTATCTACTGCTTCTGTACGCCTGAATGGCAGGTTAGATACTACATCTCCACTATTAGCTGAATTGCTTTTGATTTCATCACATCGGCATCACCATTACGCACTGAATGCCCCTTGATATCATCACACTGACCGGCGCCATCTTGCGAAGTGGATTCCGTCAGGGTTCCGCCACCAAACCTTCCAGGTATCTTATTGGCGAGCAATATGTGGAATATCACTTTATTTAATCTCCATAGAGCATCCAATAGCAGATATATAAAGACGGTAGCTTAGTTGTCCTAAGCTGATGGTCTCTGGGTGCTATACAGCAGATCCAACACTTAGCCCCCCCCCCCCCCCCTTCCGTCTATATCAGTTTTTCTCAAGCACGGTCCTCAAGACCCCCCCAACAGGTCATGTATTCCTGATTTCTTTAGTCTTTCACAGGTGATATGACTGTGGTGATGTCTGATTCACTGACCATAATTATATCACCTGTGAAAGACTAAGGAAATCCTGAAAACTTGACCTGTTGGGGGGTCTTGAGGACCGCGCTTGAGAGACACTGATCAATATCAACTTTATGATGTCTTCTAATGAGCCTCCTCTGTTTGTTTTCCTTTAGGTGGTCCTGGCATCAGTCCCTGGTCAAGACACCTACATGGCCATAAAAATCATCAACAAAAAAGAGGACAACGAGGATACCATCAAGAGAGAGCTGCGGATACTCCTGGCGGCCCGAGACTGTCCGTTTCTATGCCACATCTACGCCGCACATCAGTCTTTGGAGCGTGCCTACTTCATCACAGAATATCTGTCTGGCGGCAGTCTGGAGGATTTGATCAGGGTGTGCGGCTATCTGGACATCGACAACATAAGGTTCTACGCAGCAGAGATGGTATGTGGGCTCCAGTTCCTCCATGGACAGAACATCGTCCACAGAGACCTCAAGCCGGAGAACATCATGTTGGATGCAGAAGGCCACATCCGCATCATTGACCTGGGCCTGGCACAAGATGGAGTCACCGCCTCCAGTAGGATCGATGGAGTGACAGGAACATTCTACTACATGGCCCCGGAGGTGCTTCTCGGGAAGGAGTATTGTACAGCAGTTGACTGGTGGAGCCTCGGGATTGTGTTGTGCAGGATGGCAACAGGACGCTTCCCATTTTACATCGGCCACAGCAAGCAGAAGGTTTTCAGAGCCATCACCAGAAAGGAGCCGAAATTTCCACCCGGGCTGGATGCTGCTATTGAACATCTCATCACTCAACTGCTACGCAAGAATCCGGACAAGCGCCTGGGGGTGCGAAGAAACATCCGGACGCATCCATTCTTTTCCACCATTGGCTGGGAGGAGCTGGAGGAGAAGAGAGCAGAGCCACCATGGAAGCCGTATAAGACAGTTCTGCAAAATCACCATCTGCAGTGGCCAGAGGACACAGAGACTCCCCATCATGTGATCGGATTCAATTATACGTCACCAAGCTGGGCCCAGTAAGATCCTCCTACTACAAACAGGCCTTAAAGGGGTATTCCAGGCAAAAACATCTTATCCCCTATCGAAAGGATAGGGGATAAGATGTCTGATCGTGGGGGTGCTTGCCGCTGGGACCCCCCACGATCTCCCTGCAGCAGCCCGCATTCTATACGTAGCTGCGCCCGCATTCTATACGTAGCTTCCGAGACCGGGACGTGACACCACACCCCCTCCATTCATTTCTATGGGAGTGGACGCAAGGACCACAAGGCCCCCTACCATAGACATGAATGGAGGGGGCATGGCGTGACGTCACGTCCCCGTCTTGGAAGCGGTTTCCAAAACTGCAGACGCAGCTACGCATAGAATGCGGGCTGCTGCAGGGAGATCGCGGGGGGTCCCAGCTGCGGCCCCCCCGCAATCAGACATCTTATCCCCTATCCTTTGGATAGGGGATAAGATGTTTTGGCCCGGAATACCCCTTTAAGAACACATGTAGAGGTGCCAAAACCACACAACAATTTAACCCCCCCGGGTTAACAAAACCTATTTTAATCCATGTGTTCACTATAAAACATAACTTTTATTAAATTTAACTAATATTATGAACCAGTGAGAAAACACACACACTTAAAAACACAACCCTATTTGCATTTGTAACTGCATAGTCCACACGTGTTGCACTGGGAACCACATTTAGGAACCTGAGGAATAGGTAATAGGTAAGTATTTCACCCTAAATTTGTAGTAACCAGTGGAGAAAGAAATATACCACTACTATTGTGCCACTCTCAAAAGGAGGATATATATTTGGGGTTAGCAACCCTGGATATACATCCTCCTTTTGAGAGTGGCACAAAAGTAGTGGTATATTTCTCTCTCCACTGGTTACCACAAATTTAGCGGGCGAAATACTTACCTGTTACCCATTCCTCAGGTTCCTAACTGTGGTTCCCAGTGCAACACATGTGGACTATGCAGTTACAGTCGTAAATAGGGTTGTGTTTTTAAGTGCGTGTTTTTTCACCGGTTCATAATATTAGTTAAATTTAATAAAAGTTATGTTTTATAATGAACACATGGATTAAAAGAGGTTTTGTTAACCCCGGTGGAGTTAAATTGTTGTGCGGTAAGATCCTCCTCACATGTTCTTCATTCCTCCATATGTGGATGAGAAGATCTGGACTCTGAGGACCCCGCGGCTACTGCCCAGAACCTCCGGTCTCTTGACCCCATGCCTCATGTCTCTGCTGCTGTTACCTTGGCTGCCCTAGAACATCATCTCCCGCCTCAACATTGACTTGGCATCCTTCAATCCCGGGCTGGCATCCAACATCACTGCAGCCCGAAGATCCTCTATGCCCCAGGAGCGGCCTGTGCTTAGATTCCATCTGGTGAGTTCAGGAACAATAGTCGCATGTTGTGGTCCTGGGATGCTGAGTGATGTCTATTATCCCTGAACTCACCCAAGCACAGGCCGGGTAAGTACCACACTCACCACAACCCACAAACACCACACACACTACACGATAGGGATAGGTGCACACACATAGACACATACCACAGATAGGGGACATATATCGGCTCGATCCAGGGATTTATTCTGACCGCCATGTTTGGGGTCGGGAAGGAATTTTTTCCCCTGATTTGAGGACAATTGGCTCATTCCTTACAGGGGGTTTTCGCCTTCCCCTGGATCAACATAGCCGTAAATAGGTTTAGCAAATTAATATCATGAATTACCCTATTAGTAACACAACAAATTCAAAAAAACATAATAATAAAAAATAATAATAATAAAAAAATAATATATATATATATATATATATATATATAAATAAATATTAATATATTTTTTATATTATCTTAAAATTGTATTTGTCCCAACCATAAACATTAGACTAGCACACACATGAATATTTAAATAAAATAATAATTTAAATTAATTTACCCCCCTACCTATCACTCAGGTTTGGTACCAGCCTTTGATCCTGGGATTTATTCTGACCGCCATATTTGGGGTCGGGAAGGAATTTCCCCCCCTGAAAATAAGGACAATTGGCTCATTCCTTACAGGGGGTTTTCGCCTTCTCCTGGATCAACATAACCGTAAATAGGTATAATATTTAGTGTATGTGTGTACATATATATATATAAATTTTAATAACATAAAAATTTCCTTTTACAAACAAAAGATATATATTAAAAATATATATATTTGCCCTAAACATATACTTTAGACTAGTACACAATTATAATAAAAAATAATTTAAAACTAACCTACACCCCTACCACACACATAGATTAGGTATCGGCCTTTGATCCTGGGATTTATTCTGACCGCCATATTTGGGGTCGGGAAGGAATTTTCCCCCCTGGTAATAAAGGACAATTGGCTCATTCCTCACAGGGGGTTTTCGCCTTCCTCTGGATCAACACGGTTCAGTACAACAGACCACAGACTTACACATACACATATATATTAGTATAAAGCAAATTTGTTCATCACTGTCCCCCCATCCCTATAAATAAACTCTTTCTTTTACCCCCTACATGGTTGTACTTGTCTTTATTTCCATTGGACGTCCATCTAATAAATGTTGTGTTCACCCTGCTAGTAGCCTCCAGGGCCGCCGTCAGGGGAGGGGGGGGGGGGGGGTACAGCCTGTACTCCAGTAAGGGGCCCGAGCTCTTAGGGAGGTCCAGCCCCCCACTGCAGCAGCCTCAGTAAAGAATTAGCAGACCAGTTCATGCTCCCGGGGGCGGTCAGGCACTCAGGCACTGACCAAGCCTGAGAAGGGGCCCGCCACTGCCAGCATCATTTTTATTTTTTAACATTGCGGGCCCTTTAAATATTGCTCAGGGGCCGCGGCCATGCCGGGAAATGTGCACGGACGTTCAGGCCCCTCATGCTCCCCTGCCGTGCAGCCCTAGTGGAGCAGACATTTGCTTTATTTCCTGCTCCAGTACATAACCTGACACCCACCAGCGCAGCTGGGAAACAAAAGACTTCCCCTGCCCATCGCTGGTGCCTCCCATCTGGGTAAGTAACTTTCTGGGGTGGGGTGGTGGTGGGGTGTTAGAGGTTGGTGGCCAATTCCAGTGTTTCTCCAGCAGGGTGCCCACAGCTGTTGCAAAACTACCACTACCAGCATGCCTTTGGCTGTGTGGGCTGCTGTTGTAGTTTTGCAACAGCTGGAGGCACCATGCTGGAGAAACACTGATCTATCATCTATCTCTTATCTATCTATTTCATATTTATCTATCTATCCAATATTTATCTATCTATCTCATATCTATCTATCTCATATCTATCTATCTCATATCTATCTATCTATCTCATATCTATCTATCTCATATCCATCTATCTCATATCTATCTATTTATCTATCTATCTATCTCATATCTATCTATCTATCTATTGCATATCTATCTATCTATCTATCTCATACCTATCTATCTATCTATCTATCTATCTCATATCTATCTATCTATCTCATATCTATCTATCTCATATCTATCTATCTCTCTATCTCATATCTATCTATTTAGCTATCTATCTCATATCTATCTATCTCATATCTATCTATCTCATATCTATCTATCTCATATCTATCTCTATTTATCTATCTATAAACAGGAGAACACTGCTAGCACAAAGATACAGATAAAACATGAAATGCTATATTGCTACATGTATACCAGGTCCATGCATTAGTTTGTTATCAGTATGTGCTGGCCAACTTATCCTTTTTTGTGTTATACATATGGGGGTGGGGGGGTGGGGTTGCTACCTCCATGTTGGTTCTTGCACCCCACCCATCTTATAAGGTGCTGGATGTTCCAGACTTTACAAGCCATGTAACTGATTGTACAGGGGCACATTCACAGTGTAGGGTCCGTCTCAATGAGGTCACCTTATCACGGTGGAATGGTCCAAACTATTTGGCTGCCAAATTGGGAGTGAAGAACCTCAAATTTTTTTTTTGCATTGTAGCAATTTAGCATTTCATGTTTTATCTGTATCTTTGTGCTAGCAGTGTGCTGCTGTATTCTCCTGTTTATGTATATTCAGCCTAGGATCGTGCACCTCTATGCCAGGTCCATGCATTAGTTTGGTATCAGTGGGGGACATGTATCAAGGAATTGACACAGTTTTTGTGTGCAAATTCTTGCACAAAATTTAGCGCAAGCTGTTTTTTGCGTCTTTTTTTGCATACATTCTGATAGAGTATTTCCTCCTGTTTTCGTGATTTGGGGTACCTTGGAGTGACATCTATAGTAGGCACGGATTTATTAACAGCGTACTTTTCCTTTACACCTCAAAATTTTCCGCAAGTACCTTTTTTTTTTTAATGCAAATATAAGCCGTCTTGGACTGCACTTAGCGAGACGCTCTAAATCATCGATGTAATTTTTCAGAGCAGATTGCGGCGATTACTCTGCTTCTGCGTCTAGTCAGATTATCTCTGTTATACTTAAAATCTTTGCATGTACCTTTTAAAAACAATGTAATGATTATGGACACTTGTGATCACCCGGCTGCGGGAGTTTATAGGACTACAACTCCCGTCATGGACAGACTCTGCCCATGATGGGAGTTGTAGTCCGGGGGCTGAGGTGCAGATCGCACCGGGTCATTCTGCAGAGACCAGCTGAGAACCGCATTTATTAACTTAAAAAGCCGGCGGCATATGCGGCTCCACTGCGCTGCCCATGGCTCCTGTATACACTGTCATAATTCATAATCCCCACCGAGGGCGTGTGCAGTAGCGCACGTCAGAGCCGATGCCTAATCACTTAGCGGCACGGAGCGCTGATGAGGACAGATGGCTAAGACCTACCTGTCAAATACCTTAATATCTGTCCACATCAGTGCTCCGTGCCGCTAAGTGATTAGGCATTGGCTCTGAAAATTAAAGGTTACGTTTTATAGCACATCCTGAGAAATATACTCTCTATTTTGTTGTTTTCAATAACTATCCACCAATCAGAGCTCCCCTCTCCCGGCGGAGATTATGAATTATAAGAACTGTATATAGGAGCTGGCGGGCAGTGCAGTGTAGACGCATGTACCGCTGGCTTGTATAGTTAATAAATGCGGATCGCAGCTGGTCTCTGGAGAATGATTTGCTGCGATCTGCCCCTCTGCCCTTGGACTACTACTCCTATCATGAGTCTGTCCCATGATGGGAGTAGTTGTAGTACCGCAGCACTGCTGAGGGATGGCACTTGCACATCCCCTGGCTGCGGGACTTTATAGGACTACTACTCCCATCATGGACAGACTCTGTCCATGATAGGAGTTGTAGTCCAGGGGCTGAGGTGCAGATCGCACCGGGTCATTCTGCAGAGACCCGCTGCGATCCGCATTTAAGTTAGGAAGCCGGGCGGTACATGCGTCTACATCGCGCTGCCCGCGGCTTCTATATACACTGACATAATTCAGAATCCCCGCCGCCGGGAGAGGGGTCCCCTGATTGGTCAATAGCTGTTCTCCAATCAGAGCTCCCGTGTTCCGGTGGCGATTATGAATTATGACAGTGTATATAGAAGCCGCAATCTAGACGCATGTACCGCCGCTTTGTATAGCTAATAAATGAGGATCGCAGTGGATCTCCAGAGAACGATCTGCTGCGATCCACATTTAAGTTAACAAGCCGGGCGGTACATGCGTCTATATACACTGACATAATTCATAATCCCCGCTGCCGGAACATGGGAGCTCTGATTGGAGAATACCTATTGACCAATCAGAGCTCCCCTCTCTTGGTGGGGATTATGAATTATGTCAGTGTATATAGAAGCCGTGGGCAGCGCAGTGTAGACGCATGTACCGCCCGGCTTGTTAACTTAAATGCGGATCTCAGCAGGTCTCTGCAGAATGACCCGGTGCGATCTGCACCTCAGCCCCTGGACCACAACTCCCATCATGAACAGAGTCTGTCCATGATGGGAGTAGTAGTCCTAAAAGTCCCGCAGCCGGGGGATGTGCAAGTGCCATCCCTCAGCAGCGCTGCAGTACTACAGCTACTCCCATCATGGGACAGACTGTGTCCCATGATAGGAGTATTAGTCCAAGGGCAGAGGGACAGATTATGCGTTTTGCATAATGGGAACAGAGCAGTGTGTTCCCAAACAGGGAGACTTCAGCTGTTGCTTAACTACTGCCCCCCATGATGGGAGTTGTAGTGTAGAAAAAAACTGGAGGCTCCCTGTTTAGGAACACGCTGCATTATGTGCGCTCTTCCAAGGGAAGAGCGCAAAAAATGTACTAACCCATATTTCCTTTTTTTCTTTTCTTATCATTTCAGGGGGAGGACTACGTCACATTCGGTGGACTGCGACGATGAACAGTGTTTTTTTATTTCAATAAAATGGTTAACAAGGGCTGTGGGGGAGTGATTTTTTTAAATTAATATGTCGTGTTTTTTATAATTGAATTTTCAGGCTTAGTAGTGGAAGCCATCTTATAGACGGAATCCATTACTAAGCCAGGGCTTAGTGTTAGCCCCAAAATCAGCTAGCGCTAAGAGCCGATACCAACATGCCCGGAGCGTCAACAATGGCGCTCCTCGGTCTAGGCGGTAACAGGCTGGCGTTATTTAGGCTTGGGAGGGCCAGTAACAATGGTCCTTGGCCAACCTGGTAACGTCAGGCTGTTGCTGCTTGGTTGGTATCTGGCTGATACTAAACATAAACATTTTTTTTCATAAATAAATAAATAAAAAAAAAGTGTGGTTCCCTAATTTTTTCAGCATCAGCCAGATACCAACCAAGCAGCAACAGTCTGATGTTACCAGAGTGGGCGAGGACCATTGTTACTGGCCCTCACCAGCCTAAATAACGCCGGCCTGTTACCACCTAGGCCAAGGAGCTCCATTTTGACGCTCCAGGCCTGTTGGTACCGGCTCTTCCCGGCACCCCTGTGGCGGTGGGTACCGAGGTAATAATTGGAGGTTAGCGCTAGCTGTTTTGGGGGCTAATGCTAAGCCCCGGCTTAGTAATGGATTCTGTCTACAAGACGGCTTCCACTACTAAGCCTGAAAATTCAATTATAAAAAACACAACACATTGAAAAAAAATGTTATTTAAAAAAAAAACACTCCCCCACAGCCCTCGTTAACCCTTTTATTGACATTTAAAAAAAAGAAAACACTGTTCATCATCGCAATCCACCAAATCTGACATAGCCCTCCGCATTCACATATAAAAAAAATTTGGAAAAAAAAAAACCAACAAAAAGTTTAGTAATTTTTTTTGTTTCCACACACCAGCAAAAACACAAGTAAAAAACGCAAGAAAAACTGACAAAACACAGGAAAAAGCTGGGACAGTTTTTCTGGTGTTTTTTGCTGTGTAAAGGGGTAGAACTGTGTCTACAATAGACAAATAATGATACATGTCCCCCAGTATGTTCTGGCCTATTTATCTATCTATCTCATATCTATCTATTTATCTAAATCCCAAACAAATTGCTCCAATTGCACTCCAAGTAATTAAAGCAAAAGATAGTGTTTATTGATCCATGGTCAGCAGTGAATGCGACGTTTCAGCAGCATCTCGCCGTCTTTCTCAAGCTTGACAAAGGTGGCGAGATGCCGCTGAAACGTTGCATCCACTGCTGACCAGTGGTCAATAAACACTATCTTTTGCTTTAATTACTTGGAGTGTCATTGGAGCAATTTGTTTGGGATTTGCATGTCTACAGGTTAGAACACAATGAGTCAAAGCACCAAAAAAGGAAAGGAGATATTCTCATAGATGTATAGGGTCCTGTGGTAAACACTCTAAATATGGAACCAAAAAGAAAAGAAACCACTTGAAAACGGACCATGTATAAACTAAAATCAATTTTATTTAGAATAATATAAAGACATAAAATAATTACACACACAGCGTGGACAAACAGAAGTGGGAACCAGGGAGCAGGGGGAGATAAAAAGAAGATAACAATAATATATATAGTGTCCAAGTGTGCTAAACAATTTAAAGTGCCAGCAGCGTGCCAAATAAATAGATAAAACCAATATGTTTAAAAACGCACACAAAACGGATCACAGAGAAAACCAGATGTAGTAGTGGCATAGAACAGTAACACTCCCTTCGCTCCCCAGTTACCCACCAGACCTCCAACGCGTTTCACCCAACAGGGCTTTATCCAGGAGTCTTCTGTTTGTCCACGCTGTGTGTGTAATTATTTTATGTCTTTATATTATTCTAAATAAAATTTATTTTAGTTTATACATGGTCCGTTTTCAAGAGGTTAGAACACAAGGGAACCTTTTAAAACTCATCTTTTATTGTAATACTTGCACGATATTAAATATTTGTGAAGAAAAATCGCCAGAGTTCATAGTATAGTCTCTTATTGTGCACCATATATCTCTTGTCTCCTTTTATGTGCGTTTTTTGACCATAAATGGATGTGCAAATGTGCGTTTTAGTTGTCCAAGTGTTTCCTCAAAGAGGATACTGATGTCCATATATTTGTAATTGTCACCATCGGGCATGAAAATGTGCTACTATTTCTGGTCACAAATGTGCTTGTATGTCCAGACTTAATTATTGCACATAGTCCCGCATATTATGTGCAATAGTGCTGTGCCTGGTATATATTGCTGCTGACTTTATACATGCGTAAATCAAACAATGTTCCTGTTCGCATTTCTCATAGTCCACTCAGCATATGAAATCCATTCTATATTTCAATTCATTTGTATTCCATATAGATAACCCATAAATTAATATTGCACTTTGGTTTTTTGCACTTATATTATTGCACTTTAAACATATATTGCACTTCCTCTATTGCACAAATTCAGGTATTGCACACGCTCCACATTTCATTTATTGCACATTTTGCACTTAGCTTTCCAAATCAAGGTGCTTATGTTTAGTAGTCCTGGTCGGTTTTCACATGGTGCGCTCCCGTCCTACGCGTTTCCTCCATTTAGAATTCTTCAGGGACTTGTGCGAGTGGACTTTTCAATCCATCTGGTGCGTGTGGCTCTGATGGTGGCCATACTCATATTGAAATTTGCGCCTTCTTTTATATCTAAAGACTCCTCCTCCTATCTGTTACGTAACATTACTTATCCTATTGGCAACTACCATCATCGCCGTCAGGACTTTATTTCACAGGTACGTACAGGGAGGGGTATGCGGTCCAACTCAGGAGACTCCACGCCTCGTTCTGAGCTCCGTGTCTGTGCACCAATCATCGCGGCTGTGTCCTTACCAGGTAGGTGTTCTCCGTGTTTGTTAACTCTTAGCTTCCCAGTCTTTTTCGTTCGTTATTGTTATATTGATACTTTATATATTTTCATTATTTTTTCTTCACAGTTTGGTTAATCGTTATATCTTACTTTGATGTTTTATTCAGTGTAACTTGCATAAGATATATAATCATTCAGTCCTCCTGGTTTGAGGGCTTCCAATCTAAAAGTCCAATAGGCTTCCCTCTGTAGGAGGGTTTTGTCCCAATCCCCTCCTCTTTTTGGTGGGGGGACCACCTCAATGATCTGTGCTTTCAGGTTTATTACCTCACTTCGATGATGACTGGCAAAATGAATGCCCACCGGTGTCTCTCTTTCATTGGCAATGTCTCCAATATGTTCTTGCAGTCTCTTGCGGAATGTTCTAAAAGTTTTCCCAACATAGTTTTTGGGGCATGGGCAAGTTAGTAGGTATGTCACCCCTTTAGTTTCACAGTTCGCAAAGTGATGAATGTCATATTCAGTTTTTGTAACTGCACTGGAGATTTTTTTTCCTTTCTGAACATATTTGCAGACACTGTATTTTCCACATGTGAACATTCCTTGAGGTTTCGTGAGCCAATTTTTTCCAGTCTTTTCAGGTTCAAAAGAGCTTTTAATTAGTTGGTCCTTCAAATTCTTTCCTCCCTATAGGTTATTAGAGGTTGTTCTGATATTATTTGTGACAGTGTAGTGTCCAACTTGTATATCCCAGTATTTTTGAAAAATTTATTTTATATTTGGGGCTTGTTCATCAAACATGTCTATTATTCTAGAGACATTATCCCCCACTGTTTGCAGTTTGCGGGATTAGTAACTGTGACCTCTGTGATCTCATTGCTCTATGATAGGCTGTTTTTAATACTTTGTTGGGAGAACCTCTGCTCCTCAACCTCATACGTAACTCATTGGCTTGAATTTGGAACTCACCTATAGTGGAACAATTTCTGCGCAAGCGCAGGTATTGACCAGCGGGAATCCCCTGCTTCAGTGGGCGCGGATGGCAGCTCTCCCACCGAAGCAGGGAATTCGTGGCAGTTTCTTTACGATGCGTCCTTGTCTGAATACTACCTTCCTCAGTGAGCGTAATCTCTAGATCCAAGAACATCAATGTGTTCTTGCTAATTGTGCTAGTAAATTTCAGACCCAAGTTATTACAATTGAGGAAGTCTACAAAGCTGTTAAATGCCTCTTGTGTGGATGTCCATACGATCAGGACGTTGTCTATGTACCTGAGCAACAATTGTATGTGGTCAGTCCAAGGCGACGCCTGATCGGAGAACACCACCTGGTTCTCCCAAGAGCCGAGGTACAGATTAGCAACTTGGATGTCTATACCTGATCTGCGACTGGGACCAAGTTACTATCCATGGGCACCCACTATCTTTACTTATTGCAAGGTTGTGCGGCTTCCACCAGTTGTTCCTATCTATTTATCTATCTATCTATCTCATATCTATCTATCTATTTATCTATCGGATATCTATCCAGCTATCTCATTTCTATCTATCTATTATCTATCTATCTCATATCTATCTAATATCTATCTATCTCATATCTATCTATCTATGTATCTATCTATCTTATATCTGTCTATTTATCTATCTCATATCCAGGGCCACCATCAGGGGGGTACAACCAGCACGCCAGTATGGGGCACGGACCCCCTGGGAGGCCCGGCTAGGCCCGACACTTTTTTTTTTTAATGTCTTGGGAGTCAGTGTCACTCACTGAGCGCTTGGGGGGGTCCTCACTATACACTGACTGACCGTACTATTTACAGTCAGTCAGTCAAACAGTCCCGCTGGCCTGCTCCACATACCTACGGGCCGGCGGCGTCTGCCTGGTGGCTGCCGGGAGGTACTATTGCAGCACGTCCGCTGAGCTATGATATAGCACGTTGGCCCTGACGTCAGAAGAGAGTGGCGCCGAGAAGAAAAGCCTGAACGGGGGAGCAGCTAGGAAGAGGCGTGGCTGGCTAGCCGGGAAGGTAGCTACAGCAGGCTGCCTTTAGTTCTTCGATTACTGCTCCGCTGTAGGCAGTGGTCCGGGGTTTACAACAACATATGGGGGCCCAGGGGCCTATATATATATAAATATATATATATATATATATATATATATATATATAGGGACACAGGGGCCTATAGCAACTAATGGGGGCACAGGGGACTATAACAACTAATGGGGGCACAGGGGCCTATAACAACTAATGGGGGCATAGGGGCCTATAACTACTTATGGGGGCACAGGGGCCTATAACTACTTATGGGGGCACAGGGGCCTATAACTACTTATGGGGGCACAGGGGCCTATAATTTCTTATGGGGGCACAGGGGCCTATAACTATTTATGGGGGCATAGGGGCTTATAACTACTAATGGGGCACAGAGGCCCATAACTAATAATGGGGACACAGGGGCCTATAACTACTAATGGGGGCACTGAGGCCCATAACTACTAATGGGGACACAGGGGTTGATAACTGCTTATGGGGGCACAGGGGCCTATAACTGCTTATGGGGACACAGGGGCCTATAACTACTAATGGGGGCACAGAGGGCCATAAATACTAATGGGGACACAGGGGCCTATAACTACTTATGGGGGCACAAGGGCCTATAACAACTTATGTGGGCCCAGGGGCCTATAACTGCTTCTGGGGGCACAGAGGCCCATAACTAGTAATGGGAGCACAGGAGCCTATATATATATATATATATATATATATATATACATATGTGGTGTCCCGGTACCGTACTTTGTACCGTACTGTCACGATGCCGGCTGGCAGGAGGTGGATCCTCTGTGCCAGAGAGGGATTGGCGGTGACCGTGCTAGTGGACCGGTTCTAAGTCACTACTGGTGTTCACCAGAGCCCGCCGCAAAGCGGGATGGTCTTGCTGCGGCGGTAGTGACCAGGTCGTATCCACTAGCAACGGCTCAACCTCTCTGACTGCTGAAGATAGGCGCGGTACAAGGGAGTAGACAGAAGCAAGGTCGGACGTAGCAGAAGGTCGGGGCAGGCAGCAAGGATCGTAGTCAGGGGCAACGGCAGGAGGTCTGGAACACAGGCTAGGAACACACAAGGAACGCTTTCACTGGCACAATGGCAACAAGATCCGGCCAGGGAGTGCAAGGGAGGAGATCAGATATAGCCAGGGAGCAGGTGGAAGCCAATTAAGCCAATTGGGCCAGGCACCAATCATTGGTGCACTGGCCCTTTAAATCTCAGAGAGCTGGCGCGCGCGCGCCCTAGAGAGCGGAGCCGCGCGCGCCAGCACATGACAGCAGGGGACCGGGACGGTTAAGTGACCTGGGATGCAATTCGCGAGCGGGCGCGTCCCGCTGTGCGAATCGCATCCCCGACGGCCATGACAGTGCAGCGCTCCCGGTCAACGGGACCGACCGGGGCGCTGCAGGGAGAGAGACGCCGTGAGCGCTCCGGGGAGGAGCGGGGACCCGGAGCGCTAGGCGTAACACGTACCTTGTGTGCTAAGTCCCCAAAGTCACAGTTCCTATGTACCGGTGGGATCACCTCTTGTCACCTCTTCCTTCTTTCATTTTATTATGTTTGATGTGAATAAATTGTATATATTTTATTATATGTATAGTACTTCCAGGACCTTAGGTCACATGACTAATAAGTCTAATGTTAAGTTAAGCTTAAGGCCCTTCAGGGCACGTGATGTGGTCACATGATATACCATAATGCTTTGTGAAAGGACTGACAGCTGGTGGGAACCAATAAGCTCTAAGCCTGCCCCTCTCCATATAGGTGCGCTGTAACCAATCTCTCGCTCTCTTTCCCTCACACAAATCTAAAGACAGAACTAGGCCTGAAGCCTATCACTGCTGCAACTTACTAACCATGAGTTTACCAAATCCAAATCCCGTTAATCCTGCGTGACTGCTGGACCTAAACAATTCCCCTAAATCCAGCGGAACAGCGCAATTCCAGACTCAGATCTTATATACTACAAGGTCCCAACCCACTGTGAGGAACTTACAGACTACTCTTCTGTATAGACTGTTTGCCGTTATCAACCTGCATAAAAGCTGCAGTAAAGTTATCTACAGTTTACTAAACCTCCTGTTGTGGACAATCCTTTATTCCTCTCTATCGTTCCTGGAACGGGTGGCGGTAGGAAATATATATACTGAGGAAGAACCCGCACCCTGGCGTCACATTAAGGGTTAATCCAACACCCTTTCATCACTGCACAGCTACACCACCTACACCCTACACCCCCAAGCTACCACACAGCGCAAACACAAAGGACACACTTCATAGGTATGGGCAGGAATTCACCAGCGCTGATCAAAACCACCATGTAAGTTGAATGAGTAGCTTTATTGGACCATCATGCAACACATTTCACTGCACAATGGCAGCTTCATCAGGCATAGCAGGTGTAATAAGGAGGACTACCTTCCTACACCTGCTATGCCTGATGAAGCTGCCATTGTACAGTGAAACGCATTGCATGATGGTCCAATAAAGCTACTCCTTCAACTTACATGGTGGTTTTGATCAGTGCTGGTGAATTCCTGCCCATACCTATGAAGTGTACCGCACTCTGCTATATAGAGTAATTAGAAATATATAATTACAAATTAAAATTGGTTTGGGGGTGGGCCCTG
Organism: Hyla sarda; assembly: GCF_029499605.1. Classification (NCBI taxonomy): domain Eukaryota; kingdom Metazoa; phylum Chordata; class Amphibia; order Anura; family Hylidae; genus Hyla; species Hyla sarda. Next base: position 70,563,868 of record NC_079198.1, on the reverse strand, counting down.
GGGGCGGACTATGGCAGGCCACTGGTAGTTGTGGTGGGGGGCAGGGCCGTTTGAAGGAATTTGGGGGCCCAAGCAAAATGGACATGGAGGCCCCCCCCCCCCCTGATGTTCACGCACGTCACGCTCTAGGGCCGGCATCAGGACCTAGTAATGCCGGCCCTTGAATTCTGGGAGCACGATGTGAGCGAACGTCAATACGAGGCCCCCACATTAGGTGCAGCACAGTTCCCCCTACATTAGGTGCAGCACAGTTCCCCCCACGTTAGGTGCAGCAGAGTTCCCCCCACGTCAGGTGCAGCAGAGTTCCCCCCACGTTAGGTGCAGCAGAGTTCCCCCACGTTAGGTGCAGCAGAGTTCCCTCCACGTTACGTGCAGCAGAGTTCCCCCCACTTTAGGTGCAGCAGAGTTCCCTCCACATTAGGTGCAGCAGAGTTCCCCCCCACAGTAGGTGCAGCAGAGTTCCCCCCACATTAGGTGCAGCAGAGTTCCCCCCACATTAGATGCAGCTGAGTTCTCCCCGCATAAGGTGCAGTATAGCTCCCCCAAATTAGGTGCAATTCCCCCACATTAGGTGCAGTATATAGTTCCCCCACAATTAGGTGCAGTTCCCCCCACATTAGGTGCAGTATATAGTTCCCCACATTAGGTGCAGTTTATAGTTCCACACATTAGGTGCAGTATATAGTTCCCCACATTAGGTGCAGTATATAGTTCCCCACATTAGGTGCAATATATATTTCCCCACATTAGGTGAAGAATAGTTCCCCCACATTAGGTGCAGAATAGCTCACGCACATTATGTGCAGTATAGCTCCCCCACATTAGGTGCAGTATAGCTCCCCCACATTAGGTGCAGTATAGCTCCCCCACATTAGGTGCAGTATAGCTATCCCACATTAAGTGCAGTATAGTTCCCCACAATAGATGCAGTATAGCTCCCCCACATTATGTGCAGTATAGCTTCCCCACATTACGTGCAGTATAGTCCTCCACATTAGGTGCAGTATAGTTCCCCCCACATTAGGTGCAGTATAGTCCCCCACATTAGGTGCAGTATAGTCCCCCACATTATGTGCAGTACAGTTCCCCACATTAGGTGCAGTATAAAGTCTCCCACATTAGGTGCAGTATATAGTCCCCCACATTAGGCGCAGTATAGTTCCCCACATTAGGTGCAGTACAGTTCCCCACATTAGGTTCAGTATAGTCCCCCCACATTAGGTGCAGTATAGTTCCCCCACATTAGGTGCAGTACATAGTCCCCCCACATTAGGTGCAGTACATAGTCCCCCACATTAGGTGCAGTATATAGTCCCCCACATTAGGTGCAGTATATAGTTCCCCCACATTAGGTGCAGTATATAGTTCCCACACATTAGGTGCAGTATACAGTCCCCCATATTAGGTGCAGTACAGTTCCCCCACATTAGGTGCAGTATAGTTCCCCCACATTAGGTGCAGTATATAGTCCCCCACATTAGGTGCAGTATAGTTCCCCCACACTAGGTGCAGTATAGCTCCCCACATTAGATGCAGTATGTTCCCCCCACAGACATACAGTCTTTAGCCATATACAGTGTATGGCTGGAGGCTGTATGCCTGTTTTACTGCCCCACTTCAGTATTCCGACCACCACTCCGGGGTCACGATCTACTGCTATGGCCCATAGCCTATGATCATGACCCCGGAGCGGTGGTCGGAATACTGAAGATGACTTACCGCTGCCCGCTGGTCACTTACCTACCATGCGCGCGTGTCCTCCTCATTGCTCCACTCTGTTGCCATGGGCGCATGCACGGGACGTCAGTGACGTCCCTGCGTGCGCTACTTCCCGTCAGCCGCTGTGTTTTTAAAGTTAACGCGGGGCCGGCGGCCGCACAGCGGTAACCGGGGCATCCTTGCGTCCCGAAAAGATTTTTCGTGACACAGGGATGTCCTTAATAGTGATGGGGGGAATTGCTCCATCACTACAGGACGGCCAAGCATTGCTTGGTTCGTCTGTCCTGTAGCAACAGCTTTTATGGTAATACAACAAGTGAGGGTTTGTTACAATGTATCAGTGCTAAGTCAGAGCTAAGACTGAATGGAGGATTGCCTAGACTGAATACACAGTGGAGGACACTTCATGGAGTAATAGATCTTCAGATGCTTCATGGACGCTCCTGTTATGAGATCATCCACAACAGAAGAGCATCAGAGCAGTTTTCGTGAAGAAGGAAAATTCCTGGTAGAGAAGTGTCCAGTCTACTGGACAAGCAGGATGACAACCAATATGGCCGCCATTACAGTGCCCACCCCAGAAGTGGTCTCCCAGCTCTCACACATTCCTAGAAAGTGAATCTTTCTATGGTCTATTCACACGGCAGAATTTCTGCTTGCGGAATTCCACCTCAAATTAAAGCCCATAGACTTCTATGGGATTCCGCACTCCCATTCACACTTCTGAATTTCCGTTTGCGCAAGTGGAAATTCCGCCATGTGAACAGACCCTATCTGTGTAAAGACACAATGATATCTAAGAATGGTCTCACGTTTTGGAGCGGTGGTTACATGTGTACTAGGAGCTGCCAAAGATAGCCAAGCTTTTCCAATGGGAGATTCAGCACCTCATTCTTGAGAGGCAGGAGGGGGCAGCATTAGGACCCCTGTGATTATAAACTTCTGCTCCATCCTGTATAAGTGTACAGGGGCGGATCCAGAGTCGAGTCTCGGGAGGGGCATTATTAGAGTATTTTGTGTTGGCGGACAGAAAACAAGGTGTTGCTTACGGAACTTACAATATTATTAAATGTATCATACAGTCCTAACCTTGTTTGAGGGGGCGTGTCGGCCGCCGCCTCGTGCGGGGGTCGACACCCGCTATCTCGGCGGAGAGCCGGGGCCCCGTACAGAGAGATCGCAGGGGGCCCCAGCGGTCGGACTCCCCGCGATCTCAAACTTATCCCCTATCCTTAGGATAGGGGATAAGTTTTTCACCACTGGACTACCCCTTTAAGACTCTTAGGCCATGTTCACATGTCAGAATAATTATCAAATATACCAATTGCCACAGAATGGGAAAGTGCTAAAGAAGTTTTTACCATTTAAAACTACAGCTCCCAGTATGACCTAAGTAGTGGTAAGGGGATGCTGGGAGTTGTTGTTTCACCCATCATTACTGCAGAACTTCTTCAGTGACTACAGCTCTGATGTGACACACACAGGAGGATACAGTATGATATCAGTGACTACAGGTGGCGTCTTCTCTATAGTCTTTCCTTATCTAATTCAGATGTACTTACCACGGGACTTGTTCCAGCTAAATGCTCTCTCTGCAGAACTTGATGCCCAGACGTCTCCTCACTATGTCAGCGGATTCTGATCCTCTATATGAAAACAATAATTATTATAATACTGCCAAACACTGTATTCTTCGAATATAATACTGGCACATACCTTCTGAATATAATTCTGACACACTGTACCTCCTGAATATACAACACACTGTACCCTCTGAATATAATACCGCCACACACCGTACCCTCTGAATATAATACTATCACACACCGTACCCTCTGAATATAATACTACCACACACTGCGCCATCTAAATATAATACTACCACACACTGTGCCCTCTGAATATAACACTACCACACACTGTGCCCTCTAAATGTAATACTAGCAAACACTGCACTCTCTGAATATAATACTACCACACACTGCACTCTCTGAATATAATACTACCACACTGTGCCCTCTAAATTTAATACTACCACACACTGCACTCTCTGAATAGAATACTACCACACACTGCACTCTCTGAATATAATACTACCACACACTGTGCCCTCTAAATTTAATACTACCACACACTGCACTCTCTGAATAGAATACTACCACGCACTGCACTCTCTGAATATAATACTACCAAACACTGCACTCTCTGAATATAATACTACCACGCACTGCACTCTCTGAATATAATACTACCACGCACTGCACTCTCTGAATATAATACTACCACACACTGTGCCCTCTAAATTTAATACTACCACACACTGCACCCTCAGTATATAATACTACCACACACTGCACTCTCTGAATATAATACTACCACACACTGTACCCTCTAAATTTAATACTACCACACACTGCACTCTCTGAATATAACTTGCTGTGCAGTGCACCCTCTGAATAAAATACCCAAATGTATTGTGGCCCATAAAAAAACGTACCACCCCAGAAATTCCTCATAATCTACAATATACTTCTGAAATGCAGAACACTCTGTGCCTTCACATATAGTAATAATGCCCCATCTTGTGCCCCTACATGTAATAATTATGACCCGTCCTGTTCCCCCCACATAATAATGCCCTGTGCCCCTAACATATATTGCCCCCTGTGCTGTGCCCTTCACATATAATTCCCTGTTCTTTGCCCCTCACATATAATGCCCCATCTTGCGTCCCTCACATATAATGCCCCCTGTGCTGTGCCCCTCACATATAATGCCCCCCGTGCTGTGCCCCTCACATATAATGTCCCCTGTGCTGTTCCCCTCACATATAATGCCCCCCTGTGCTGTGGCCCTCACATATAATGCCCCCCATGCTGTGCCCCTCACATATAATGCTCCTGTCATATGCCCCACACATATAATGCCCCCTGTGCTGTGCCCTTCACATATAATGCCCCCGTTCTTTGCCCCTCACATATAATGCCCCCATCATGCACCCCTCACATATAATGCCCCGTGCTGTGCCCTTCACATATAATGTCCCCGTTCTTTGCCCCTCACATATAATGCCCCCATCATGCGCCCCTCACATATAATGCCCCCTGTCCTGTCCAGTCAGGGGGAATTATATGTGAGGGGCACAGGACAGGGGGCATTATATGTTTGGGGCACATGACAGGAGCATTATATGTGAGGGGCACAGGACAGGGGGCATTATATGTGAGGGGCGCATGATGGCGCATTATATATGAGGGGCACAGGATGGGGGCATTATATATGAGGGGCGCATGATGGGGGCATTATTTGTGAGGAGCACAGGGGGCATTATATGTGTGGGGCACAGCACAGGGGGCATTATATGTGATGGGCACTGAACAAGGGGCATTATATGTGTGGGGCACAGCACGGGCATTATATGTGAGGGGAACAGCACAGGGGACATTATGTGTGGGGCACAGCACAGGGGGCATTATATGTGTGGGAAACAGCACAGGGGGCATTATATGTGTGGGGCACAGCACAGGGGGAATTATGTGCGGGGCACAGCACAGGGGGCATTATATCATATAATGCCCCCTGTGCTGTGCCCCACACATATAATACCCCCTGTGCTGTGCCCCACACATATAATACCCCCTGTGTTGTGCCCCCCACACATATAATTTATATGTGTAAGCACAGCACAGGGGGCATTATATGTGTGGGGCACAGCACAGGGGGCATTATATGTGTGGGGCACAGCACAGGGGGCATTGTATGTGTGGGTTACAGCACAGGGGGAATTATGTGTGGGGCACAGCACAGGGGGAATTATATCATATAATGCCCCCTGTGCTGTGCCCCACACATATAATACCCCCTGTGCTGTGCCCCACACATATAATACCCCCTGTGCTGTACCCCCCACACATATAATTTATATGTGTGGGCACAGCACAGGGGGCATTATATGTGTGGGGCACAGCACAGGGGGCATTATATGTGTGGGGCACAGCACAGGGGGCATTATATGTGTGGGGCACAGCACAGGGGGCATTATATGTGTGGGGCACAGCACAGGGGGCATTATATGTGTGGGCACAGCACAGGGAGCATTATATGTGTGGGGCACAGCACAGGGGGCATTATATGTGTGGGGCACAGCACAGGGGGGCATTATATGTGTGGGGCACAGCACAGGGGGAATTATGTGTGGGGCACAGCACAGGGGGCATTATATCATATAATGCCCCCGGTGCTGTGCCCCACACATAAAATACCCCCTGTGCTGTGCCTCACACATATAATGCCCCCTGTGCTGTGCCCCACACATATAATTTATATGTGTGGGCACAGCACAGGGGGCATTATATGTGAGGGGCACAGCACAGGGGCCCCCCTGTCATGTGCTCTTAACATATAGTGCCCCCAGTGCTTTGCCCTGCAGCACCTCACATTAAGAATTCCCCTTTCTCTTCCCCCCCTCCTAAGTTTTTAAATCCCCCTCCCCCTCCGATACAGTGACCTTAACAGTGGCACATATTCGGTCCCCCAAATCCCCTGGGCCCTGAGCATACTCTAAGTACTTATAGTATGCCGGCCACGGGGACGGGATTTCCGGGCGCCGGCACGATGATGTGACGTCATCGCGCCGGCCTGCAGAGGATCGCGTCCCCGCAGCTCACACGCTGTGTACTCACAGCGTGTGACAGCCAGGGTTAGTGAATGGTGGAGCGGAAGCTTACAGCTTCGGCTCCACCATTCTAGGGGGCGGGGTGCAGCAATTGCCCCGTTGCCCCCCCCCCCCCCTGGATCCGCCACTGCACATGTAGCACATTGCCAGCATATTTGATGCTGCGGATGTGCTACTTAGTGTGCCTCCTTCTGTGCCCGTGTGTCCTGCTTTGTCTGCTCATAGGAGTAATCCACCGTTATGAACAGACACAGGGATCTGAGAATCAGAGATCCGCCATGTCCGCAAGTACACGCGCAGTGTACTCACAGACATTGCGGCCACTCTCAGCCTTGCTCATGGAACAAGGGGAGTGATCGCAATGTCTATGAGTAAACTGCGCATGCGCGTGACTCACAGATCACTGGGTGTCTGCTCGCATTGGCGTATCGCTGCTATGAGCAGACAAAGCAGGGTACATGGGCACAGCAGGAGGCGCACTCATTAGCGCATCCACAGCGTCAAATAACCTGCAGATGCGCTACGTGTGACCAGGGCCGGCCTTAGGTGTTCAGGCGCCCTGTGCGAACTAACCTTTTTTTGAGTCTTTTTTTGCGCAAATTTTGATATAATTTTTCATCCCCTTGTCTACAGTTAAGTTTACCATAGAGTACTTTCTACTGCACTTTCTACTTTCTTGCGCAAATATACACCACCTCAGAGGACACATACCAAAAGTATCTATTTTGACACAGTAAGAACTGCTACAGCCCATGATGGGAGTTGTAGTCCAGGGGCTGAGATGCAGATCGCACCGGGTCATTCTGCAGAGACCCGCTGCAATTTATTAACTATACAAGCCAGCGGTACATGCGGCTCCACTGTGCTGCCTGCCGCTCCTGTATACACTGTCATAATTCATAATCCCCGCCAACGGGAGAGGGGAGCTCTGATTGGTCAATAGCTATTGACCAATCAGAGCTCCCCTCTCCCGGCGGGGATTATGAATTATAAGAGCTGTATATAGGAGCCGGCAGCAGCGCAGTGTAGATGTCTGGACCATTGGCTTGTATAGTTAATAAATGCATGTGATCGGCCCCCCTGCCCTTGGACTACTACTCCTACTACTATTCCCCGCTGCCGGGAGAGGGGAGCTCTGATTGGTCAATAGCTATCCACCAATCAGAGCTCCCGTCTCCCGGCGGTGATTATGAATTATTACAGTGCATATAGAAGCCGGCGGCAGCGCAGTGTAGCTGCATGTACCGCCGACTTTTTAACTTAAATGTGGATCGCAGCAGATCATTCTCTGGAGATCTGTTGCGTTCCGCATTTATTAACTATACAAACCGGACTTACATGTGTCTACACTGCGCTGCTGCTGGCTTCTATATACACTGTAATAATTTATAATCCCCGCTGGAACACGGGAGCTCTGATTGGTGGATAGCTATTGACCAATCAGAGCTCCCCTCTCCTGGCGGCAATTATGAATTATTACAGTGTATATAATATAGAAGCCGGCGGCAGCGCAGTGTAGACACATGTAAGGCCGGTTTGTATAGTAAATAAATGCGGATTGCAACAGATCTCCAGAGAATGATCTGCTGCGATCCACATTTAAGTTAAAAAGTCGGCAGTACATGCAGCTACACTGCACTGTCGCCGGCTTCTATATACTCTGTAATAATTCATAATCGCCGCCAGGAGAGGGGAGCTCTCTCCCACCAATCAGAGCTCCCGTGTTCCGGTGGCGGGGATTATGAATTATGTCAGTGTATATAGGAGCACAAGCGCACAGTGTAGCCGCATGTACTGCCGGCTGTTTAACTTAAATGTGGATCGCAGCAGATCATTCTCATGCGATCCGCATTTATTAACTATACAAGCCGGCCTTAAATGCCTCTACATCGCCCTGGCCGCCAGCTTGTATATACACTGTCACAATTCATAATCCCCGCCGGAACACGGGAGCTCTGATTGGTGGATAGCTATTGACCAATCAGAGCTCCCCTCTCCCGGTGGCGGGGATTATGAATTATGACTGTATATACAAGCTGGCGGGCAGCACGATGTAGGCGCATGTACCGCCGTCTTGTTATTTTAATAAATGTGGTTGGCAGCGGGTCTCTGCAGAATGACCCAGTGCGATCTGCACCTAAGCCCCTGGACTACAACTCCCATCATGGGCAGAGTCTGTCCAGGATGGGAGTAGTAGTCCTAAAAGTCCCGCAACTGGGGGATGTGCAAGTGCCATCCCTCAGCAGCGCTGCGGTACTTCAACTAATCCCATCATGGGACAGACTCTGTCCCATGATAGGAGTAGTAGTCCAAGGGCAGAGGGACAGATCTCTGTTCACATTATGCGTTTTGCATAATGGGAACAGAGCCTTTCTGGCAGTGTGTTCCCAAACAGGGAGACTTCAGCTGTTGCTTAACTACTGCCCCCCATAATGGAAGTTGTAGTTTAGCAACAATTGGAGGCTCCCTGTTTAGGAACACACTGCATTATGTGCACTCTTCCCAGGGGAGAGCAAGATAAATGTACTAACCCATATTTCTTGTTTTTATTTTCTTCTCATTTCAGATACGTGAATGCGGAGGACAACATCAGATTCGGTGGACTGCGACGACCAGCGTTTTTTTTTATTTCAATAAAATGGTTAACGAGGGCTGTGGGGGAGAATGTTTTGCTAAATAAATTTTTTTTTTGCTGCTTGGTTGGAATCTGGCTGATACTAAAAATAGGGGAACCCTACGCGTTTTTTTGTTTTTTTTTTAATAAATAAATAAAAAAAGTGAGTGGTTCCCCCATTTTTTCAGTATCAGCCAGATGCCAACCAAGCAGCAACAGCCTGACACTACCAGGGTGGGCGAGCACCATTGTTACTGGCCCTCCCCAGCCTAAATAATGCCAGGCTGTTACCGCCTAGGCACAGAAGCGCCATTTTTGACACTCGGGGCCTGTTGGTACTAGCTCTTCCCGGTACCCCTGTGGCGGTGGGTATTGGGGCAATAATTGGGTGTTAGCGCTAGCTTATTTGGGGGCTAACGCTAAGCCCCAGATTAGTAATGGATTCTGTCTACAAGACACATTCCACTACTAAAAACACAACACAATGGAAAAAAAACTTTTTATAAAAAAAAACACTCCCCCCCCCAAAGCCGTCGTTAACCTTTTTATTGACATTTAAAAAAAAAAAAGCTGTTCTTTCAATGTGTCTTTTTTTTTATAATTGAATTTTCAGGCTTAGTAGTGGAAGCTGTCTTATAGACCTAATGCATTGATAAGCCGGGGCTTAGCATTAGCCCCAAAATCAGCTAGCGCTAACCTCCAATTATTACCACGGAATCCACCGCCACAGGGGTGCTTGGAAGAGCCGGTACCCCAGGCCCGGAGCGTCAAAAATGGCGCTCCTGGGCCCGGGCAGTAACAAGCTGGTGTAATTTAGGCTGGGGAGGGCCAGTAACAATGGTCCTAGCCCACCCTGGTAACATCAGGCTTTTGCTGCTTGGTTGGAATCTGGCTGATAATAAAAATAGGGGAACCCTATGCGTTTTTTTTTTATAAATAAATTTAAAAAAGTGAGTTGTTCCCCCATTTTTTCAGTATCAGCCAGATGCCAACCAAGCAGCAACAGCCTGACACTACCATTGTTACTGGCCCTCCCCAGCCTAAATAACGCCAGGCTGTTACCGCCTAGGCCCAGAAGCGCCATTTTTGACACTCCGGGCCTGTTGGTACTAGCTCTTCCAGGAACCCCTGTGGCGGTGGGTACCGGGGTAATAATTGGGGGTTAGCGCTAGCTGATTTGGGGGCTAACGCTAAGCCCCAGCTTAGTAATGGATTCTGTCTACAAGACACATTCCACTACTAAAAACACAACACATTGAAAAAAAATTTTTTATAAAAAAAAAACACTCCCCCCACAGCCGTTGTTAACCCTTTTATTGACATTTAAAAAAAAAACGCTGTTCATCATCGCAATCCACAGAATCTGACATAGTCTTCCGCATTCACGTATCTAAATTTCGAAGAGAAAAAACAACAAAAAGTTTAGTAAATTTTTTTGTTTCCACACACCAGCAAAAATGCAAGAAAAACTGACAAAACGCAGGGCTGTGGGGGAGTATGTTTTTTTAAATAACATTTTTTTTTCAATGTGTCTTTTTTTTATAATTGAATTTTCAGGCTTAGTAGTGGAAGCTGTCTTATAGACCTAACCATTACTAAGCCGGGGCTTAGCATTAACCACAAAATCTGCTAGCGCTAACCTCCAATTATTACCCCGGAATCCACCACCACAGGGGTGCTGGGAAGAGCCGGTACCCCAGGCCTGGAGTGTCAAAAGTGGTGCTCCTGGGCCCAGGCAGTAACAGGCTGGCGTTATTTAGGCTAAGACACATTCCACTACTAAAAACACAACACATTGAAAAAAAAACTTTTATAAAAAAAAAAAAACACTCCCCCCACAGCCGTGGTTAACCCTTTTATTGACATTTAAAAAAAAAAAAAGCTGTTCATCTTCGCAATTCACAAAATCTGAAATAGTCCTCCGCATTCACGTATCTAAATTTCGAAGAAAAAAAACTTTGTTAAATTTTGTTAATTTTTTTGTTTCCACAAAGCAGCAAAAATGCAAGAAAAACTGACAAAATGCAGGAAAAAGCTGGGACAGTTTTTCTGGCATTTTTTATGATGGACAAAAATCCTCAATGGAATCCTGGCCTCAAAGCAATAGAACAAAATTCCTATGTCCACTTTTCCTGTGAGGTAGCGAAGGAGTGTACGGTAGAGCGAGAAGGGCGTTTCTATATGCGCACAATATTTATCAAAGGAGTGCACAGCCTTAGTAAATTCCGAGAAAAAGTGTACAACAGACAAGCAGTGTAAAGGGATAGAACTGTGTCTACAATAGACAAATAATGATAAATCTCCCCCTTAGTGTCCATGGCTGAGGAAAAAAAAATAAATCTGAAAAATATATATAAAATAAATAATCAATAGCTGTTATCAATAAAGCTACTAAACTAAAACATTAGGGTAACTAACTAACTAGAGAATCCATAGAAAGATGGTCGTGCTAGCGTACACTATAATAATAATAATAATAGTAACAATTATATAACCAATAAATTACACAAGTTATTACAAATTGATGATTTAAAAATGAAAAAAATCACCTCTAGCAGATATTGGTTGCCGTAAGCCGTTCTGGGAGAGTGGGATACTGAGAGCAATGCCGATGGTATTGCACAGTAACCACCTGGCCGTTCCACCCTTGCGTTGCCGTGACCCCGCCTCCGCATGACGTCACAAAACGTTCTGCGCATGCTACAGGAGAGGTTTGGAGGAGGAGCATGTCCGTCCAACACTGTGCAGCGATATCGCTCACATCAGGGCCGGTTTTAGGCTTAGCGTGGCCCTGGGCAAAATCAAAAGTGGGGCCACAAAAGTCGTAATAGTGCACTAACCAGATTTGCAAATTTTTTGTCACTTCAAATACCATAAAAAATATCTAAAAAGCAATTGAAAAGTCCCATCAAAACAAAAACGTACCGATAAAAACTACAAATCACAGCGCAAAAAATTACCCTCATACATCCCCATATAAAGAAAAATAAAAGTTATAGGTATCAGAATAGTAATTTATTTTTATTTTTGTATAGTTCCCCCACATTAGGTTGGCAGCATAGTTCCCCCACATTCGGATGGCAGCATAGTTCCCCCACATTAGGTTGAAGTTCCCCCACATTAGATAGGCAGCATAGTTCCCCCATATTAAGTTGTAGTTTCCCCACATTAGGTTGTAGTTCCCCCAAATTAGGTAGGCAGTTTAGTTCCCCACATTAGGATGTAGTTCCCCCACATTAGGTAGGCAGTATAGTTCCCCCACATAAGGTTGTACTTCCCCCACATTAGGTAGGCAGTATAGTTCCCCCACATTAGGATGTAGTTCCCCCACATTAGGTAGGCAGTATAGTTCCCCCACATAAGGTTGTACTTCCCCCACATTAGATAGGCAGCATAGTTCCCCCATATTAAGTTGTAGTTTCCCCACATTAGGTTGTAGTTCCCCCAAATTAGGTAGGCAGTTTAGTTCCCCACATTAGGTTGTAGTTCCCCCACATTAGGCTGGCAGTATAGTTCCCCCACATTAGGTTGTAGTACCCCCCCCCATTAGGGTGGCAGTATAGTTTCCCCACATTAGGTGTAGTACAATTCCCCCAAACTATGTGCAGTATAGCTCCCCCACAGAAATACAGCCTCCAGTCATATACAGTGTATGGCTGGAGGCCGAATGCCTGTGTACTACCCCACATCAGTGCTCCGACCACCACTCCTCCGGTCAGGGGTCACGATCTACTGCCTATAGGCCATAGCAGTAGGTCCCAGGACCGGAGGAGCCGTGGTTGGAGCACTGAAGATGACTTGCAGGTAACTTACCATGCGCGCGCGTCCTATGGGCGCATGCACGGGACGTCACTGACGTCCCAGCGTGCGCTACCTCCCATGGCTCCTGCGTTTTAAAAGTTAACGCAGGGCTGCAGAAAGGTAACCGGTGCATCCTTGTGTCCCGTAAAGATCTTTTGGGACACAGGGATGTTTCGAATGTGACGGGGCCCCCTGCAGGCTGCTCAGTGTCGGATCTCCCCCCTGGATCCGCCACTGAGCAGCCCGTAGGGGGCCTTTTGGGGATGGGGCACAGAGGTGATAGAGCCTCAAGTTTGAGGCTCGATTAGGGTGTGCCCAGGCACACTAGGCACACCCCGTGCGCACGCCTATGCTCATATACTGTATATATATATATAGATATATATATATATATACATACTGCATACATTTATATACCGTATTTATCGGCGTATAACACACACTTTTTAGGCTAAAATTTTTAGCCTAAAGTCTATCTACGTGTTATACGCCGATGAGCCGCTGCACTTCAATGATTTTAAGTGGGCGGTTTAAATCAATGAACTGCAGCGGCTTTGCAGGTGCAGAGACCTGCCGTCGCTGCAGGCTTCTCTGCCCCTGCCTGTCCTGGGGTCTAGAGCCCTGCTGCCGGCCCTTCTCTCCCCCTGGCTATCGGTGCCGCTGCCCGTTCTCTCCCCCTGGCTATCGGTGCCGACAGACAGGGGGAGAAAAGGGGCAGCGGCACCCATTGCCGGCGCTACTGCCCCGTTGCCTCCCCCATCCCCGGTTGTATAATTACCTGTTGACGAGGTCGGGTCCGTGCTGCTTCAGGCCTCCGGTGAGCGTCCCCTGCGTCGTTGCTATGCGATGCGAGACGCAATGACGTCACTCAATGGGGCGCCGGCACCGATAGTCAGGGGGAGAGAACGGGCAGCTGCGCAGATTGCCAGCGGAAGAGAAGCGGCGGCAGCAGGGCTCTAGACCCCAGGAGAGGCAGGGGGAGAGAAGCGGGCCGCGACGGCCTCTCTCCCCCTGCTTTTCCTGGGGGCTTCTGCGGGGTCAGAAACAGCGTATCGGGGTATATACATGCACACACACGCACCCTCATTTTACCAAGGATATTTGGGTAAAAAACTTTTTTTACCCAAATATCCTTGGTAAAATGAGGGTGCGTGTTATAGGCCGGTGCGTGGTATACCCCATTAAATACGGTATGTATTTATTATAGATAAAAATATTTTAATTAAAAATAAGCAGCTTGGTTTACTTTATTTTTATTTGTTTTTGAACATTACTGTTACAGCGTGCGCTCCGGTCCCCGTCCCTGGACCGGAGCGTCCGCCCCCTTGGCCTTCTGCCCCTCGGGTTCTCTTGTGTCAGGGACGCGGCTGCCTTGACGGCTGGCTCCCGTTCACGCGCCGCGTCCTAGTTCCACATATCTGCCTCCCGCACGCGCGGCCCCGCTCTCTAGGGCGAGTGCGCACCGCCTTCAGTAAATTTAAAGGGCCAGCGCACCGGTAATTGGTGTGCTGGTTCCTCACTTCCCCTGCCTTCCCAATAAAAGGCACATGCCCCTTCCTGCCCTTGCCGGATCTTTGAGCCCTAGTGCCTCTGAGAAAGCGTTCCTATTGTGTGTATTGCCTTGCCTGTTGCCGAACCCGTTGCTACCGCCTACTCGCCTGTGAACCCTTGCCGCCTGCCCTGACCTCTGCTACGTCTGACTACGCTCCTGCCTGCTCCCTGTGTACCAAACCATATCAGCTGCCAGAGAGGTTGAGTTGCTACTGGAGGATACGACCTGGTGGTTACCGCCGCAGCAAGACCATCCCACCTTGCGGCGGGCTCTGGTGAAAACCAGTAACCACTTACAACCGGTCCAGTTTATCAAACTGTCAAAAAGAAATGGTCAGCTAATGAACAATCGAGTGAACATTTTCTGGCTGATTGCTCACCCTATTAGGCTTTGTTCGCACGGTGGGATATCCGCAATTTTGCACTAATTTTGTTTCTGTCAGAATTATGGTGGAATTTTGTCGGAAATCTGTGTTGTCAATTCTGCTTATTAAAGATTATTAGAATTGAGGTTACAGTGGTCCCTCAACATACGATGGTAATCCATTCCAAATGAACCATCGTTTGTTGAAACCATTGTATGTTGAGGGATCCGTGCAATGTAAAGTATAGCAAGCTGTACTCACCTGTCCCCGCCGCTCTGGACTCGTCACCGCTGCCCTGGATGTCGCCCTCCATCGCTGTCGCCGCGTTTCGTGGTGTCCCCGACGCTCTGGACGTCTCTGCTTCCCCGGGTTCCTCGCTCTCCGCTCTCCATCGCCGTCATCACGTCACTACGCACGCACGCCACTCCTATTGGATAACGGGACAGCGTGCGCGCGAAGTGATGACGACGATGGAGAGCGCCGGCGATGGAGGGGATAGTGAAGATGACGCTCCGGAGCCCCGAGGATAGGTAGGAGACCATCACCGGAGCACACAAGGCACAGTAAACGGCTATCCGGCAGCAGATGAAGCAGTCAGCGCTGCCGGATACCCGTTTATGCGATGTCCCCCACATACAAAAGCATCGTATGTTGATGCTGCCTTCAACATGCGATGGCCTCTGAGAGGCCATCGCATGTTGAAATTATCGTATCTCGGGGCCATCGTAGGTCGGGGGGGTCACTGTATTTAGTTTAGAAAAAAGAAGGCTTAGGGGCGACCTAATAACTATGTATAAATATATCAGGGGACCGTACAGAGATCTCTCCCATGATCTATTTGTACCCAGGACTGTATCTATAACAAGGGGGCATCTGCTACGTTTAGAGGAAAGAAGGTTTCTACACCAGCACAGACGGGGGTTCTTTACTGTAAGAGCAGCGAGACTGTGGAATTCTCTCCTGGAGGAGGTGGTCATAGTGAACTCAGTAAAAGAGTTCAAAAGGGGTCTAGATGCATTTTTGGAAAGTAATAACATTACAGGTTATGGATACTAGATTTATAGGGACAGAACGTTGATCCAGATATTTATTCTGATGCCATATCTGGAGTCGGGAAGGAATTTTTACCTCTAGTACGAGGTTTTTTTTTTCCTTCCTCTGGATCAACTCAGTAGGGACTCATTAGGATTATAGATTGAACTTGATGGACTCAGGTATTTTTTCAACCTTATGAACTATGTTACTATGCTGAAATTCAAAGCCCCATTGAGTTCAATGGGATTCTGCCATGGTATTCTGCAAAATGGGACAGCAGAAGTAAATGGGCAGTAAATTTCTGCTGAATTTACAGTGGAATTCTTCAGCAGAATTCCGAAAGGAAATTTCACCATGCGAACATAGCCTCACACAGATCAATATAGGCCTGTTTGGCCAATTATAGCCCTATGTAATTAGGTCCCTACCCTGTGCTTTGTACTGTATTCTACCTAGTCTCTGTCATTGCTTCTCTGTATATGGTGCAATCAAGTTTGGATCATGATAGGGGTTGCAGACTGGGTAACAAAAAAAAAAAAAAGCAGTACTCATCTCACTGATCCACTGCAGTTTCAACAATCTCTGAGTGTCCGCTGATCTCCACTTTCTGATCAAGTTTCAACACAAGTAAATGCACGCTCACCCCACTAGTGACTGAGGTGGGCCCCTGCAGCCAGTAAGTGACTGAGTGGGTATTACTTTCAGCAACAATTGGGGATTTTGAGGTAAGTGCTTTTATTTTTATTTTAAAGGGGTACTCCACTGAAGGTTTTTTTTTATCAATTGGTGCCAGAAAGTTAAACAGATTTGTAAATTACTTCTGTTTAAAAATCTTGAAGCTTTCAGTACTTATCGCCTGTTGTATGCTCCACGGGAAGTTCTTTTCTTTTTGAATTTCTTTTCTGTCTGGCCACAGTGCTCTCTGCTGACACCTCTGTCCATGTCAGGTACTGTCCAGAGCGGGAGATGTTTGCTATGTGGATTTGTTCCTACTCTGGACAGTTCCTAAAATGGACAGAGGTGTCAGCAGAGAGCACTGTGGTCAGACAATAAGGAAATTCAAAAAGAAAAAACTTCCTGTGGAGACTACAGCAGTTGATAAGTACTGGAAGAATTAAGATTTTCAAATAGAAGTAATTTACAAACCAGTTTAACTTTCTGGCACCAGTTGATTAAAAAAAAAATGTTTTCCATTGGAGTACCCCTTTAACCTGTTGGGGACTAAGGGCGTAAATGCTCCCTGGTACTTAAGGACCAAGGGCGTACCTCAACTCCAGTGGGTATTCCGTTCACTGCCACACGATTTAATTTTCTACACTGACATGCTGGTGTTGCCCTATACTTTTCATTTTAATAAGAGATAAAAGGGAAAAAAGACACCCAAAATTTGTAATGCAATTGTCTCCCGAGTTTGGAAATACCCCATATGTGGATGTTAAGTGCTCTGCGGGCGCACTACAGGGCTCAGGAGTTAAAGCGCACCATGTACATTTGAGGCCTAAACTAGTGATTTGCACAGGGGTGGCTGCTGGTTACAGTGTTTCTGACATAAACGTTAAAAAAAAGAAAAAAAAAGAAAAGAAACACCCACATGTGACTCCATTTTAAAAACTACACCCCTCATGGATCAAGACAAGGGGTATAGTGAGCCTTAACACCCCACAGGTGTTTGAAAAATATTCATTAAAGTTGGACATGAAAATTAAAAAAAAAATGTCACTAAAATGCTGGTGTTACCCCAAAGCTTTCATTTTCACAAGGGGTGATAGTAAAAAAGCCCCCCAAAATTTGTAAAACCATACCCAATGTGTGGATGTAAAGTGCTCTGCGTTTGCATTACAGAGTTCAGAAGGGAAGGAGAGCAATTGAACTTTAGGAGAGAGAATTTGGCTGGAATTGAAGGCTACGTGCGTTTACAAAGCCCCATGGTGCTAGAACAGTGCCCCTCCCCTACATGTGACCCCCATTTCGGAAACTACACCCCTCACATAATTTAATAAGGGGTGCAGTGAGTATTTACACCCCACTGGTGTCTGACAGATTTTTGGAACAGTGGTCCGTGAAAATGAAACGCCAGTGGGGTGTAAAAGCTCACTGCCACCTTGTTACGTCCGTGAGGGGTGTAGTTTTTGCCCCATGTACTGTGCCACTATGTCCCCACCAGATATGCCATTGTTCTCCCATAAACTGTACCATTATGTCCCATGTACTGTGCCACTTTGTCCCCATAAACTGTGCCACTATGCCTCCATGTATTGTGCCACTATGCCCCATGTACTGTGCCACTATGCCCCCATGTACTGTGCCACTATGCCCCTATGAACTGCACCACTATGCCTCCATGAACTGTGCCACTATGCCCCCATGTACTGTGCCACTATGCCCCTATGAACTGCACCACTATGCCCCATGAACTGCACCACTATGCCCCCAGGAACTGTGCCACTATGCCCCCATGTATTGTGCCACTATGCCCCCATGTACTGTGCCACTATGCCCCATGTACTGTGCCACTATTCCCCCATAATTGGTGCCACTATGACCCCCCCCTAAAACTGTGCCACTATGCCCCCATAAGATGTGCTATTGTGCCCCTATGAACTGTACCACTATGTCCCCATGTACTGTGCCACTATGCCCCTATGAACTGTGCCCCTATGCCCGCATGTACTGTGCCACTATATCCCCATATATTGTGCCACTATTCCCCATGAACTGTGCCACCATGGCCCCATGAAATATGCAACTATGCCTCTATGACCTGTACCACAATGCCCCCTATGACCTGTGCCCCTATGCCCTATGTACTGTGCCACTATGCCTCTATGAACTGTGCAGTTAAATCATCATGCCGCCTGTATAACAAAATAAGCGCTGGGCCGCCGGGCAGGGAACAGAGTGTCTTGAAGACACCGATACAAATGAATGAGGGGAGAGCTGGCTAGTGGTCTTGATGTCTGGCAGTAGCAGTCTGGATCTGGACCACGATCCACCAGTTGGGTACCACTGCTATACATTATATCTGGTGCTGAGTGTGCAGCAGATTTACAGGAATAGTTGTAATAGGAACACATTGCTAATTAAACTTACATAGAAAACTGTGAGTGTTTTATCTACTATATATAGTACTAGCTGAATACCCGGCGTTGCCCGGTTTTTCCTTCCTAATCCTTGTTGGAGAGGAAAATAAACAAAGGAGGAAGCTTTTGACTTCATATTCTGTCCTCATATATTGTTGTCATATCCCAACCCCATATCCTGTCCTCATATCCTGACCTCCTATCCCGTCATCATATCCCAACCTCATATCTCGTCCTCATATCCCGACCTCCTATCTCGACCTCTTATCCCGTCCTCCTATCCCGCCCTCCTATCTCCACCTCAAATCCGGTCCTCATATCCCGAACTCCTAACTCATCCTCCTATCCCGTCCTCCTATCTTGACCTCCTATCTTGACCTCCTATCTCGACCTCCCATCCGTCCTCATATTCCGACCTGTAATATGTGTACCAGGTATTGAAATATCTCCAGCCGTACAGAAGTTATGAGAGAACTTACATTTCCCATTGATTTGACTGGGACTTTAAACAAAACCCCTGACCCTCACAAATGGGGGTAGTTAAGGGTTAAATTAACTATCCTATATTTTAAGTGGACATATAAGTAACATGTGACCAAGTATTATCAAAATATCTCCAGCCGTTTGGAAGTTATGCAGTAACATATATTTCCCATAGACTTGTATAGGACTTTAAACATAAACCCCGCCCCTGGCAAATGTAGGTAAGTAAGGGTTAAATTACCTATCCTATGTTTGTTGTTGACATATAAGTAACATGTGTGCCAAGTTTCATGTTAATATCTTTAGCCGTTTGGAAGTTTTTGTGGAACATACATACACACACACATGTTGAGTTTTATATATATAGATTACTATACAGAGATTTATATACAGTATACCGACTATATGACCACTGTGCCAATATATACCACTTCTAGTTCCACCACCTACCCCCCCCCCCCATGAATTATTATTGTCTTTGTTCACTTTAGACCATAACCAGGGGTATGTGACCTATACCAGGACACTAGGGGCATCTCCAGCCTTTACCAATGGAGGTGCCCAATGTCCTTGACACCTTGAGCTTGTATCCCAAGGAACATAATTGATGCCTGAACCCATATAGTTCACCATTTGTTTCCTAACTGTGGACCTCCTGATATTGCAAAACTACAACTCCCAACAAGCCTTGCTGGGAGTTGTAATTTTGCACCATCTTGAGGTCCATAGTTTGGAGACCACTGTGGTCCATCATAAGGTCCCTTAAACTGCAGAGGGTACCAACCAAGCTAAGGCCAACTCTAGATGTCTTTTATGATGCTCACATCACATTGTATAAGGTAGAGCAAGTTTATAGGGCCACTGTCTGGCATGTGCCACCTGAGGTCCATGGCCGATGACATCACCTGCACACGGCCCACGGCCAACTGCTGTTTACTTTCTGCTGGCGACCGACGTGACTGGACCGAGGTCTACAGGCTGAAGGAGAACTGCGGAGATGGCGTCTACTGGACATGGAGAAGATGGCGAGGAGGTGAAGAGGAAGAGAGAAGACAAGAGGAAGGGGGAAGAGGAAGGTGAAGATGGAGTCAAGAGGAGGAGAGGAGATGACGATGGAGGATCAGAGGATGAGGAGCCAACACCTCGGATGGTGTCCACTGGACATGGAGAAGATGGCGAGGAGGAGAAGAGGAAGAGGGAAGAGGAAGGCGAGGATGGAGTCAAGAGAAGGAGAGGAGACGACAATGGAGGATCGGAGGATGAGGAGCCAACACCTGGGATGGCGTCCACTGGACATGGAGAAGATGGCAAGGAGGAGAAAAGGAAGAGCGGAGGCAAGAGGAAGAGGGAAGAGGAAGGCGAGGATGGAGTCAAGAGGAGGAGAGGAGACGGCGATGGAGGATCAGAGGATGAGGAGCCAACACCTGGGATGGCGTCCACTGGACATGGAGAAGATGGCGAGGAGAAGAGGAAGAGTGAAGGCAAGAGGAAGAGGGAAGAGGAAGGCGAGGATGGAGTCAAGAGGAGGAGAGGAGACGGCGATGGAGGATCAGAGGATGAGGAGCCAACACCTGGGAGCAGCCAAGGAACATTGGGCACCTACCCCAGACTAACGGTCAGCAGCTACCATCTCCACCAGCTCCTGGGTAGGGGCAACTTTGGCAAAGTAAGTTCTAGCTCTATCTTGTTTTCTGTTATTATCCATTTCAGGCTGGATATGTGTTGTAGGGGGAGATTGGGGGAGGGGGGTGGTGCAGTGTTGTTGTTAGGTGGTTTTGCTGGTACTTGTAGTCCCACAATGTATATTTTCCTGATGGCTTGAGTTTTTATGCAGACCCATATAAGACTCCCTGAAGGGCCTACACTTGGTACTAGGTGTGAACGGATCCCTTGGGGCGCGTCCATGTACTGTGTTCTGGTAGATGGTAGATGGAAGTCGGGGTGCCCAAGATGGTAGAAAACCAGATGCAGGGAGAAGAGGAGAAGATACAATGGGGTCTTTACTTCTGGAGCAGGGTGTAAACGGTACATACATGGGGAGATTTATTAAGACCTGTGCAGAGGAAGAGCAGTGTAGTTGCCCATAGCAACCACTTTCAAAAGGCCTCTGAAAAATGAAAGAAGCCATCTGGTTGCTATGGGAACTGCACTGCTCTTCCTCTACACAGGTCTTTATAATGGGCACGGGAATAAGCAATAATATAAAGTTGATTTATAAAAGTGCATATGTGCTAATATTATATCGCTTGTAATGAATAATAAAATCTCTTCACATGTAATGTCTATAGGACTCATATAAACACAATAATAAAGTGCAAGTGCAACAAAAGAGTTCCCCTATGGCAGGGGTCTGCAACCTTTAAGACAAAAAGAGCCACTTGGACCCGTTTCCGAAGGGAAAAAAAAACTGGGAGCCGCAAAACCCCCCTCCCCTCTGATGCCCTGGTTGGGATACACTGGCATACACACACAAAAGGGACTACAACTCCCAGCATGTGTTATTCAGGAGTCTTCAGTCTGTGATATAACACCAGCATGCTGCCTCTGTAGTCTACTGGGAGTTGTAGTTCACCAACACCTCTATTGTATCTTAGTAGTCTCCTGGGAGTTGTAGTTCACCAACACCTCTATTGTATCTCAGTAGTCTCCTGGGAGTTGTAGTTCACCAACACCTCTATTGTATCTTAGTAGTCTCCTGGGAGTTGTAGTTCACCAACACCTCTATTGTATCTCTGTAGCCTCCTGGGAGTTGTAGTTCACCAACACCTCTATTGTATCTCTGTAGCCTCCTGGGAGTTGTAGTTCACCAACACCTCTATTGTATCTGAGTAGTCTCCTGGGAGTTGTAGTTCACCAACACCTCTATTGTATCTCAGTAGCCTCCTGGGAGTTGTAGTTCACCAACACCTCTAATGTACCTCAGTAGCCTCCTGGGAGTTGTAGTTCACCAACACATCTATTGTATCTTAGTAGTCTCCTGGGGGTTTTAGTTCACCAACACCTCTATTGTATCTTAGTAGTCTCCTGGGAGTTGTAGTTCACCAACACCTCTATTGTATCTTAGTAGTCTCCTGGGAGTTGTAGTTCACCAACACCTCTATTGTATCTTAGTATTCTCCTGGGAGTTATAGTTCACCAACACCTCTATTGTATCTCAGTAGTCTCCTGGGAGTTGTAGT
Source organism: Hyla sarda (assembly GCF_029499605.1). Classification (NCBI taxonomy): domain Eukaryota; kingdom Metazoa; phylum Chordata; class Amphibia; order Anura; family Hylidae; genus Hyla; species Hyla sarda. Next base: position 70,541,366 of record NC_079198.1, on the reverse strand, counting down.
TCACCAACACCTCTATTGTATCTTAGTAGTCTCCTGGGAGTTGTAGTTCACCAACACCTCTATTGTATCTCAGTAGCCTCCTGGGAGTTGTAGTTCACCAACACCTCTATTGTATCTTAGTAGTCTCCTGGGAGTTGTAGTTCACCAACACATCTATTGTATCTCAGTAGTCTCCTGGGAGTTGTAGTTCCCCAACACCTCTATTGTATCTCAGTAGCCTCCTGGGAGTTGTAGTTCATCAACACCTCTATTGTATCTGAGTAGTCTCCTGGGAGTTGTAGTTCACCAACACCTATATTGTATCAGTATTCTTCTGGGAGTTGTAGTTCACCAACACCTCTATTGTATCTCAGTAGTGTCCTGGGAGTTGTAGTTCACCAACACCTCTATTGTATCTTAGTAGTCTCCTGGGAGTTGTAGTTCACCATCACCTCTATTGTATCTCTGTAGCCTCCTGGGAGTTGTAGTTCACCAACACCTCTATTGTATCTCTGTAGCCTCCTGGGAGTTGTAGTTCACCAACACCTCTATTGTATCTCAGTAGTCTCCTGGGAGTTGTAGTTCACCAACACCTCTATTGTATCTTAGTAGTCTCCTGGGAGTTGTAGTTCACCATCACCTCTATTGTATCTCTGTAGCCTCCTGGGAGTTGTAGTTCACCAACACCTCTATTGTATCTCTGTAGCCTCCTGGGAGTTGTAGTTCACCAACACCTCTATTGTATCTCAGTAGTGTCCTGGGAGTTGTAGTTCACCAACACCTCTATTGTATCTCAGTAGTCTCCTGGGAGTTGTAGTTCACCAACACCTCTATTGTATCTGAGTAGCCTCCTGGGGGTTTTAGTTCACCAACACCTCTATTGTATCTTAGTAGTCTCCTGGGAGTTGTAGTTCACCAACACCTCTATTGTATCTTAGTAGTCTCCTGGGAGTTGTAGTTCACCAACACCTCTATTGTATCTCAGTAGTCTCCTGGGAGTTGTAGTTCACCAATACCTCTATTGTATCTCAGTAGTCTCCTGGGAGTTGTAGTTCACCAACACCTCTATTGTATCTTAGTAGTCTCCTGGGAGTTGTAGTTCACCAACACCTCTATTGTATCTTAGTAGTCTCCTGGGAGTTGTAGTTCACCAATACCTCTATTGTATCTCAGTAGTCTCCTGGGAGTTGTAGTTCACCAACACCTCTATTGTATCTTAGTAGTCTCCTGGGAGTTGTAGTTCACCAACACCTCTATTATATCAGTAATCTCCAGGGAGTTGCAGTTCATACACCAGTGTTTCCCAACCAGGGTGCCTCCAGATGTTGCAAAACTACTACTACCACCAGCATTCCCTGGTTGGGAAACACTGGCATACACACACATAAGAGGGACTACAACTCCCAGCATGTGTTATTCAGCAGTCCCCGTCCCCCCATCATTCCCAGTATGATATTTATTCCCCTGCAGTCTTTACATCCCCAGCCTGTGTAATATGTCTCCTCACACATAGAAATCTTCCCCAGCCCCTGCAGTGCAGTATGTCTCCTCTCCCCTCACCCGCTCTGTGTTTCCCCTGTGCAAACATGAAACCTCCCCGTGAAAAATTAGGTCCTGTCTGTACAGAGCTGGGGGAGGAGCTTTTCCCCCGTGAAAACATGAAACCTCCCCGTGAAAAATGAGGTCCTGTGTGTACAGAGAAGGGGGAGGGAGGAGCTGTGTCCGTCCCCACTCTCCCACTGTCTCCTTGTATTATGCAGAGCTGCGCTCTCGCGCTCTCCATCCTCCGTGAGGGGGCGTGGCTTCATTATCTGCAGACGTGCGGTGAAAAAATCAAACCTATGGCTCTGCCCTCGATCCTCCCCACTGTAGCTTCGGAAAACTTGCCCCTCCCTTTTTCACCTCACATCGGGTTGCCGACCCCTGCCCTATGGGATTACGGTTCTCTATTCATTATTGTCTATTTTTGCCGTGTATCACTGTATGCTCTGTTGTATTTGCTTTTTTTTGCACATTTTCTTTCTTTTCTGCATTACTTGGAGGTCAGATGGTACTTATTACATATATTTTGCCTTTGTTTTCCCTGCCCCTGGTTGAACCCTTTTGTAGTCCAATGAAATTGAGCTAACTGGCCTGGATATTCCTGGCGGTGGACTGAGGAAAACCTGTAGGATCCCAACACCATTTACTTTGTATGGCCCCTCCCCACACCACTTACTTTATATGGCCCCTCCCCACACCACTTACTTTATATGGCTCCTCCCCACACCACTTACTTTATATGGCCCCTCCCCACACCACTTACTTTATATGGCCCATCCCCACACCACTTACTTTACATGGCCCATCCCCACACCACATACTTTATATGGCCCCTCCCCACACCCCTTACTTTATATGACCTATCCCCACACCACTTACTTTATATGGCCCAAAAATAGGACTGGGACCAAAAATAGGCCCGGGCATTTTAAAATAAGCAGCCCATTTTTATGGTGGACGTCAGACTGCTGGGACCCCAACCAATCCCCTCGGTTCAAGTGGCTCTCCAGCTGTTGCTAAGCTGTAACTCCCATCATGTCTGAAGAGACTCAGGAATTAAGGAAGTTGCTGTTTTGATACAGCTGGAGAGCCACATAATGGTGTACAGTGTCACCCATCATCACTGCGGAACTTACAAGTGACCTCAGCTGATGGGACAGTCAGAAGAATACATAATGATATCAGTGACCTGAGTGATGTCTTCTCTGTTGTCTTTCCTTTCCTTCTTTATCTGGTCCAGATGCCAGGAATTCCTCCAGCTCCATCTTCTCTGCAGAGTCTGACGCCCGGACATCATTGGCTCCTCACATTGTCAGCAGATCTCTGTATAAAGACAATGGGGGAGATTTATCAAAACCTGTGCAGAGGAAGAGTGGTGCAGTTGCCCATGGCAACCAATCAGCTTGCTTCTTTCATTTTTAAAGAGTCCTGTGAAAAATGAAAGAAGTGATTTGATTGGTTGCTATGGGCAACTGCACGACTTTTCCTCTACACAGGTTTTGATAAATCTCCCCAATATTCATTATAACACATTATAATTCTGCCAAATACCGTGCAACCTGAATATAATACTGCCACGCACTGTACCCTCTAAAGATATTATTGCCACACACTGTACCCCCTGAATATAATACTGCTTACCACTGTACCCTCTAAATATATTATTGGAACACACTGTACCCCCTGAATATAATACTGCCACACACTGTACCCCCTGAATATAATACTGCCTACCACTGTACCCTCTAAATATATTATTGCAACACACTGTACCCCTGAATATAATACTGCTTACCACTGTACCCTCTAAATATATTATTGCAACACACTGTACCCCCTGAATATAATACTGCCACACACTGTACCTCCTGAATATAATACTGCCGCACACTGTACCCTGTGAATATAATACTGCCACACACTGTACCCTCTGAATATAATACTGCCACACACTGTACCTCCTGAATATAATACTGCTGCACACTGTACCCTCTGAAAATAATACTGCCCCACACTTTACCCCCCGAATATAATACTGCCATACTCCGCAAACTCTTCATCAACCCCCCCCCACCACCCCATGCTTGGTTAGCTAATCACCCCAATGCCCCCTCCGCCACATCCTCGCTATTCTCATCACCCCATACACCCCACCCATCCTTGGCTCTTCACCCCCGCACTCCATATTATTCCCCCCCATCCTCAGTCTCATCATTGCAACCCCCCCCCGCACCCTCATCCTCAGACTCCTCATCATCATTATTGCACACCCCCCACACCCAATCCTCAGTCTTCTCATCATTCCACCCTCCTCCTCATCATCATCATCATTTCACCCCCCCCCCACACCCCATCCTCAGTCTCCTCATCATTCTACCCTCCTCCTCCTCATCATCATCATTGCACCCCCCACACCCCATCCTCAGTCTTCTCATCATTCCACCCTCCTCCTCCTCATCATTGCCCCCCCACACCCCATCCTCAGTCTCCTCATCATTCCACCCTCCTCCTCATCATCATCATTGCACCCCCCCAGCATCCCCTCCTCCTCCTCATCGCATTCCCCCCACCCCATCCTCAGTTTCCTCATCATTGCACTCCCCCCAGCTTCCCCTCCTCCTCCTCATTATCATTGCATCCCCCCAAACACCCCATCCTCAGTCTCCTCATCATTGCCACCCCCCCAACACCCCATCCTCAGTCTCCTCATCATTGCAACCCCCCCAACACCCCATCCTCAGTCTCCTCATCATTGCAACCCCCCAACACCCCATCCTCAGTCTCCTTATCATTCCACCCTCCTCCTCCTCATCATCATTGCACCCCCCAGCATCCCCTCCTCCTCATCATCGCATTCCCCCCACCCCATCTTCAGTCTCCTCATCATTGCACGCCCCCCATCTTCCCCTCCTCCTCCTCATTATCATTGCATCCCCCCCAACACCCCATCCTCAGTCTCCTCATCATTGCAACCGTGCCCCCCAGCACACCCCTCCACCTCATCATCATTGCAAACCCCCCTCCCCCTGGGTCCCGGTCCTCATTCTCCTGCTCATCAATATTACATCACCCCAGCATCCGAACCTCGATCTCCATACCTTCCTAGAGATTCGCGATGCTGCAGTGTGAGGATGCGGGGAAGGCTGCTGCTCATGTCACGCATTGCAGGGGTCAGAGGCTGTGACGCATCAGAGGCTTGGTGCAGACGTGCGTGCCTACACGGTGCTCGTCTACTCTCATAAGCCCCTGTCCTTTTCATGCAACCCAGAAATTATTTTTAAAGAGCCCGCGCCTTTGCAGGTGATAGTGCTGGCAGCGGTGGGCCCAGGCCGCGCCTGAGGTCCCGGCCTGTTGCTGCAGCATGTAGCATAGTGTAGTGGCAGGGGGACCGCTCCTCAGTGGCCTTTTTGGTGGCCAGCTGGGCCTATTTTACTGTAGGGGCCTGGAGCTGCAGCTCCATCAGTCCCTATGTTATTCCGGCCCTGCCCCACACCACTTACTTTATATGACCGATCCCCACACCACTTACTTTATATGGCCCATCCCCACACCACTTACTTGATATGACCGAGGTCCACACCACTTACTTACATGGCCCACATGTGATACATCAAGGTGCATCCAGATGAAGTATCCTCATTGAATTTTGTTCCCTTCAATGCTGCTCTTTTACTCTTTTAGGTATCCATACATGGACCTCTATAGCTTCATTACAATCTTACAGAAACCTACTTGGATCAGGAGATGAGAACCACACTGATCCCAACCAACTCAAAGACATGTCTATTCATTTTTCAAATTATTAATAGAGTTGGGAGATAAAGTAAGTGAACCCCCTGGAATTCCCTCTATTTGTGCATTAAAGGGGTACTCCGCTACTAGACGTCTTATCCCCTATCCAAAGGATAGGGGATAAGATATCTGATCGCGGGAGTCCCGCTGCTGAGGCCCCCTGCAATCTTCTCGCAGCAGTGGTCTTGACGTCACGCTATGCCCCCTCCATTCATGTCTATGGGGGGGGGGGGGATTGTCGACTGACACGCCCCCTCCCATAGACATGAATTGAGGGGGGCATAACATGACATCACAAGGGGACATGGCAGTGACGTCACGATCACGGGCTCCGGCTCTGAGCGGTCTGAACAAAATGTCCCTTTAACTACTAGTAAGATTTGTTCCACAAAAATGTAAGTGAATTCTTCTGATTCAGAACAAATTACTTGTTATACCTCCGGGATGTTGTCCTGTGACTGACCATGTCCGGCTCTCCTCCTTTTGGACCATCTGTGAACAGATGTTGGAATTCTGTGTTCATATGGATCCATATGTCCTGATCCTGGCACAAGTATCTTTACTTGGAGAACTTGACCCACTGTATTTGTAGGGATACATCCCCCATTGGTGCCTCTGGATGACCCATTCTCATCCTCTTTCTCAATGAGGATACTATTTTTCTTTCTGGATCCATCATTTCTGTAGGGATTTCTGCCCATTTTTGAGACTATTTATCATGTTGGACCCAAGAATTCCATGGTAATAATTTCATACATTTTTTGGACCATTGTTTATATTGATGGGATCCCCTTCTTTTGCCTTTTCTACTTTCCCTATTTCACAGGGACTTTAACACTAATCTGGTAATCTTTGTCCCTTGAAGAAAACTGCAGTACCACAAAGTGGACTATTCTGCACAGGAATATTAATATATTGAGTGAATTTTAGAAAAATTTGATTTGGTTGATTTGCCGAATTTACTTGCAGCGAATCTGTATAAAAAATGGCTATTTCTGGCCTACAGAGAGCCTCAATAGGGGTGTAGAACACTTTGCCTTACTGTAACACGCCTAGGGTGTGTGCTGGGTTAGTGATATAATACTGTTATTCAGTATGACATGCAGATTAGAGGTGTCACTATTAGAATCACTGTCACATCAATAGCCTGAGAGTGTGGAGATGGAAGTGGTGTGACCTGTCCAAGTTGCTGTTGTGGTCCATCTTCTCTTCCACAAAATTGTGCAAGGCTGGTACTACCTTCTTCGCAAAGAAATGACTGCTTGGGACTCTTCACCTCGGCTCAGCACAAGCCATCAGTTTTTTGAAAGGTGCCGAGTCCACCTCTTGAAAAGGGAGGGACTGCAGCACCAGCAACTTGAACAGGAGCACATTCAGCTTCTGTGCCATTGGATTGGAGTGGGAGCATAATGTTGTCTCTTGGACATGGCTTCGCCAATGGATTGCTGGCGGAATTACTGACTTGAAGTAGGAAGAGCAGGAGCATCTGGAGCGACATAAGGTAGGTATGACACACAGCTCCCTTTTGCTGAGGTGGTGGAGCCTTGGCTGGCTGAAACAAGGAGCGGCGTGCCACTCGATGATGCAGCAGGCTGGACTACCACATCAGAGCCACCGTTCTCCATGGCCGCTTTATGGTAGCACAGCATATGTGTACGCAGGGCCGTGGTGCCAACATTGGGACCCTGGCCTTGCTTCACCTTCTGCCGACACATCTTGCATATGGCCATGTTAACCTCCTCCGGATGCTTGATGAAAAACTGCCACACCGTCGAGTAGCTGATTTTCACACCAACAGTCCCCACTGATTGACTGGTGCTGCCACCGACTCCAGGAACCCCTGTTCCACTACCTCCCGAGAAGGTAGGCTGTCGCCTCTGTTCCATTTTACAAGCCTCAATTCATAGATTGTTTATCTTATGTAATAAATATAAAATCTACTGTTATATATCTGCATTATAGACAGGTGCAGAGGGAATATACCTGATATTCATTTGGTCGCTTCCCCCTTTACGCATGCGCACGGGTCTTTTTCTGCCAATTAAATTGGTAAATGTTCATATCAATAGGGATGTACGTTTAGTTGGCAAACGCCAACCTATTGCCTTCATATATTACATATCCTTATTTTTATTTATTTTCCCTATGTAAGGAAGCCTGAACATGTGCACCAATACATACCACTTTTGTACTTATTGTGCCCCAGCCAATTATTGCGCAAACGCATAAATGATTCCAAGTGCTGTCTGAACGTGCGTGTAATATCTTTGTAACTTTCGTATCTACTGCTTCTGTACGCCTGAATGGCAGGTTAGATACTACATCTCCACTATTAGCTGAATTGCTTTTGATTTCATCACATCGGCATCACCATTACGCACTGAATGCCCCTTGATATCATCACACTGACCGGCGCCATCTTGCGAAGTGGATTCCGTAAGGGTTCCACCACCAAACCTTCCAGGTATCTTATTGGCGAGCAATATGTGGAATATCACTTTATTTAATCTCCATAGAGCATCCAATAGCAGATATATAAAGACGGTAGCTTAGTTGTCCTAAGCTGATGGTCTCTGGGTGCTATACAGCAGATCCAACACTTAGCCCCCCCCCCCTTCCGTCTATATCAGTTTTTCTCAAGCACGGTCCTCAAGACCCCCCCAACAGGTCATGTATTCCTGATTTCTTTAGTCTTTCACAGGTGATATGACTGTGGTGATGTCTGATTCACTGACCATAATTATATCACCTGTGAAAGACTAAGGAAATCCTGAAAACATGACCTGTTGGGGGGTCTTGAGGACCGCGCTTGAGAGACACTGATCAATATCAACTTTATGATGTCTTCTAATGAGCCTCCTCTGTTTGTTTTCCTTTAGGTGGTCCTGGCATCAGTCCCTGGTCAAGACACCTACATGGCCATAAAAATCATCAACAAAAAAGAGGACAACGAGGATTCCATCAAGAGAGAGCTGCGGATACTCCTGGCGGCCCGAGACTGTCCGTTTCTATGCCACATCTACGCCGCACATCAGTCTTTGGAGCGTGCCTACTTCATCACAGAATATCTGTCTGGCGGCAGTCTGGAGGATTTGATCAGGGTGTGCGGCTATCTGGACATCGACAACATAAGGTTCTACGCAGCAGAGATGGTATGTGGGCTCCAGTTCCTCCATGGACAAAACATCGTCCACAGAGACCTCAAGCCGGAGAACATCATGTTGGATGCAGAAGGCCACATCCGCATCATTGACCTGGGCCTGGCACAGGATGGAGTCACCGCCTCCAGTAGGATCGATGGAGTGACAGGAACATTCTACTACATGGCCCCGGAGGTGCTTCTCGGGAAGGAGTATTGTACAGCAGTTGACTGGTGGAGCCTCGGGATTGTGTTGTGCAGGATGGCAACAGGACGCTTCCCATTTTACATCGGCCACAGCAAGCAGAAGGTTTTCAGAGCCATCACCAGAAAGGAGCCGAAATTTCCACCCGGGCTGGATGCTGCTATTGAACATCTCATCACTCAACTGCTACGCAAGAATCCGGACAAGCGCCTGGGGGTGCGAAGAAACATCCGGACGCATCCATTCTTTTCCACCATTGGCTGGGAGGAGCTGGAGGAGAAGAGAGCAGAGCCACCATGGAAGCCGTATAAGACAGTTCTGCAAAATCACCATCTGCAGTGGCCAGAGGACACAGAGACTCCCCATCATGTGATCGGATTCAATTATACGTCACCAAGCTGGGCCCGGTAAGATCCTCCTACTATAAACAGGCCTTAAAGGGGTATTCCAGGCAAAAACATCTTATCCCCTATCGAAAGGATAGGGGATAAGATGTCTGATCGTGGGGGTGCTTGCCGCTGGGACCCCCCACGATCTCCCTGCAGCAGCCCGCATTCTATACGTAGCTGCGCCCGCATTCTATACGTAGCTTCCGAGATCGGGACGTGACACCACACCCCCTCCATTCATTTCTATGGGAGGGGACGCAAGGACCACAAGGCCCCCTACCATAGACATGAATGGAGGGGGCATGGCGTGACGTCACGTCCCCGTCTTGGAAGCGGGTTCCAAAACTGCAGACGCAGCTACGCATAGAATGCGGGCTGCTGCAGGGAGATCGCGGGGGGTCCCAGCGGCGGCCCCCCCGCAATCAGACATCTTATCCCCTATCCTTTGGATAGGGGATAAGATGTTTTGGCCCGGAATACCCCTTTAAGAACACATGTAGAGGTGCCAAAACCACACAACAATTTAACCCCCCCGGGTTAACAAAACCTATTTTAATCCATGTGTTCACTATAAAACATAACTTTTATTAAATTTAACTAATATTATGAACCGGTGAGAAAACACACACACTTAAAAACACAACCCTATTTGCATTTGTAACTGCATAGTCCACACGTGTTGCACTGGGAACCACATTTAGGAACCTGAGGAATAGGTAATAGGTAAGTATTTCACCCTAAATTTGTAGTAACCAGTGGAGAAAGAAATATACCACTACTATTGTGCCACTCTCAAAAGGAGGATATATATTTGGGGTTAGCAACCCTGGATATACATCCTCCTTTTGAGAGTGGCACAAAAGTAGTGGTATATTTCTCTCTCCACTGGTTACCACAAATTTAGCGGGCGAAATACTTACCTGTTACCCATTCCTCAGGTTCCTAACTGTGGTTCCCAGTGCAACACATGTGGACTATGCAGTTACAGTCGTAAATAGGGTTGTGTTTTTAAGTGCGTGTTTTTTCACCGGTTCATAATATTAGTTAAATTTAATAAAAGTTATGTTTTATAATGAACACATGGATTAAAAGAGGTTTTGTTAACCCCGGTGGAGTTAAATTGTTGTGCGGTAAGATCCTCCTCACATGTTCTTCATTCCTCCATATGTGGATGAGAAGATCTGGACTCTGAGGACCCCGCGGCTACTGCCCAGAACCTCCGGTCTCTTGACCCCATGCCTCATGTCTCTGCTGCTGTTACCTTGGCTGCCCTAGAACATCATCTCCCGCCTCAACATTGACTTGGCATCCTTCAATCCTGGGCTGGCATCCAACATCACTGCAGCCCGAAGATCCTCTATGCCCCAGGAGCGGCCTGTGCTTGGATTCCATCTGGTGCGTTCAGGAACAATAGTCGCATGTTGTGGTCCTGGGATGCTGAGTGATGTCTATTATCCCTGAACTCACCCAAGCACAGGCCGGGTAAGTACCACACTCACCACAACCCACACACACTACAAGATAGGGATAGGTGCACACACAAAGACACATACCACAGATAGGGGACATATATCGGCTCGATCCAGGGATTTATTCTGACCGCCATGTTTGGGGTCGGGAAGGAATTTTTTCCCCTGATTTGAGGACAATTGGCTCATTCCTTACAGGGGGTTTTCGCCTTCCCCTGGATCAACATAGCCGTAAATAGGTTTAGCAAATTAATATCATGAATTACCCTATTAGTAACACAACAAATTCAAAAAAACATAATAATAAAAAATAATAATAATAAAAAATAATATATATATATATATATATACATATATATATATATATATATATATATATATATATATATATAAATATTAATATATTTTTTATATTATCTTAAAATTGTATTTGTCCCAACCATAAACATTAGACTAGCACACACATGAATATTTAAATAAAATAATAATTTAAATGAATTTACCCCCCTACCTATCACTCAGGTTTGGTACCAGCCTTTGATCCAGGGATTTATTCTGACCGCCATATTTGGGGTCGGGAAGGAATTTCCCCCCCTGAAAATAAGGACAATTGGCTCATTCCTTACAGGGGGTTTTCGCCTTCTCCTGGATCAACATAACCGTAAATAGGTATAATATTTAGTGTATGTGTGTACATATATATATATATATATATATATATATATATATATATATATATTTTAATAACATAAAAATTCCCTTTTACAAACAAAAGATATATATTAAAAATATATATATTTGCCCTAAACATATACTTTAGACTAGTACACAATTATAATAAAAAATAATTTAAAACTAACCTACACCCCTACCACACACATAGATTAGGTATCGGCCTTTGATCCTGGGATTTATTCTGACCGCCATATTTGGGGTCGGGAAGGAATTTTCCCCCCTGGTAATAAGGACAATTGGCTCATTCCTCACAGGGGGTTTTCGCCTTCCTCTGGATCAACACGGTTCAGTACAACAGACCACAGACTTACACATACACATATATATTAGTATAAAGCAAATTTTTTCATCACTGTCCCCCCATCCCTATAAATAAACTCTTTCTTTTACCCCCTACATGGTTGTACTTGTCTTTATTTCCATTGGACGTCCATCTAATAAATGTTGTGTTCACCCTGCTAGTAGCCTCCAGGGCCGCCGTCAGGGGAGGGGGGGGGGGTACAGCCAGTACTCCAGTAAGGGGCCCGAGCTCTTAGGGAGGTCCAGCCCCCCACTGCAGCAGCCTCAGTAAAGAATTAGCAGACCAGTTCATGCTCCCGGGGGCGGTCAGGCACTCAGGCACTGACCAAGCCTGAGAAGGGGCCCGCCACTGCCAGCATCATTTTTATTTTTTAACATTGCGGGCCCTTTAAATATTGCTCAGGGGCCGCGGCCATGCTGGGAAATGTGCACGGACGTTCAGGCCCCTCATGCTCCCCTGCCGTGCAGCCCTAGTGGAGCAGACATTTGCTTTATTTCCTGCTCCAGTACATAACCTGACACCCACCAGCGCAGCTGGGAAACAAAAGACTTCCCCTGCCCATCGCTGGTGCCTCCCATCTGGGTAAGTAACTTTCTGGGGTGGGGTGGTGGTGGGGTGTTAGAGGTTGGTGGCCAATTCCAGTGTTTCTCCAGCAGGGTGCCCACAGCTGTTGCAAAACTACCACTACCAGCATGCCTTTGGCTGTGTGGGCTGCTGTTGTAGTTTTGCAACAGCTGGAGGCACCATGCTGGAGAAACACTGATCTATCATCTATCTCTTATCTATCTATTTCATATTTATCTATCTATCCAATATTTATCTATCTATCTATCTCATATCTATCTATCTCATATCTATCTATCTCATATCTATCTATCTATCTATCTATCTATCTATCTATCTCATATCTATCTATTTATCTATCTATCTCATATCTATCTATCTATCTATCTATCTATCTATCTATCTATTGCATATCTATCTATCTCATACCTATCTATCTATCTCATATCTATCTATCTCTCTATCTCATATCTATCTATTTAGCTATCTATCTCATATCTATCTATCTCATATCTATCTATCTCATATCTATCCATCTCATATCTATCTATCTACCTATCTCATATCTATCTCTATTTATCTATCTATAAACAGGAGAACACTGCTAGCACAAAGATACAGATAAAACATGAAATGCTATATTGCTACATGTATACCAGGTCCATGCATTAGTTTGTTATTAGTATGTGCTGGCCAACTTATCCTTTTTTGTGTTATACATATGGGGGTGGGGGGGTTGGGGTTGCTACCTCCATGTTGGTTCTTGCACCCCACCCATCTTATAAGGTGCTGGATGTTCCAGACTTTACAAGCCATGTAACTGATTGTACAGGGGCACATTCACAGTGTAGGGTCCGTCTCAATGAGGTCACCTTATCACGGTGGAATGGTCCAAACTATTTGGCTGCCAAATTGGGAGTGAAGAACCTCAATTTTTTTTTTTTTGCATTGTAGCAATTTAGCATTTCATGTTTTATCTGTATCTTTGTGCTAGCAGTGTGCTGCTGTATTCTCCTGTTTATGTATATTCAGCCTAGGATCGTGCACCTCTATGCCAGGTCCATGCATTAGTTTGGTATCAGTGGGGGACATGTATCAAAGAATTGACACAGTTTTTGTGTGCAAATTCTTGCACAAAATTTAGCGCAAGCTGTTTTTTGCGTCTTTTTTTGCATACATTCTGATAGAGTATTTCCTCCTGTTTTCGTGATTTGGGGTACCTTGGAGTGACATCTATAGTGGGCACGGATTTATTAACAGCGTACTTTTCCTTTACACCTCAAAATTTTCCGCAAGTACCTTTTTTTTTAATGCAAATATAAGCCGTCTTGGACTGCACTTAGCGAGACGCTCTAAATCATCGATGTAATTTTTCAGAGCAGATTGCGGCGATTACTCTGCTTCTGCGTCTAGTCAGATTATCTCTGTTATACTTAAAATCTTTGCATGTACCTTTTAAAAACAATGTAATGATTATGGACACTTGTGATCACCCGGCTGCGGGAGTTTATAGGACTACAACTCCCGTCATGGACAGACTCTGCCCATGATGGGAGTTGTAGTCCGGGGGCTGAGGTGCAGATCGCACCGGGTCATTCTGCAGAGACCAGCTGAGAACCGCATTTATTAACTTAAAAAGCCGGCGGCATATGCGGCTCCACTGCGCTGCCCATGGCTCCTGTATACACTGTCATAATTCATAATCCCCACCGAGGGCGTGTGCAGTAGCGCACGTCAGAGCCGATGCCTAATCACTTAGCGGCACAGAGCGCTGATGAGGACAGATGGCTAAGACCTACCTGTCAAATACCTTAATATCTGTCCACATCAGTGCTCCGTGCCGCTAAGTGATTAGGCATTGGCTCTGAAATTAAAGGTTACGTTTTATAGCACATCCTGAGAAATATACTCTCTATTTTGTTGTTTTCAATAACTATCCACCAATCAGAGCTCCCCTCTCCCGGCAGAGATTATGAATTATAAGAACTGTATATAGGAGCTGGCGGGCAGTGCAGTGTAGACGCATGTACCGCTGGCTTGTATAGTTAATAAATGCGGATCGCAGCTGGTCTCTGGAGAATGATTTGCTGCGATCTGCCCCTCTGCCCTTGGACTACTACTCCTATCATGAGTCTGTCCCATGATGGGAGTAGTTGTAGTACCGCAGCACTGCTGAGGGATGGCACTTGCACATCCCCTGGCTGCGGGACTTTATAGGACTACTACTCCCATCATGGACAGACTCTGTCCATGATAGGAGTTGTAGTCCAGGGGCTGAGGTGCAGATCGCACCGGGTCATTCTGCAGAGACCCGCTACGATCCGCATTTAAGTTAGGAAGCCGGGCGGTACATGCGTCTACATCGCGCTGCCCACGGCTTCTATATACACTGACATAATTCAGAATCCCCGCCGCCGGGAGAGGGGTGCCCTGATTGGTCAATAGCTGTTCTCCAATCAGAGCTCCCGTGTTCCGGTGGCGATTATGAATTATGACAGTGTATATAGAAGCCGCAATCTAGACGCATGTACCGCCGCTTTGTATAGCTAATAAATGAGGATCGCAGTGGATCTCCAGAGAACGATCTGCTGCGATCCACATTTAAGTTAACAAGCCGGGCGGTACATGCGTCTATATACACTGACATAATTCATAATCCCTAAACATAAAGGGAACCCTATGCATTTTTTCTTTATAAATAAAAGAAAAAAAAAAGTGTGGTTCCCTAATTTTTTCAGCATCAGCCAGATACCAACCAAGCAGCAACAGTCTGATGTTACCAGAGTGGGCGAGGACCATTGTAACTGGCCCTCACCAGCTTAAATAACGCCAGCCTGTTACCACCTAGGCCAAGGAGCTCCATTTTGACGCTCCAGGCTTGTTGGTACCGGCTCTTCCCGGCACCCCTGTGGTGGTGGGTACTGGGGTAATAATTGGAGGTTAGCGCTAGCTGTTTTGGGGGCTACTGCTAAGCCCCGGTTTAGTAATGGATTCTGTCTACAAGACGGCTTCCACTATTAAGCCTGAAAACTCAATTATAAAAAACACAAGACATTGAAAAAAAATTTTATTAAAAAAAAAACACTCCCCCACAGCCCTCGTTAACCCTTTTATTGACATTTAAAAAAAACACTGTTCATCGTCGCAATCCACCAAATCTGACATAGCCCTCCGCATTCACATATAAAAAAATTTCGAAGAAAAAAAAAAACAACAAAAAGTTTTGTAAATTTTTTTGTTTCCACACACCAGCAAAAACACAAGTAAAAAACGCAAGAAAAACTGACAAAACACAGGAAAAAGCTGGGACAGTTTTTCTGGTGTTTTTTGCTGTGTAAAGGGGTAGAACTGTGTCTACAATAGACAAATAATTATACATGTCCCCCAGTATGTTCTGGCCTATTTATTTATCTATCTATCTATCTATCTATCTATCTCATGTCTACCTATTTATCTAAATCCCCCAAAAATTGCTCCAATGGCACTCCAAGTAATTAAAACAAAAGATAGTGTTTATTGACCCATGGTCAGCAGTGGATGCAACGTTTCAGCAGCATCTCGCCGTCTTTCTCAAGCTTGACAAAGGTGGAAGATGGCGCTGAAACGTTGCATCCACTGCTGACCAGGGGTCAATAAACACTATCTTTTGCTTTAAATACTTGGAGTGTCATTGGAGCAATTTGTTTGGGATTTGGATGTCAACAGGTTAGAACACAAGGGAACCTTTTAAAACTCAACTTTTATTGTATTACTTGCACGATATTAAATATTTGTGAAGAAAAACCGCCAGAGTTCATAGTATAGTCTCTTATTGTGCACCATATATCTCTTGTCTCCTTTTCTGTGCGTTTTTTGACCATAAATGGATGTGCAAATGTGCGTTTTAGTTGTCCAAGTGTTTCCTCAAAGAGGATACTGATGTCCATATATTTGTAATTGTCACCATCGGGCATGAAAATGTGCTACTATTTCTGGTCACAAATGTGCTTGTATGTCCAGACTTAATTATTGCACATAGTCCCGCATATTATGTGCAATAGTGCTGTGCCTGGTATATATTGCTGCTGACTTTATACATGCGTAAATCAAACAATGTTCCTGTTCGCATTTCTCATAGTCCACTCAGCATATGAAATCCATTCTATATTTCAATTCATTTGTATTGCATATAGATAAACCATAAATTAATATTGCACTTTGGTTTTTTGCACTTATATTATTGCACTTTAAACATATATTGCACTTCCTCTATTGCACAAATTCAGGTATTGCACATGCTCCACATTTCATTTATTGCACATTTTGCACTTAGCTTTCCAAATCAAGGTGCTCATGTTTAGTAGTCCTGGTCGGTTTGCACATGGTGCCCTCCCGTCCTACGCGTTTCCTCCATTTAGAATTCTTCAGGGACTTGTGCGAGCGGACTTGTCAATCCATCTGGTGCGTGTGGCTCTGATGGCGGCCATACTCATATTGAAATTTGCGCCTTCTTTTATATCTAAAGACTCCTCCTCCTATCTGTTACGTAACATTACTTATCCTATTGGCAACTACCATCATCGCCGTCAGGACTTTATTTCACAGGTACGTACAGGGAGGGGTATGCGGTCCAACTCAGGAGACTCCACGCCTCGTTCTGAGCTCCGTGTCTGTGCACCATCCATCGCGGCTGTGTCCTTACCAGGTAGGTGTTCTCCGTGTTTGTTAACTCTTAGCTTCCCAGTCTTTTTCGTTCGTTATTGTTATATTGATACTTTGTATATTTTCATTATTTTTTCTTCACAGTTTGGTTAATCGTTATATCTTACTTTGATGTTTTATTCAATGTAACTTGCATAAGATATATAATCATTCAGTCCTCCTGGTTTGAGGGCTTCCAATCTAAAAGTCCAATAGGCTTCCCTCTGTAGGAGGGTTTTGTCCCAATCCCCTCCTCTTTTTGGTGGGGGGACCACCTCAATGATCTGTGCTTTCAGGTTTATTACCTCACTTCGATGATGACTGGCAAAATGTATGCCCACCGGTGTCTATCTTTCATTGGCAATGTCTCCAATATGTTCTTGCAGTCTCTTGTGGAATGTTCTAAAAGTTTTCCCAACATAGTTTTTGGGGCATGGGCAAGTTAGTAGGTATGTCACCCCTTTAGTTTCACAGTTCGCAAAGTGATGAATGTCATATTCAGTTTTTGTAACTGCACTGGAGATTTTTTTTTCCTTTCTGAACATATTTGCAGACACTGTATTTTCCACATGTGAACATTCCTTGAGGTTTCGTGAGCCAATTTTTTCCAGTCTTTTCAGGTTCAAAAGAGCTTTTAATTAGTTGGTCCTTCAAATTCTTTCCTCGCCTATAGGTTATTAGAGGTTGTTCTGATATAATTTGTGACAGTGTAGTGTCCAACTTCAGTATATCCCAATATTTTTGAAAAATGTATTTTATATTTGGGGCTTGTTCATCAAACGTGTCTATTATTCTAGAGACATTATCCCCCACTGTTTGCTGTTTGCGGGATTAGTAACTGTGACCTCTGTGATCTCATTGCTCTATGATAGGCTGTTTTTAATACTTTGTTGGGATAACCTCTGCTCCTCAACCTCATACGTAACTCATTGGCTTGAATTTGGAACTCACCTATAGTGGAACAATTCCTGAGCAAACGCAGGTATTGACCAGCGGGAATCCCCTGCTTCAGTGGGCGCGGATGGCAGCTCTCCCACCGAAGCAGGGAATTCGTGGCAGTTTCTTTACGATGCGTCCTTGTCTGAATACTACCTTCCTCAGTGAGTGTAATCTCTAGATCCAAGAACATCAATGTGTTCTTGCTAATTGTGCTAGTAAATTTCAGACCCAAGTTATTACAATTGAGGAAGTCTACAAAGCTGTTAAATGCCTCTTGTGTGGATGTCCATATGATCAGGACGTTGTCTATGTACCTGAGCAACAATTGTATGTGGTCAGTCCAAGGCGATGCCTGATCGGAGAACACCACCTGGTCCTCCCAAGAGCCGAGGTACAGATTAGCGACTTGGATGTCTATACCTGATCTGCGACTGGGACCAAGTTACTATCCACGGGCACCCACTATCTTTACTTATTGCAAGGTTGTGCTGCTTCCACCACTTGTTCCTATCTATTTATCTATCTATCTATCTCATATCTATCTATCTATTTATCTATCGCATATCTATCCAGCTATCTCATTTCTATCTATCTATTATCTATCTATCTCATATCTATCTCATATCTATCTATCTCATATCTATCTATCTATCTCATATCTGTCTATTTATCTATCTATCTCATATCCAGGGCCGCCATCAGGGGGGTACAACCAGCACGCCAGTATGGGGCACGGACCCCCTGGGAGGCCCGGCTAGGCCCGACACTTTTTTTTTTATGTCTTGGGAGTCAGTGTCACTCACTGAGCGCTTGGGGGGTCCTCACTATACACTGACTGACCGTACTATTTACAGTCAGTCAGTCAAACAGTCCCGCTGCGCTGCTCCACATACTTACGGGCCGGAGGCCTCTGCCTGGTGGCTGCCGGGAGGTACTAGCGCAGCACGTCCGCTGAGCTATGATATAGCACGTTGGCACTGATGTCAGAAGAGAGTGGCGCCGAGAAGAAAAGCCTGAACGGGGGAGCAGTTAGGAAGAGGCGTGGCTGGCTAGCCGGGAAGGTAGCTACAGCAGGCTGCCTTTAGTTCTTCGATTACTGCTCCGCTGTAGGCAGTGGTCCGGGGTTTACAACAACATATGGGGGCCCAGGGGCCTATATATATATATAGCAAACAAAAAGGCTTGAAAAAGACTGCACTGGCAGCAGAAACGTTGCACTTTTTGTATTGATATGGAATAAACACCTTTTCTACACTCATAACCTTGAGTGCTGCAGCCTCTTCTTGGATATATATATATATATATATATATATATATATATGTATATATATATATATATATATATATATGTATATATATATATATATATATATATATATATATATATATATATATATGGACACAGGGGCCTATAGCAACTAATGGGGGCACAGGGGACTATAACAACTAATGGGGGCATAGGGGCCTATAACTACTAATGGGGGCACAGGGGCCTATAACTACTTATGGGGGCACAGGGGCCTATAACTACTTATGGGGGCACAGGGGCCTATAATTTCTTATGGGGCACAGAGGCCCATAACTAATAATGGGGACACAGGGGCCTATAACTACTAATGGGGGCACTGAGGCCCATAACTACTAATGGGGACACAGGGGTTGATAACTGCTTATGGGGGCACAGGGGCCTATAACTGCTTATGGGGACACAGGGGCCTATAACTACTAATGGGGGCACAGAGGGCCATAAATACTAATGGGGACACAGGGGCCTATAACTACTCATGGGGGCACAAGGGCCTATAACAACTTATGTGGGCACAGGGGCCTATAACTGCTTCTGGGGGCACAGAGGCCCATAACTAGTAATGGGAGCACAGGAGCCTATATATATATATATATATATATATATATATATATATATATATATATATATATAGTGTCCCGGTACCGTACCTTGTACCGTACCTTGTGTGCTAAGTCCCCAAAGTCAGAGTTCCTATGTACCGGTGGGATCACCTCTTGTCACCTCTTCCTTCTTTCATTTTATTATGTTTGATGTGAATAAATTGTATATATTTTATTATATGTATAGTACTTCCAGGACCTTAGGTCACATGACTAATAAGTCTAATGTTAAGTTAAGCTTAAGGCCCTTCAGGGCACGTGATGTGGTCACATGATATACCATAATGCTTTGTGAAAGGACTGACAGCTGGTGGGAACCAATAAGCTCTAAGCCTGCCCCTCTCCATATAGGTGCGCTGTAACCAATCTCTCGCTCTCTTTCCCTCGCACAAATCTAAAGACAGAACTAGGCCTGAAGCCTATCACTGCTGCAACTTACTAACCATGAGTTTACCAAATCCAAATCCTGTTAATCCTGCGTGACTGCTGGACCTAAACAATTCCCCTAAATCCAGCGGAACAGCGTGATTCCAGACTCAGATCTTATATACTACAAGGTCCCAACCCACTGTGAGGAACTTACAGACTACTCTTCTGTATAGACTGTTTGCCGTTATCAATCTGCATAAAAGCTGCAGTAAAGTTATCTACAGTTTACTAAACCTCCTGTTGTGGACAATCCTTTATTCCTCTCTATTGTTCCTGGAACGGGTGGCGGTAGGAAATATATACACTGAGGAAGAACCCACACCCTGGCGTCACATTAAGGGTTAATCCAACACCCTTTCATCACTGCACAGCTACACCACCTACACCCCCAAGCTACCACATAGCGCAAACACAAAGGACACACTTCATAGGTATGGGCAGGAATTCACCAGCGCTGATCAAAACCACCATGTAAGTTGAAGGAGTAGCTTTATTGGACCATCATGCAACACATTTCACTGCACAATGGCAGCTTCATCAGGCATAGCAAGTGTAACAAGGTAGACTACCTTCCTACACCTGCTATGCCTGATGAAGCTGCCATTGTACAGTGAAACGCATTGCATGATGGTCCAATAAAGCTACTCCTTCAACTTACATGGTGGTTTTGATCAGTGCTGGTGAATTCCTGCCCATACCTATGAAGTGTACCGCACTCTGCTATAGAGTAATTAGAAATATAGAATTCCAAATTAAAATTGGTTTGGGGGTGGGCCCTGGGGGCGGACTCAGGCAGGCCACTGGTGGTTGTGGTGGGGGGCAGGGCCGTTTGGTGGGGGGCAGGAATTTGGGGGCCCCAAGCAAAATGGACATGGAGCCCCCCCCCCCCCCCTGATGTTCACGCACGTCACGCTCTAGGGCCGGCATCAGGACCTAGTAATGCCGGCCCTTGAATTCTGGGAGCACGATGTGAGCGAACGTCAATACGAGGCCCCCACATTAGGTGCAGCACAGTTCCCCCTACATTAGATGCAGCACAGTCCCCCCACGTCAGGTGCAGCACAGTTCCCCCCACGTCAGGTGCAGCAGAGTTCCCCCCACGTTAGGTGCAGCAGAGTTCCCCCCACATTAGGTGCAGCAGAGTTCCCCCCACATTAGGTGCAGCAGAGTTCCCCCCCACATTAGGTGCAGCAGAGTTCCCCCCCACATTAGGTGCAGCAGAGTTCCCCCCCACATTAGGTGCAGCAGAGTTCCCCCCCACAGTAGGTGCAGCAGAGTTCCCCCCACAGTAGGTGAAGCAGAGTTCCCCCCACATTAGGTGCAGCAGAGTTCCCCCCCCACATTAGGTGCGGCAGAGTTCCCCCCACATTAGGTGAGGCAGAGTTAGCCCCACATTAGGTGCGGCAGAGTTCCCCCCACATTGGGTGTTGCAGAGTTTTCCCCACATTAAGTGTGGCAGAGTTCCCCCCACATTAGGTAGGCAGAGTTGCCCCTACATTAGGTAGGCAGAGTTCCCCCTACATTAGGTGTGGCAGAGTTCCCTCCACATTAGGTATCTAGAGAAAGGAAGGAAGGCGCCTCATGTGCGGGATCAGTAGATCTTGCAGGTGGGGGTAGGGGAAGGTAATTCCCAAGCCGCTTACCAAAGTTGGTTGTGCGCCCACACACAACAAGGTTAGAAGCAGAAGAGATATGAAGGCAGGTCCACTGCAGCCCTCCTGGATAGGTATGGAATCAAAGGCGAATGACCAGAGAGTCAGGAGTTTGTCTGGCGCAGAGAGGAACCATCAGACAGCCAAGTAAAATCAATGGATTTATTAGATGCAACGCGTTTCGCTGCGCATGCGCAGCTTCATCAGGCATGACAAAGGGAGGCTGGTAACAGGTATATATACCTCCAGGAATTAACCATTAGAGTGCTTTTTGAAAAGAATTGTTACATAGAGTTACATATCCATATTACAATATATAAAAAAGATACATAAATACATATAAACAGAAATCACAAAAATAGTAATAAGACAGCAATATGAAAGCACAATGCAATCCTATAAATATATATATAAAAATTATCGCATGTGATGTGAATATGACACCAAAACGACTCAAGAAATCGCTCCGCTAAATCGCCGGTGCGACACTCAACAACACAAGTTGGATATTATTTAAAAAAAAATATATATATGGTATAAAGAGTCATGTCAATTGGTTCAAGAGATAGAAAAATTATTATTTAATTGTATATCGCTACCTTAATAAAAAATAATAATAAACTAAAATAATAAAAAATAAGTGACAGTGCGAAAAAACAAAACGCAACTGATCAGAGGGGAATGTATGAACACTACTTAGAGAATAAGATAAACTCAATTAACTAATGCGGTATTGAATACAGCAACCGGCGAAAACGCAGGGTGTGAATATTCGTACAAGAATCCGGATTAACAAACAATAAATGAATTAAAAATACGAAAATGTTTATATGTAAAAAAGAAGAAGAAAGGGAAATCAACAAAACTTAGATAATAAAACATAAAAAATGAATAAATAAATACACCGTGGGGCGCTCCAGGGGGAACAGTACAGAAGGAGCAAGGAAAAATCAAGGTATGATGTTTTCAAAATTAATCCATATGGAACGATGGGAAATTTTTAAATCCCAAATTATCAAATTATTTAACTGTATCAATACATTCATTAAAACCTTGAGGGTGCAAAGTATGTAGTTTGTGAATCCAAAAGGATTCGCGATTATTAAGTCTTTGTATTCTATTAGGTAAATGAATGGGGATAGTTTCTAAAATAATTAATTTTAGAGTTTCAGTGTTTTTTTGATGATAGAGAGTGAAATGACGGGAAAGACTATGCAACAAAAAACCATGTTTTATGTTCCATCTGTGTTTGTTCATCCTGGAGCGCACCGTTTGTGTGGTACGGCCAACATATTGGCAATCGCAACCACAGGTTAATAAATAAATAGCAAAAGTGGTGTCGCAATTTAATGAATCCTTAATTTTGAATGTTTGTTGTGTAAAAAGGGAAGAAAAAGTATCAGTTTGGATAATCCATTCACAACAGAGGCAGCGACTTTTTTTACAAGGAAAACAATATGGTTTAATAAAACAGGAATTCTGTGGTGTACGATATTCGGAAAATCTGCTAGGGGCTAATAAATTGCTGAGATTTTTGGAACGTCTGTAGGTGACATTAGGGACTGGGGGAATTAATTGGTTTAAAATTTTATCATTTTGGATAATGGGCCAGTTTTTAGTTAATATTTTTCTAATATTAGATGCCTCAATATTGAAATTCGTAACAAAATTGTATCTAAAGGGGTTAAGAAGCTGATTAGAGCTGGATTTTTTAGAAATAGATGTAACCAAATCAGATTGTTTTTTATCTTTCACCTTCAGATATGCCTTAGTAAGAAGCGATTTGGGATAGCCCTTTTGTATAAAGCGTTGTTTTAAAACCTCAGCTTGAGAGATAAAATCTGAATCAGAGGTACAATTTCTACGAATTCGTAAATATTGGCCGAAAGGCACCCCTCTTAGCCAGCTTGGATAATGTGCACTGTCGAACTGTAAAAAACTGTTAATATCGACAGATTTGAAAAAAGTCTTCGTCGAAATAGTGCCATCGACTGTTTTATGGATGTCAAGGTCTAAAAATTGGATGGAATTTTCTGCATAATGCATAGTAAATTTAATACCCCATGTGTTAGTGTTCAACTCTTGGACAAAGAGGTCAGCTTCATGTTTGGTACCTACCCAGATCAAAAAAAGGTCGTCTATATAACGACGAAAGAAAAAAACGGACTTAAAGAACAGGGACTGTGCCATGACAAGGGACTCGAATCGCCCCATGAACAAATTAGCGTAACTAGGGGCGAATCGAGTCCCCATGGCACAGCCCCTACTCTGCCGATAAATGGTATGGTTGAATTCGAAAACATTATTAAGAAGAATAAATCTAATGGACTCCAGTAAAAATTCTGACTGGCTGGGGTTAAGTGAAGGGTCCTCTTGTAAAAAATGTTTAATTGCCGGAACACCTAAATCAGTGGAGATGTTAGAATAAAGGGAGCACACATCTAGGGTAAGAAAACTATAATAGGGGGGTAGGGATAGGGCATGTAATTCCGAAATAAGTTGAGCTGAATCTCTCAAATAAGATGGTAATTGTAAAACAAAAGGTTGAAGGAATAGATCTATAAAGTGAGAAAGGTTTGCAGTAATCGAACCAATACCTGAAATAATAGGTCTACCAGGGGGGTTGGTTAAACATTTATGTAATTTGGGTAAATAATAAAAAATAGGTAAATTATAATTTTTAATATTAAGAAATGTGTGCTCCCTTTTATCCAACAATTGTTTTTCTGTAGCTCCACCTATAAGCAAACAATATTGTGAAAAAATATGAGGGGAAGGGTCATAAGAAAGCGGAGTATAATATTCAAGGTCTGATAAAATTCTAAGGGCTTCATTTTTATGTCTTATTACTATTTTTGTGATTTCTGTTTATATGTATTTATGTATCTTTTTTATATATTGTAATATGGATATGTAACTCTATGTAACAATTCTTTTCAAAAAGCACTCTAATGGTTAATTCCTGGAGGTATATATACCTGTTACCAGCCTCCCTTTGTCATGCCTGATGAAGCTGCGCATGCGCAGCGAAACGCGTTGCATCTAATAAATCCATTGATTTTACTTGGCTGTCTGATGGTTCCTCTCCACATTAGGTAGGCAGTGTTCCCCCCACATTGGGTGCAGCAGAGTTCTCCCCACATTAGGTGCAGCAGAGTTCCCCCCCACATTAGGTGCAGCAGAGTTCCCCCCTCATTAGGTGCAGCAGAGTTCCCCCCTCATTAGGTGCAGCAGAGTTCCCCCCACATTAGGTGCAGCAGAGTTCCCTCCACATTAGGTGCAGCAGAGTTCCCCCCACATTAGGTGCAGCTGAGTTCCCCCCACATAAGGTGCAGTATAGCTCCCCCACATTCGGTGCAATTCCCCCACATTAGGTGCAGTAAATAGTTCCCCCACAATTAGGTGTAGTATAGTTCCCCCACATTAGGTGCAGTATATAGTTCCACACATTAGGTGCAGTATATAGTTCCCCACATTAGGTGCAGTGTATAGTTCCCCACATTAGGTGCAATATATATTTCCCCACATTAGGTGAAGAATAGCTCCCCCACATTAGGTGCAGAATAGCTCCCGCACATTAGGTGCAGTATAGCTCCCGCACATTAGGTGCAGTATAGCTCCCGCACATTAGGTGCAGTATAGCTCCCCCACATTAGGTGCAGTATAGTTCCCCACAATAGGTGCAGTATAGCTCCCCCACATTACGTGCAGTATAGTCCTCCACATTAGGTGCAGTATAGTTCCCCCCACATTAGGTGCAGTATAGTTCCCCCCACATTAGGTGCAGTATAGATCCCCCCACATTAGGTGCAGTATAGTCCCCCACATTAGGTGCAGTACAGTTCCCCACATTAGGTGCAGTACAGTTCCCCACATTAGGTTCAGTATAGTCCCCCCACATTAGGTGCAGTATAGTTCCCCCACATTAGGTGCAGTACATAGTCCCCCACATTAGGTGCAGTACATAGTCCCCCACATTAGGTGCAGTATATAGTTCCCACACATTAGGTGCAGTATATAGTCCCCCATATTAGGTGCAGTACAGTTCCCCCACATTAGGTGCAGTATATAGTCCCCCACATTAGGTGCAGTATAGTTCCCCCACACTAGGTGCAGTTTAGCTCCCCCACATTAGATGCAATATGTTCCCCACACAGACATACAGTCTTTAGCCATATACAGTGTATGGCTGGAGGCTGTATGCCTGTTTTACTGCCCCACTTCAGTATTCCGACCACCACTCCGGGCTCACGATCTACTGCTATGGCCCATAGCCTATGATCATGACCCCCGAGCGGTGGTCGGAATACTGAAGATGACTTGCCGTTGACCGCTGGTCACTTACCTACCATGCGCGCGCGTCCTCCTCACCGCTCCGCTCTGTTGCCATGGGCGCACGCACGGGACGTCAGTGACGTCCCTGCGTGCACTACTTCCCGTCAGCCTCTGTGTTTTTAAAGTTAACGCGGGGCCGGCGGCCGCACAGCGGTAACCGGGGCATCCTTGTGTCCCGAAAAGATTTTTCGGGACACAGGGATGTCCTTAACCCCTTAAGGACCAGGCCATTTTACACCTTAGGACCAGAGAGTTTTTTGCACATCTGACGACTGTCACTTTAAACATTAATAACTCTGGAATGCTTTTAGTTATCATTATGATTCCGAGATTGTTTTTTTCGTGACATATTCTACTTTAACACAGTGGTAAAATTTTATGGTAACTTGCATCCTTTCTTGGTGAAAAATCCCAAAATTTGATGCATTTTTCTAACTTTGAAGCTCTCTGCTTGTAAGGAAAATGGATATTCCAAATAAAAAAATTTTTGATTCACATATACAATATGTCTACTTTATGTTTCCATCATAAAATTGACGTGTTTTTACTTTTGGAAGACACCAGAGGGCTTCAAAGTGCAGCAGCAGTTTTCCAATTTTTCACAAAATTTTCAAACTCACTATTTTTCAGGGACCAGTTCAGGTTTGAAGTGGATTTGAAGGGTCTTCATATTGGAAATATCCCACAAATGACCCCATTATAAAAACTGCATCCCCCAAAGTATTCAAAATGACATTCAGTCAGCGTTTTACCCCTTTAGGTGTTTCACAGGAATAGCAGCAAAGTGATGGAGAAAATTCACAATCTTCATTTTTTACACTCGCATGTTCTTGTAGACCCAATTTTTTATTTTTATAAGGGGTAAAAGGAGAAAATTTATACTTATATTTGTAGCCCAATTTCTCTCAAGTAAGCACATACCTCATATGTAAATTGTTCGGCGGGCGCAGTAGAAGGCTCAGAAGCGAAGGAGGGACAAGGGGATTTTGGAGAGTACGTTTTTCTGAAATGGTTTTTGGGGGGCATATTGCATTTAGGAAGCCCGTATGGTGCCAGAACAGCAAAAAAAAAAAAAAACACATGCCATCCATTTTGGAAACTAGACCCCTGGAGGAACGTAACAAGGAATTAAGTGAGCCTTTAATTTTTTTTCACAAAAATGTGTTTCCCCCCAAATTTCACATTTTTGCAAGGGTTAATAGCAGAAAAGACCCCCCAAAATTTGTAACCCCATCTCTTATGAGTATGGAAATACCCCATGTGTGGACGTCAAGTGCTCTGCTGGCGCACTACAATGCTCAGAAGAGAAGGAGCGCTATTGAGCTTTTGGGAAAAATATAGTTTGGAATGGAAGTCAGGGGCCATGTGTGTTTACAAAGCACCCTGTGGTGCCAGAACAGTAGAACCCCCCACATGTGACCCTATTTTGGAAACTACACCCCTCACAGAATTTAATAAGGGGTGCAGTGAGTATTTACACCCCACTGGCATTTGACAGATCTTTGGAACAGTGGGCTGTGCAAATGAAAAATAACATTTTTCATTTTCACGGACCACTGTTCCAAAGATCTGTCAGACACCTGTGGGGCGTAAATGCTCAATGTGCCCCTTATTACATTATTGAGGGGGTGTAGTTTCCAAAATGGGGTCACATGCGTGTATTTATTTTTTTGCGTTTATGTCAGAACCGCTGTAAAATCAGCCACCCCTGTGCAAATCACCAATTTAGACCTCAAATGTACACTCTCAATGTGCTCTCTCACTCCTGAGCCTTGTTGTGCGCCCGCAGAGCATTTTACGCCCACATATGGGGTATTTCTGTACTCAGGAGAAATTGCGTTACAAATTTTGGGGGTCTTTTTTTCCTTTTAACGCTTGTGAAAATAAAAAGAAAAGGGCAACACCATCATGTTAGTGTAACATTTTTTATTTTCTTACACTAACAAGCTGGTGTAGCCCCAAATTTTCCTTTTCATAAGGGTTAAAAGGAGAAAAAGCCCCCAAAAATTTGTAGTGCAATTTCTCCCGAGTACGGAGATACCCCATATGTGGCCCTAAACTGTTTCCTTGAAATACGACAGGGCTCCAAAGTGAGAGAGCACCATGCGCATTTGAGGACTAAATTAGGGATCGCATAGGGGTGGACATAGGGGTATTCTATGCCAGTGATTCCCAAACAGGGTGCCTCCAGCTGTTGCTAAATTCCCAGCATGCCTGGACAGTCAGTGGCTGTACGGAAATGCTGGGAGTTGTTGTTTTGCAACAGCTGGACGTTTTTCATTTTTATTGGGGGGGACAGTGTACGGGGGTGTTTATGTTGTGTTTTACTCTTTATTATGTGGTAGTGCAGTGTAGTGTTTTTAGGGTACATTCGCACTGACGTGTTACGGTGAGTTTGCCGCAGCCCAAACTTGAAGCAGGAAACTTACTGTAAGCCTGCCCGTGTGAATGTACCCTGTATGTTCACATGGGGGGGCAAACCTCCAGCTGTTTCAAAACTACAACTCCCAGCATGTACTGACAGACCTCGCATGCTGGGAGTTGTACTTTTGCAACAGCTGGAGACGCACTGATTGGAAAACCTTCAGTTAGGTTCGGTTACCTAACTCAGTATTTTCTAACCAGTGTGCCTCCAGCTGTTGTAAAACTACAACTCCCAGCATGTACTGATCGCTGAAGGGCATGCTGGGAGATGTAGTTATGCAATAGCTGGAGGTACGCAACTACAACTCCCAGCATGCCGAGACAGCTGATTGCTGTTTGGACATGCTGGGATTTGCAGTTTTGCAACATCTGGAGGGCTACAGTTTTAGAGAACACTGCAAAGTGATCTCCAAACTGTGGTCCTCCAGCTGTTGCAAAACTACAATTCCCAGCATGCCTTGACAGCAAACAGTTGTTTGAGCATGCTAGGAGTTGCAGTTTTGCAAGATCTGGAGGGCTACAGTTTAGGGACCACTATATAGTGGTCTCAAACTGTAGCCCTCCAGCTGTTGCAAAACTACATATTCCAGCATGCCCAAACAGCTGTCTGGGCATGCTGGGAGTTGTAGTTTTGCAACATCTGGAGGGCTACAGTTAGAGACCACTGTATAATGGTCTCAAACTGTACCCTCCAGATGTTGCTAGGCAACTCACCCGCTTCCGTCGGATCCAGCCGCACGTCATCGCCGCCCGCCGATCTCCGTCGCCCGCAGCCTCCGTCGCCCGCCCGGATCGCTAAGTGGATCTTCGGCGCCAGTCCCCGTCGTTTCCCCGTCCTGCCCCGCCTATTGTGGGAGGGCAGGATGGGGAAAACGAAAGTAAACCCCCCCGCCCCCGATCTGCTATTGGTATTCGCGTCTAGACCACCAATAGCAGGGATAGGAGGGGTGGCACCCCTGCCACCTCACTCCTATCGCTTCAGGGGGATCCTGGGTGTCTTAGACACCCGCGATCCCCCTTACATTCCGGGTCACCGGGTCACTATAGACCCGTAATGACCCGGAATCGCGCAAATAGCAAGTGTGAATTCACTCGCGATTTGCCGCGATCGCCGACATGGGGGGGTCTGATGACCCCCCTGGGCATTTGCACGGGATGCCTGCTGAATGATTTCAGCAGGCATCCCGCTCCGATCCCCGCCCGGCGCACGGCGGGGACTAGAACTGCCCATGACGTAAATGTACGTCCCTGGTCCTTAAGACCCAGGGTGTCGAGACGTACCGTTACGTCATGGGTCCTGTAGGGGTTAATAGTGATGGGGGGAATTGCCCCGTCACTACAGGACGGGCAAGCATCAGCTCTGCTCGAGGCCCTAAGCAATTGCTTGGTTTGCCTGTCCTGTAGCAACAGCTTTTATGGTAATACAACAAGTGAGGGTTTGTTACAATGTATCAGTGCAAGTCAGAGCTAAGACTGAATGGAGGATTGCCTAGACTGAATACACAGTGGAGGACACTTCATGGAGTAATAGATCTTCAGATGCTTCATGGACGCTCCTGTTATGAGATCATCCACAACAGAAGAGCATCAGAGCAATATTCGTGAAGAAGGAAAATTCCTGGTAGAGAAGTGTCCAGTCTACTGGACAAGCAGGATGACAACCAATATGGCCGCCATTACAGTCCCCACCCCAGAAGTGGTCTCCCAGCTCTCACACACTCCTAGAAAGTGAATCTTTCTATGGGTCTATTCACACCGCAGAATTTCTGCTTGCGGAATTCCACCTCAAATTAAAGCCCATTAACTTCTATGGGATTCCCCACTCCTATTCACACTTCTGAATTTCCGTTTGCGCAAGTGGAAATTTTGCCATGTGAACAGACCCTATCTGTGTAAAGACACAATGATATCTAAGAATGGTCTCACGTATTGGAGCGGTGGTTACATGTGTACTAGGAGCTGCCAAAGATCGCCAAGCTTTTCCAATGGGAGATTCAGCACCTCATTCTTGAGAGGCAGGAGGGGGCAGCATTAGGACCCCTGTGATTATAAACTTCATCCTGTATAAGTGTTGTGGGCTGGAATACCCCTTTAGGGTAGGGTCACATGTAGCGCATTGCCAGCATATTTGATGCTGCGGATGTGCTACTTAGTGTGCCTCCTGCTGTGCCCGTGTGTCCTGCTTTGTCTGCTCATAGGAGCAATCCACCGTTATGAACAGACACAGGGATCTGAGAATCAGAGATCCGCCATGTCCGCAAGTACACGCGCAGTGTACTCACAGACATTGCGGCCACTCTCGGCCTAGCTCATGGAACAAGGGGAGTGATCGCAATGTCTATGAGTAAACTGCGCATGCGCGTGACTCACAGATCACTGGGTGTCTGCTCGCATTGGCGTATCGCTGCTATGAGCAGACAAAGCAGGGTACATGGGCACAGCAGGAGGCGCACTCATTAGCGCATCCACAGCGTCAAATAACCTGCGGATGCGCTACGTGTGACCAGGGCCGGCCTTAGGTGTTCAGGCGCCCTGAGCGAGCTAACCTTGTGGCGACCCCCCCCCCCCCCCATAAACGTACACAAAGAGGAAAAAAATCTTTGTAACAAATATATTTTTATTATATTTAATCATTCCCCTACCACCTTAATCAGTCC
Organism: Hyla sarda; assembly: GCF_029499605.1. Classification (NCBI taxonomy): domain Eukaryota; kingdom Metazoa; phylum Chordata; class Amphibia; order Anura; family Hylidae; genus Hyla; species Hyla sarda. Next base: position 70,510,227 of record NC_079198.1, on the reverse strand, counting down.
CATGTCCCCCTTCACCAGCCCCCTGCCCCCCTTAATCAGATGCAGTATAGCTCCCCCACATTAGGTGCAGTATAGTTCCCCCACATTAGGTGCAGTATAGTTCCCCACATTAGGTGCAGTATAGTTCCCCACATTAGGTGTAGTACAGTTTCCCCCACCACATTAGGTGCAGTATAGTTCCCCCACCACATTAGGTGCAGTATAGTTCCCCCACCACATTAGGTGCAGTATAGTTCCCCCACATTAGGTGCAGTATAGTTCCCCCACATTAGGTGCAGTATAGTTCCCCCACATTAGGTGCAGTATAGTTCCCCCACATTAGGTGCAGTATAGTTCCCCCACATTAGGTGCAGTACAGTTTCCCCCACATTAGGTGCAGTATAGTTCCCCCACATTAGGTGCAGTATAGCTCCCCGCATTAGGTGCAGTATAGCTCCCCGCATTAGGTGCAGTATAGCCCCACATTAGGTGCAGTATAGTTCCCCACATTATGTGCAGTATAGTTCCCCACATTATGTGCAGTATAGTTCCCCACATTAGGTGCAGTTTAGCTCCCCACATTAGGTGCAGTATAGTTCCCCACATTAGGTGCAGTATAGTTCCCCCACATTAGGTGCAGTATAGTTCCCCCACATTAGGTGCAGTATAGTTCCCCCACATTAGGTGCAGTATAGATCCCCCCACATTAGGTGCAGTATAGATCCCCCCACATTAGGTGCAGTATAGATCCCCCCACATTAGGTGCAGTATAGTCCCCCACATTAGATGCAGTACAGTTCCCCACATTAGGTGCAGTATATAGTCTCCCACATTAGGTGCAGTATATAGTCCCCCACATTAGGCGGAGTATAGTTCCCCACATTAGGTGACATGGAGGAGGGCGGGGTAAGTGAAACCTCCCTGTGTAATGAAGAAAACTGTGCCTTGAAGCGGAATGTGACCCTCCGCATAGGGACACAGTTGAGGGAGGGTAGTAGGAATGGAATGAGAGGGAGCGGCCTGAAAAGCAGAAAACTGTGTCCCTGTGCGGAGGGTCACATTCTACTACAGGGCACAGTTTTCTTCATTACAACGGCATTTAGCGCTGCTTGCCCGAAGCAGGGCTAAATCCCAGGTGTCGGGCAATACAAATGATATATACTTGGTGCGAGCTGTGTCAGCCGCCCGGTGCCCCTGTTGCTATGGCGCCCTGTGCGGCCACACAGCTCGCACACCCCTAAGGCCGGCCCTGCGTGTGACCCTAGCCTTAGGAATAAAATTCCTGAAATTATACACATAGCGTATATAAAATAAATAAATAGGTAGCAAAATATGCATGTGTGAAAGGACTGCTTCTCCAAAAATGCAGCATTCTCAAAGCTAGCAAAATTGTTTTCACCCAGTTTGCTTTCCCCGCCAAAAAAAAAAGGATGGGTAAATGTATAGGTGAGCAGTATTTGGGGCTGAGTTGTTGGTTCTGTTATGGTGACACTCTTGATGAGGACGGGCACTGTCTGGCACTGCACTGATAGTGATGTATGTCATTTTATGGGTGGTAGTGTTATGGCTGCCGAGTATGTAGCCATAACACTACACAACTCCCATATAGTGCTCAAACATTACCCATTACCTATTTGTATCTGCTTTGTAAGGCTTCTTTCACACTACCGTTATGACCGTTAGTGGTGTGATGGCCGTCAGGACCACCAGGGAGAAAATAGTGCTTGCACCGTCTTTTTCTCCCGCTATTCCCTCTGAAAGTGGCAGCACCCGACGGACCCCATTGACTATAATGGGGTCCATCCAGACCCGTTATTGCCCATTGCGGCCGTCAAACTAAAAAACAAAAGATAGTTTGATGGCCGTTATTGACGGGCATAACAGCAGTGTAAATGTAGCCTAACACTTATTTGCACTTTTTTTTGCACTGTGTGCTGCAGTGAGATCCTTTAGCTATATTACATATATATATTTACACACACATATTCATATGCGTGCGCAGCCTATTGCATTAGTGTGTGCACCCTAAAGCACAAACTTACGCCGCGCGCGTATATATATATATATATATATATACATATATATATATACATACACACACACACATATACACAAATACACTCTTGCTTGCATGCACACATACATAAACAGACCTGCACAATTTGCTCATAATCTCTATGAGGAAGATTTATCAAAACCTGTGCAGAGGAAAAGTTCCTCATAGCAACCAATCAGATCGCTTCTTTCATTTTGCAGGGGCCTTGTTAAAAATGAAAGAAGGGAGCTGATCGGTTGCTATGGGCAACTCAGCAACTTTGCTTCTGCTCAGGTTTTGATAAATCTCCCCTTATGTGAATTGCACTCAGTAAGCCAGCCCAGGTCAGGTGTTCTGTGTGAACAATATGTAGTATCAGGCAAGTTTAAAACAATAAATCAGAACAATCTGTATTTGGATCTAAACTATCAGTAGGTAGCCATTTGCCCCTTTAATATGTGACACAGATGGGTCTGACTGAGGCTGAATGAATGAGTAAATTAAAAAAATGCAACATGAAGGAAGAAGAAATAAACTCTTAGGGGGGATTTATCATTGTATATAGAGCTGTTTTGTGTCTATTTTTTTGTGCAAAATTTTTTTGCACAAAAAAGTTTTTTTGCATTTTTTTTTGTGCAAATTTTGATTTAATTTTTCATCCCCTTGTCTACAGTTAAGTTTACCATAGAGCATTTTCTACTGTAGAATCAAATTTACTAAATGTGTTTTTTTTTGCGCAAAAAAATTGCGCAAACGGCATTTTCTTGCGCAAATATACACCACCTCAGAGGACACATACCAAAAGTATCTATTTTGACACAGTAAGGACTGCTACAGCCCATGATGGGAGTTGTAGTCCAGGGGCTGAGATGCCGATCACACCGGTTCATTCTGCAGAGACCCGCTGCAATTTATTAACTATACAAGCCAGCGGTACATGCGGCTCCACTGTGCTGCCTGCCCCTCCTGTATACACTGTCATAATTCATAATCCCCGCCACCGGGAGAGGGGAGCTCTGATTGGTCAATAGCTATTCACCAATCAGAGCTCCCCTCTCCCGGCGGGGATTATGAATTATAAGAGCTGTATATAGGAGCCGGCAGCAGCGCAGTGTAGATGCCTGTACCGTTGGCTTGTATAGTTAATAAATGCATGTGATCGGCCCCCCTACCCTTGGACTACTACTCCTACTACTATTCCCTGCTGCCGGCAGAGGGGAGCTCCGATTATGAATTATTACAGTGCATATAGAAGCTGGCGGTAGCGCAGTATAGCTGCATGTACTGCCGACTTTTTAACTTAAATGTGGATTGCAGCAGATCATTCTCTGGAGATCTGTTGCGTTCCGCATTTATTAACTACACAAACCGGCCTTACATGTGTCTACACTGCGCTGCTGCTGGCTTCTATATACACTGTAATAATTCATAATCCCTGCCGGAACACGGGAGCTCTGATTGGTGGATAGCTATTGACCAATCAGAGCTCCCCTCTCCTGGCGGCAATTATTAATTATTACAGTGTATATAATATAGAAGCCGGCGGCAGCGCAGTGTAGACACATGTAAGGCCGGTTGGTATAGTAAATAAATGCGGATCGCAACAGATCTCCAGAGAATGATCTGCTGCGATCCACATTTAAGTTAAAAAGTCGGCAGTACATGCAGCTACACTGCACTGTCGCCGGCTTCTATATACTCTGTAATAATTCATAATCGCCGCCAGGAGAGGGGAGCTCTCTCCCACCAATCAGAGCTCCCGTGATCCGGTGGCGGGGATTATGAATTATGTCAGTGTATATAGGAGCACAAGCGCACAGTGTAGCTGCATGTACTGCCAGCTTTTTAACTTAAATGTGGATCGCAGCAGATCATTCTCTGGAGATCTGTTGCGATCCGCATTTATTAATTATACAAGCCGGCCTTAAATGCCTCTACATGGCGCTGCCCGCCAGCTTGTATATACACTGTCATAATTCATAATCCCCGCCGGCACACGGGAGCTCTGATTGGTGGATAGCTATTGACCAATCAAAGCTCCCCTCTCCCGGCGGCGGGTATTATGAATTATGACTGTATATACAAGCTGGCGGGCAGCACGATGTAGGCGCATGTACCGCCGGCTTGTTATCTTAATAAATGCGGATCGTAGGGGTCTCTGCAGAATGACCCGGTGCGATCTGCACCTAAGCCCCTGGACTACAACTCCCTTCATGGGCAGAGTCTGTCCATGATGGGAGTAGTAGTCCTAAAAGTCCCGCAGCTGGGGGATGTGCAAGTACCTAATCCATTACTAGGCCGGGGCTTAGCATTAGCCCCAAAATCAGCTAGCGCTAACCTCCAATTATTACCCCAGAACCCACCGCCACAGGGGTGCTGGGAAGAGCCGGTACCCCAGGCCCGGAGCATCAAAAATGGCACTCTTGGGCCAAGGCAGTAACAGGCTTGTTTATAGAAAAAAAAACAAAAACGCATAGGGTTCCCCTATTTTCAATATCAGCCAGATGCCAACCAAGCAGAAACAGCCTGACACTACCAGGGTGGGTGAGCACCATTGTTACTGGCCCTCCCCAGCCTAAATAACGCCAGGCTGTCACCGCCTAGGCCCAGAAGCGCCATTTTTGACACTCCGGGCCTGTTGGTACTAGCTCTTCCCGGAACCCCTGTGGCGGTGGTTTCCGCGGTAATAATTGGGGGTTATCGCTAGCTGATTTGGGGGCTAACGCTAAGCCCCAGCTTAGTAATGGATTCTGTCTACAAGACACATTCCACTACTAAAAACACAACACATTGGAAAAAAATTTTTATAAAAAAAAAACACTCCTCCCACTGCCGTCGTTAACCCTTTTATTGACAGTTTTTTTAAAAAAACGCTGTTCATCGTCGCAATCCACAAAATCTGACATAGTCCTCCGCATTCACGTATCTAAACTTCGAAGAAAAAAAAACAACAAAAATGTTGTACATTTTTTTTGTTTCCACACACCAGCAAAAACGCAAGAAAAACTGACAAAACGCAGGAAAAAGCTGGGACAGTTTTTCTGCCATTTTTTATGACCTCAATGGAATCCTGGCCTCAAAGCAATAGAACAAAATCCCTATGTCCACTTTTCCTGTGAGGTAGAGAAGGAGTGTACGGTAGAGCGAGGGGGGGGGGGGCGTTTCTATATGTGCACAAGATTTATCAAAGGAGTGCACAGCCTTAGTAAATTCCGAGAAAAAGTGTACAATAGACAAGCAGTGTAAAGGGATAGAACTGTGTCTACAATAGACAAATAATGATAAATCTCCCCCTTAGTGTCCATGGCTGAGGGAAAAAAAAAAAATCTGAAAATTATATATAAAATAAATAATCAATAGCTGTTATCAATAAGGCTACTAAACTAAAACATTAGGGTAACTAACTAACTAGAGAATCCATAGAAAGATGGTCATGCTAGCGTACACTATAATCATAATAATAATAATAATAGTAACAATTATATAACCAATAAATTACACAATTTATTACAAATTGATGATTTAAAAATAAAAAAAATTACCTCTAGCAGATATTGGCTGGCGTAAGCCGTTCTGGGAGAGTGGGATACTGAGAGCAATGCCGATGGTATTGCACAGTAACCACCTGGCCATTCCGCCCTTGTGTTGCCGTGACCCCGCCTCCGTGTGACGTCGCAAAACGTTCTGTGCATGCTACAGGAGAGGTCTGGAGGAGGAGCATGTCCGTCCTACACTGTGCAGCGATATCGCTCGCATCAGGGCCGGTTTTAGGCTTAGCGTGGCCCTGGGCAAAATCAAAAGTGGGGCCACTAAAGTCATAATAGTGCACTAACCAGATTTGCAAATTTTTGGTCACTTCAAATACCATAAAAAAATATCTAAAAAGCAATTGAAAAGTCCCATCAAAACAAAAATGGTACCGATAAAAACTACAAATCACAGCGCAAAAAATGACCCTCATACATCCCCATATACAGAAAAATAAAAGTTATAGGTATCAGAATAGTAAAATTTTGTATTTTTGTATAGTTCCCCCACATTAGGTTGGCAGCATAGTTCCCCCACATTAGGATGGCAGCATAGTTCCCCAACATTAGGTTGAAGTTCCCCCACATTAGGTTGACAGCATAGTTCCCCCACATTAGGTTGGCAGTATAGTTCCCCCCTCATTATGTTGTACTTCCCCCACATTAGGTAGGCAGTATAGTTCCCCCACATTAAGTTGTAGTTCCCCCCCATTAGGTAGGCAGTATAGTTCCCCCACATTAGGTTGTACTTCCCCCACATTAGATAGGCAGTATAGTTCCCCCATATTAAGTTGTAGTTTTCCCACATTAGGTTGTAGTTCCCCCAAATTAGGTAGGCAGTTTAGTTCCCCACATTAGGTTGTAGTTCCCCCACATTAGGCTGGCAGTATAGTTCCCCCACATTAGGTTGTAGTTCCCCCACATTAGGCTGGCAGTATAGTTCCCCCACATTAGGTTGTAGTTCCCCCCCCCCCCATTAGGTTGGCAGTATAGTTTCCCCACATTAGGTGCAGTATAACTCCCCCAAACTATGTGCAGTATACCTCCGCCACAGAAATACAGCCTTCAGTCGTATACAGTGTATGGCTGGAGGCCGAATGCCTGTGTACTACCCCACATCAGTGCTCCGACCACCACTCCTCCGGTCAGGGGTCACAATCTACTGCTATGGCCTATAGGCCATAGCAGTAGGTCCCGGGACCGGAGGAGCCGTGGTTGGAGCACTGAAGATGACTTGCAGGTAACTTACCATGCGCATGCACGGAACGTCAGTGACGTCCCAGCGTGCGCTACCTCCCGTGGCCCCTGCATTCTAAAAGTTAACGCAGGGCCGTAGAAAGGTAACTGGTGCATCCTTGTGTCCAGGAAAGATCTTTTGGGACAGGGATGATTCGAATGTGACGCGGCCTCCTGCCGGCTGCTCAGTGTCGGATCCCACCCTGGATCCGCCACTGAGAAGCCCACAGGGGGCCTTCTGGGGGATGGGGCACAGAGGTGATAGAGCCTCAAGTTTGAGGCTCGATTAGGGTGTGCCCAGGCACACTAGGCACACCCCGTGGGCACGCCTATGCTCATATACTGTATATATACACACACATACTGCATACATTTATATACGGTATTTATCGGCGTATAACAAGCACTTTTTAGGCAAAATTTTTTAACCTAAAGTCTATCTGCGTGTTATACGCCAATAAGCCGCTGCAGTTCAATGATTTAAAGCGGGTGCTTTAAATCAATGAACTGCAGCTGCTTTGCAGGTGCAGAGACCTGCCGTCCCTGCCGGCTTCTCTGCCCCTGCCTGTCCTGGGGTCTAGAGCCCTGCTGCCGGCCCTTCTCTCCTCCTGGCTATTGGTGCTGCTGCCCGTTCTCTCCCCCTGGCTATCGGTGCCGCTGCCCTATTGCCGGCGCCGATAGCCAGGGGGAGAGAAGCGGCACCGGGAATGGGGCGTCTCGCAGCGTCGTTGCTATACGTCACTCGTCATTGTGCCGCACCGTGCAGTGCATAGCAACGACGCAGGGGACGCACACCGGGGGCCTGAAGCAGCGCGGACCCCACCCCGGCAACAGGTAATTATACAACCGGGGATGGGGGAGGCAACTGGGCAGCGGCGTCGGCAATGGGTGCTGCTGCCCCTTCTCTCCCCCTGGCTATCGGCGCCCCATTGCCGATGCCGCTTCTCTCCCCCTGGCTATCGGCGCCGGCAATGGGGCGCCGGCACCGATAGTCAGGGGGAGAGAACGGGCATCTGCGCAGATAGCCAGCGGGAGAGAAGCGGCGGCAGCAGGGCTCTAGACCCCAGGAAAGGCAGGGGGATAGAAGCGGGCAACGACGGCCTCTCTCCCCCTGCCTTTCCTGAGGGCTTCTGCGGGGTCAGAAACAGTGTATCGGGGTATACGCATGCACACACACGCACCCTCATTTTACCAAGGATATTTGGGTAAAAAACTTATTTTACCCAAATATCCTTGGTAAAATAAGGGTGCGCGTTATAAGCTGGTGCGTGGTATACCCCATTAAATATGTATTTATTATAGATAAAAATATTTTAATTAAAAATAAGCAGCTTGGTTTACTTTATTTTTATTTGTTTTTGAACATTACTGTTACAGCGTGCGCTCCGGTCCCCGTCCCCGGACCGTCCGCCCCCTCGGCCTTCTGCCCCGGTCACACTGACCGGGAGCCCGGGTTCCCTTGTGTCGGGGACGCGGCTGCCGTGACGGCTGGCTCCCAGTTCCACTTACCTGGCTCCCCGCTCCTTGCGCCGTCCATCTCTGCCACGCGCGCCGCCTTCAGTAAATTTAAAGGGCCAGCGCACCGGTAATTGGTGCGCTGGTTCCTCACTTCCCCTGCCTTCCCAATAAAAGGCACCTGCCCCTTCCTGCCCTTGCCGGATCTTTGTGCCCTAGTGCCTCTGAGAAAGCATTCCTATTGTGTTTATTGCCTTGCCTGTTGCCGAACCCGTTGCTACCGCCTACTCGCCTGTGAACCCTTTATTTTTATTTGTTTTTGAACATTACTGTTACAGCGTGCGCTCCGGTCCCCGTTCCCGGACCGTCCGCCCCCTCGGCCTTCTGCCCCGGTCACACTGACCGGGAGCCCGGGTTCCCTTGTGTCGGGGACGCGGCTGCCGTGACGGCTGGCTCCCAGTTCCACTTACCTGGCTCCCCGCTCCTTGCGCCGTCCATCTCTGCCGCGCGCGCCGCCTTCAGTAAATTTAAAGGGCCAGCGCACCGGTAATTGGTGCACTGGTTCCTCACTTCCCCTGCCTTCCCAATAAAAGGCACCTGCCCCTTCCTGCCCTTGCCGGATCTTTGTGCCCTAGTGCCTCTGAGAAAGCATTCCTATTGTGTTTATTGCCTTGCCTGTTGCCGAACCCGTTGCTACCGCCTACTCGCCTGTGAACCCTTGCCGCCTGCCCTGACTTCTGCTACGTCCGACCAAGCTCCTGCCTGCTCGCTGTGTACCACGCCATATCAGCTGCCAGAGAGGTTGAGTTGCTACTGGCGGATACGACCTGGTGGTTACCGCCGCAGCAAGACCATCCCTTGCGGCGGGCTCTGGTGAAAACCAGTAACCACTTAGAACCGGTCCTCTGGTACAACCCGCGCCATCGCCTCTCTGGTCCAGAGGATCCACTACCAGTCCTGCCGGTTTGTGACAATTACTTTTGTCATATTTTGTTATACTTAAGAAAAAGAAAAAATAGGAAGAAAAAAAACTCAAAAAGTAAAGTTCTTTAATTTCACCTAAAGACACAGAAAACTATACAAGGAATGAACATAAACAGCATCACGTTTATGTCAATAACTTATAATGCAGATGAACAGAGGAGACGTGCAGTTCGCGCCCGTCCAGTGCTTTGTCCCGCGCTATGATGGACTCGTCAAATTTGATCATCAAGGTGGTTCCTTTGTGCCAATGAGCCATCACTTTTGCTGGAAAGCCGCTGCAGGTCAGCAGGGTCTCCACAGTGCTGGCTGTGAAGGAAGCACAGTTCAATGTGGTGTTCTCCTTGGGGACAGAGATGTAGGAGTTGATCAGCGGGTCCTTCTCGATGTTGTAGTAGGTTTTCTCGTTGTCGTACGTCTGCTCCGGCTTGTCGGCTTCCTTACCGAACAGAGCCTTCTAGGCCAACACCTTGATGAAGAGGAGGGCGCTGATAACCTTGGTCTCCCGTTTACCGTTCTTCTCTCTCATCACCAGCTTGTCCAGGATGCGACATCCCACTTGTAGGCCCAACTCAGAGAGTTTAGCTGGCGCTCGGAGACGGAATAGACGTGTTTTTGTCAGTACTGGAACGCGAACGCACTAAGGCTCACTTCTGTCTTGGGCTGGGCCAGAGAACGTTCTAGAATAGTAGGCTTCCTTTGGCTGAAGCGCAAATCCATGACCTAAGGGAGAGATCAGGGATGTGCACAGACATTTTGAAGGGCAGGGGGTCAAGTAAAAAAAAGAGGGCACTTTTCATAATTTAACCCCTTAAGGACTCAGCCCATTTTGGCCTTAAGGACTCAGACAATTTAATTTTTACGTTTTCATTTTTTCCTCCTCGCCTTCTGAAAATCATAACTCTTTTATATTTTCATCCACAGACTAGTATGAGGGCTTGTTTTTTGCGCGACCAGTTGTCCTTTGTAATGACATAACTCATTATATCATAAAATGTATGGCGCAACCAAAAAACACTATTTTTGTGGGGAAATTAAAACGAAAAACGCAATTTTGCTAATTTTGGAAGGTTTCGTTTTCACGCCGTACAATTTATGGTAAAAATGACGTGTGTTCTTTATTCTGAGGGTCAATACAATTAAAATAATACCCATTATTACGTACTTTTCTATTATTGTTGCGCTTAAAAAAAATCACAAACTTTTTAACCAAATTAGTACGTTTATAATCCCTTTATTTTGATGACCTATAACTTTTTTATTTTTCCGTATAAGCGGAGGTATTGGGGCTCATTTTTTGCGCCATGATCTGTAATTTTTTTTGATACCACATTTGCATATAAAAAACTTTTAATACATTTTTTATAAAAAAATTTAATAAAATGTATTAAAAAAGTAGGAATTTTGGACTTTTTTTTTTTTTCGTTCACGCCGTTCACCGTACGGGATCATTAACATTTTATTTTAATAGTTCGGACATTTACGCACACGGTGATACCAAATATGTCTATTAAAAAATTTTTTACGCTTTTTGGGGGTAAAATTTTTATTGGGGGAGGGGATTTTTCACTTTTTTTTTACTTTTACTTTTACATTTTTTTACATTTTTTTTTACACTTGAATAGTCCCCATAGGGGACTATTCATAGCAATACCATGATTGCTAATACTGATCTGTTCTATGTATAGGACATAGAACAGATCAGTGTTATCGGCGATCTTCTGCTCTGGTCTGCTCGATCACAGACCAGAGCAGGAGACGCCGGGAACCGGACGGAGGCAGGAGAGGGGACCTCCGTGCGGCGCTATGAATGGTCGGATCCCCGCAGCAGCGCTGCGGGCGATGCGATCATTCATTCAAATCGCTCACTGCCGCAGATGCCGGGATCTGTATTGATCCCGGCACCTGAGGGGTTAATGGCGGACGCCCGCGAGTTC